>NW_023425562.1:55321855-55634355 GCF_014108245.1 Pipistrellus kuhlii | reverse complement strand
CAATCAATAGTTACAGAAAGAGAAAGAGCAAATAAAGGAAGGAAAAAATCCCAGTCTCAGTTTCTCCGTTCAGACCAGACTGGCTTTTTTTTTTTTCCAGCCCTGTCAGATGGCGACCTCTGGAGGCTAATTATTGAAACTGCAAACCCCCACGTTGAGGGCCATAAGAAACGGAGAACAGACTCTACAGGCGTCCTCAAACTTTTTAAAGTGGGGGCCAGATCACGGTCCCTCAGAGAGCTGGAGGGCCGGACTATATGAACTACTAATTCCTACTGTAACACCTCGGCTGCGCTCACTGCCCAAAAAACCTGGCGGGCCGGATCAGACTCCTCTGCGGGCCGCATGTGGCCCGCGGGCCGAAGTTTGAAGACCCCTGCTGGAGCTGGATAAAATCAGAGACCACATTCCACCCCTTAACCACTTGACTGATGATGGTACTGATGCTGGGAGCTCATCCACTGCTTCCTATATTCCTGGGAAGCATCATACTGCCCGGGCCTGCATACATTCTAGGAAGAGGCACAACCAAAATACCCACATCAGCCCATGTCATCTCTTCTCAGCTGGATGGGGAACCTTGGAACCCTGTGGGTTACAATCTCCATCCTGCTCCAGAGCATCCAGCAAGAACCCATTCCCACACACACACTTGGCATCTGCCCCGTCCCTGCTCAGTTCAACCAGTTTCAGTAACAGGCCTGCTCCCCCTTCGGCTCCCCACTCAGATGGCACCATGGTTCCTCCTACCTCAGTTCTTGGCGTTCCTGGAGCTGTCATTGTTCTTTACACAGGACAGAACCGAGGAGATGAAAGGAGATTCCACGTGTGTTCTGAGCAGAGCACAGGGGACTATCACCTCTCTTGAGCTGCTTGTAAGACCTCTGTTAATGCAACACAATATGACATCTGATGTTTCTTCCTTTTTCTTCATGTTTCTTTTTTAAAGTAATTTTTCATTTTACATTATACAACTATTAGGATTATAGACTCCCAGAAAACATTTCAATTAAAGCTGAAGTCCTCTTGGATCACTCCCTAGCTCCCTTCCCGCTCCCGGACCCTCTGAACAGAGGTAACCACTGCTGTCAATTTGAAATTTATCCTGGCAGATTTTTTCCTTTGGATGTATATGTGGTGGACACACACACACACACACACACACACATACCACTAAAGAATATGTATTTACTTATTAGGATTATTTTTCTATACAAGTAGAATCATACTGTACATATTTATCGCACGACTTGTTTCTCCTCTCTGTACTGGACTCTTGAATTCAATTCATGGCCATGAGATGGGACTCACCTTTGAGGAGGAGCTGCATCACTTAGAAAGTGATGTCTGGAGGCGCCCTCGGAAGCCCCTCTAACCCTCTGCTCCCGCGTCTCCTTTTCCCTGCTCCCCTTTCCTCCCACCTATCACTCCTCTCTCTCCTGCGCACTTAGGTTCCCCCTGTGAGGTCCTAAGCCCCCGATGCCCTTGAAAAGGTTCATTTCCTGAGTTTGGGGCTCCCTGCGCCGCCTGGTGGTTTCTCTCAGTAACTGCGGTAGCACCTCCTGCCCCCTAGTCCATTCATGGGTCCACTCATTCAGGAACACACCTGTCTGCAACCTACCTGTGCCTGTCCTGGGGGTGTGGCCACAGATGAGCTCATCTCTAGAAACTCTCCTGGTGGAATGCAAGTGCACTCATGACCTGCCAGAGGAATCTACCTGTTGGAGAGCGCTCAGGGAAGTGGTTTGTGGGAAACTCCGGTCCTGGTGCGGAGTCCTTGGAGGGCAACTGGGTGGTCCCTCTGTGTGTTGTAGGTCGCTGCTGGGACTTGAGTCTCTAGTATTCTGCCACGTGGGCAAAACACACACACACACACACACACACACACACACACACACAAAAACAACAACTACAACAAAAAACACAGATTGCCAGCGTGTTTGTTGCAACATTGGTCTTTTTCTTTTTTTTTTTTTTCTTTTTTTGTACAGAGAGGAAGGGAGAGAGACAGAGAGCCAGAAACATCGATGAGAGAGAGTCATCGACCAGCTGCCTCTTGCACACCCCCTACCGGGGATGTGCCGCAACCAAGGTACATGCCCTTGACCGAAATCGAACCCGGGACCTTTCAGTCCCCAAGCCGACCCTCTATCCATTGAGCCAAACCAGTTTTGGCGTCATTGTTCTTTTTCTAAATATATATATATATATATATATATATATACACACACACACATATATATATATGTATATGTATTTGATTTTAGAGAGGAAGGGAGAGGGAGAGATAGGAACAACAATGATGAGAGAGTATCATCGATAGGCTGCCTCCTGCAAGGCCCCCCACCCCCCCAACTGGGGGTTGAGCCGCAACCTGGGCATGTACCCTGACCAGGAATCGAACCCTGACCTCCTGGTTCATAGGTCAATGCCCAACCACTGAGCCACACGTACAGTATCTCCCCAAAAGCTGGTGGTGAAGTAAAGTGCCACACATTGTTCTTGATGGCAAATCTGATGCACCCAGCGAGGAAGCGAGCTGCATTCATTCGGGTGCGTGAGGATAACGGAGCAGGTCCAGGTCCGGCCCTTCCCAGACCCGGGTCTCTGCGCCCCTCAGAGTGTCTCCACCGGCTCTCCCCACTCTTCAACCGGCCCGCTCCAGGTCTCCTCGCCCTCCTCTTCCTTCCTTCCTTTCTTTTTTTCTTTCTTCCTTTCTTTCTTTCTCTCTTTCTTTCTTTCTTTCTCTCTTTCTTTCTTTCTTTCTTTCTTTCTTTCTTTCTTTCTATATGTGTGTTTTTTTAAATATATTTTATTGATTTTTTTACAGAGAGGAAGAGAGAGGGATAAAGAGCCAGAAACATCAATGAGAGAGAATCATTGATCAGCTGCCTCCTGCACACCCACACACACACACCCCACTGGGGATGTGCCCGCACCAAGGTGCATGACCTTCACCAGAATAGAACCTGGGACCCTTCAGTCCACAGGCCGATGCTCTATCCTAGGGGTGTCGAACTCAATCAGAGAAGGGGCCAAAATCTAAAATCCAGCCTAAATCTCGGGCCAAATGGTTTACTGAACCGTCATAAACTGTCATTGTGATGGAAACGCAGCGGAGTGCAGTGATGACAGCGCGGTGCGGGCCACATTGCAAGGCCTGGCGGGACGAATTTGGCCCGCGGGCCTTGTGTTTGACACATGTGCTTTCTATCCACTGAGCCAAACCGGTTTCAGCTTGAATATGTTTTCATTGATTTCAGAGAGGAAGGGGGAGGGAGAGGTGGACACAGCGATGGGGAGAGGAAATCATTGAATGGCGAGCCGTTCCAGCGGGAGCTGCAAAGGCTACCCTCGGGGAAGAGCAGCGATAAAGCGGTCAGGGCTTCTCGGTCCAGTGGGAAGGGGAGCGGGCAGAGGTGGGAGTCACCGGTATTTTCCTCGGCTTGATAAGCAACAGAGGAGTCTTTGTCCGCTGGTGATAAAGATACAGTTTTAGATTAAAAATAACACCAGAGGCACCTGGGGGGTTGCCAGCGTGAGGCCGTATCAGCAGGGGGTGGGTCCCCCCCAGGGAGAACTTCCTGTGGGAGGGGTGGGTGCCTCTCTGGGGGGAGGGCCCAGGGCTGCGGAGCTGCAGGCGGAGGCCAAGCCTCTCGGGCTCCTGGCACCCGTTCTTGTGACCCAGAAGTGTCTGCTCCCAACACCTCCTGGGCCTTCTCCTGCTGAGGGCAGGGTCCAGGCCTGCTCGCCTCTCATCCCACGCCTGCATCTGGGAGAGGGATCGCTGGGTAAGTAAATGCCTCTCTCGGAGAGCGATGCAAAACGCGAGCCAGAACCATTGATCCGAGCCAGCGTTCAGTGAGCATCGACTGAGCACCAGGCTCCGCGCTGTTCACGTCAGTCACGCCACGGGAGTGGGTTTGAGTCCCGACCGCCGGCTGGCTTTAGCGCCGTGAGCAGGTCGCTTCCCCGTCTGTAAAAGCAGCACCCACCTACCTACGGCCGAGGATGACTGGCAGGGCTGATCAGACGGGAACTGTGACGGTTTGTCAGAGGACCATCGGTCACGGGGCACAGGGACCAGCTCTGCCAGGGCTTCTGTTTCCTCATCTGTAAAAGGGGGACATGAAGTGCCCGTCGAGCTGTGCCTGGCGCCCTCAGCTCACTGAGCAAAGTCTGGCCGCCAGGATCTCTGCCCAAGGCGGAGGGCACTATTCTCACCTCCCCTTTCCAAGAGGCTCTCTGAGGCGCCAGGAGTTCCTGCTCCCTGGAGCCAGGATCCCATGGCCAAGAACACAGTCGCCCTGGGGTGTGGCCAGAGCCAGCGACCTGGGCAGGTCCCTGGCCTTCCAGAGATCAGGCCCAGGAAGCGGCCGGAATGTCAGGAAGCGCCGGGTAAGGTCAGCCCTTTACTGCTCCTGTCCCTAAGGTAACCGGGACCTGCGCCCAGGTGGGCAGCTAGGGGGCTTCCAGGCACACAGTAGGCTCTTTGAGGCTCTGGAAGTCCTGGCCACTCCCCCCCACACCCCCCCTTCCCTCCTCCCCCCTCACACACACACTTCAGGGGCGGGGACAGGTTAATACTAAGCAAGCCGCCTCCTGCCCTCCCAGCAGAGCCGCTGGAAAACCAGACAGACCTGCAGGGAGAGGCGCAGAGCTGGGCAGCTCAGGCCCGAGAGGGCACAGCCGCAGGTACCAGGGGCCGGTCGCTGGTAGGGGGTACCCGGCTCAGGGTGGAGGCGGGGCCCTCGTCTGGGGACAGAAGGTGGCTCGTGGCCTTTCCCCTAGTTTCAGCCTGCCAGGCGGGAGGGGAAGGAGGGAGGGAGGGAAGAAGGGCCTCCTTCCCTCCTGACCAAACGCTGGGCCCCCGTGACCTCTGCCCCGCTGCAGCACATGCAGCCTCACCAGCCTGGCACCAGGACTGGGGGCTGGGACAGGCCCAAATGGGGAGGGGAACCCAGCCAAGGCCAGGCCTATGGGAGGCCTGAAGCGCTTCCAGGCCCTGGGAGGGAGGCCACGGAGGGGAGGGCGGGAACTCACAGGACCAGGCTCCTTCATCTCCTTGCTTCCTCAGAGCCTCTGGTGAGAGGTGAGCCCAGAGAGGGTGAGCAGCTGGCCTGAGGGTACACAGCAGTCAGCACAGGCCTGGATGCCTTGTCGTGGGGTTGGGGGCTGGACAGGATGTGGGCCTCGGATTCCCCACATCTGTGAGGTGGGAGCACGGAGCTGGCTGAGGCCCCGGGGACTCTGGGGCCGCCGGGAGAGGCGGAGAAGGAAGGCCTCTTGGTACAAGCAGGTGTGAGCTGAGCAGCTGGGCGGCTGCAGCAGGCCGGGCACCCAGCACAGCAGCTGCTCTCTGCCTCCCTCTCCTCCTCGCCCCAGCTCCCCCCATTTGACGTCCCTGTCTCTTTCTGCCCATTCCCACTTCTACTCTTGGGTCTTCTTGTCTCTGTGTGTGTGTGTCTCTCTCTTTCTCCGTCTTTCCCTCTAGGTTTCTGGTTCTGATGCTCTCAGTCTCCCTGTTCTGTTGACTCAGAGTCATCCTGCTCCTGCCCAGACAACCTCCCCCCCACCCTTATTGTAGGGGGGTGGGGGGGAGGGGGTGCTCAGCAGGCCCTGAGGGGGGGGGGGGCAGGCCCTGAGAGTGGGAGGGGGCTGCAGGACTCTCCGAAGGCTCTGGACCAGCTTCTCCAGCAGCTTGGCACCCGAGACAACACTGACTCAGACCCTTGTCCAGACCGTGTCAGGCCCTGGCACTGCCCGGGGCCACCCTGGCCAGCTCAGCTCACGTGGCGAAGGCAGGCTCGGTGGTGGCCAGGCCCTGCAGTCCCAGATGGCCACCTGGACGGGGCCGAGGACAGGGCTCTGCTCTCCTGGAGATGGCACTCCCTGTGGGAGAGACCAGCACTCAGCAGAGAGACACAGACACACCCTGGGAGCAGCGGATGTGCCACCGCACTGTGGAGGGATAATGCAGAGAGCAGGCAGGAGTCCAGGAGAGGGGCGGCCTGGGCTCTGACGGTCAAGGTCAGACAGGACCCTTCCAGCCTGGGAGGGGGGAGGAGTGGCCCAGGCACACCCTGAGGGCGCCCTGGCCCTCGGCGGGGACTCCTCCCTCGCCCTTCCTCCCTTGGGCTTCTTTGAACTCCAAAAATGCAAAGCAGACCTCCTGCCTGGGGGCTCTCCTGGCTCCTGGGTTTGCCCGCCTTTTATGGGAGTGCCTCTGAGAGTCTCTCAGGATGGCAGAAGGTCTCCAGGGCCTGCCGCCTTCCCAGCCCACGTGCTGCGGAGGCTGGAGCTCCTGAAAAGGGATCCTGTTTGGCTTGGTCCCTGCAGCCTTTGTCACCGAAGGCTGTGTCTCCTCTGTTCAAAGCACGTGGCAGTTGGTGTGGCTGGCCGCGAGCAGGCCAAGGCCGGGGAGCCACAGAGGACATGGGTTTCCCGATGAGGAAACAGAGACTCAGAGAGCCAGACTGCACAGCTGTGCCGGGCCTCGGTCGGCATCCAGAGAATTCAGCGCTGTGGGGCGTGGGGATTCCAGCTCTCAGTGCAGGTGACCTATCGCCCAGAAATCAAATCCTGTCTTCCCATCCGGCCCGCTCACTACTCCAGCCACGTTGGCCCAGGCTCCTTTCTGCCCCAGGTCCTCGGCAGTCTCTGCTATCTATACGTTATCTATACGTTATCTATACGATGTTCTCAGGGCATTTTTATTGCAGTCACATGCCGCGTAACAGCAGGGGCATTCTGAGAGGTGTCCTTGGGCGATGTTGATGTTGTTGTCTGTACTGTAACAAGCCTGTTCGGCGTGTGTCTGTACAAAATCTCACCAGGCTAATTCACTTACAAGAGAAGGGGATGCAATCGAGAGATGTGGGAAAGGAGATGTGTGAGGCCGCTGCCGATGTAACGTGGCACACTGTCCTGCAGAAAGCTTCTGTGTTAATAAGTGGGAAGAGTACACGCCACCGTAACACCGAGTACAGCACAGTGAACGCATAAGCCAGCAACAGCCCTTGATTGTCGTTATCAAGGATCATGCACTGCACACACTGGTGTGAGCTGTACGCTTTTTTTTTTTTTTTAAATATATGTTTTTATTGATTTCAGAGAGGAAAGAAGAGGGAGAGAGAAACATCCATGATGAGAATCATTGATCTGCTGCCTCCTGCACGTCCCCTCCTTGGGGATCGAGCCTGCAGGTGCCCTTGCACATGCCCTTGACCCGAATCGAACCTGGGACCCTTCAGTCCGCAGGCCGACGCTCTATCCACGGAGCCACACCATCGAGGGCTGAGCTGTATTCTGTGATTGGGCTGGCCACGCACGCACTTTGTTCACACCGGCATCGCCACAGACACGTGAGGTGCATGTTGCGCTGTGTCATCGCTAGGCATAGAATTTCTCAGCTCATTAGAATCGATCAGGACCACCGGATTTTCTGTTCAATTTTTAAAATATTTGGACCCTCTGCAACGGATGCCTTTGGAGGGTGTGGGGGCTACGTAAGAGAGAAACCTAGCTTTGCTTGCTTTTCCCAAATGACAACTCCACACAAGCCCTGCTTTCTGGAGGTGGTTCCATGTGGGACCACGGCGGCTCCGTCAATGTGTAACCGCCTCCTCGCTGAACCCTCTCTTCGGTTTAATAGCTCCTGAGATGGCAAAGGTGACCGGCTTCTGTGCATTCGCTCCCGTTAATTGTTCACTTATTCCTGTTTATCAGGCGCAGCATTGATCACTCTCCATCCAGCACCTTAAGCTGTCGGGGCTGGGACAGACCTTTGCCCCATGTTTGCTCCTAATCTTTTGGGGCCACTGTACGATGTCTCTCAGTCACTGATTCTGTTTGATCTTCATTTTCATCAAATCCTCGTTGGGGCCTGCAGGACCTGACTTTCTTAGTTGGGGCATTCGTACTAAAGGAGATACTAATTTTGGTTGCTATCATTGGTCAATATACAACCTTGGGTATATCTCTCTATACACTTGGGCAGTGTTTTGCTATATATAAGAGTGTCAAACAAAATAGAAGCTTATTTACAGCTTAAAGAACATTAAGTAAGTACAATAATTTGGTGGCAGGCAGAGCAGGGCTGGTGTGGTGGCTCTGAGCCCTGAGTCCAGGGGAGGTCCCGTCTCCACCAGCCCCACACCATCCCCCATGGAGCAGTGTGGCTGCTGGAGTTCCAGACAGCAGGATAGAGGAAGAGAACCGCACACTGCCAGCAGTCCAGGCTTGATCAGATATCCATGCCTGGCGCCCAGGGAAGCTGGGAAATGTAGTCCTTCAGCTCAGTGGCTGTTTGCCCAACCAAAACCCTGGGACCACTAAGGAAGAAGGAAAGAATGGCTAATGAGCATCCGACAGCCTCAGCCTTGGACTATCACACATGCTCTGCCTGTTTCTTCCTTCCACCGTCAGAGTTGGCTCAGAGCAGCTTTTCCCCCTGGGATTCTGCTGCTTACACCAGTCTGGTCTAGGGCGGAGAGGGCAGCCTCGCCCGGTTCTGGGTCTTGGGCAGCACCGTGGGGAGCTGAGACGCTGCAGCAGGGCTCCTGGCTTTGAGAGCCTGCTTGCTTAAAGGTTCTAAAGGGGGGGGGGGGGGGGGGCAGCTACTCGTATATCCAGGACCGAAGAATGGGCCCCTCCTCCATGAGGGAAGGCTGTCCTCTTTGACCCAGATGCTGCAGCTGGGGAGGGGGGGGGGGGGGGAGAAGGATTATGCACAGGGACGGTGAGGGAGGATGGGGACACCCGCCTCACCATCCAGACCAGCGGAGTCAGCCTTGGCGATCCGTGGGGTGACGGATGTCGCAGCCAGACTGCCCTCACGTCCCAGAGCTCTGGGACTTTGAAAGAGAGCCTCTCCCTTCTCCACTCCACCCGTCCTTCTCCCCCTCTCCCCCCCCCCCCCCACACACACCTACCCACCACCACCATTCAGTCCCAGCAGCACCTTCGCCGGCGGTTGCACTTGAGTTCGGCTGCCCACACACCTCTTCCTCGTACCTTCCTCGGGGGAAATCCCCTGTGGCTTTTCTGCTTTCATCTCCCGGAGCTCCGACAGCAGAGTAGGTGCTGAGTCACCCCTTAGGGACTGATTAAGAGGAAGTGATAGCAAAATCTTGCCACCAGGAATCACTTGTGTTGTATCCAAAAGTGTGTTCCGGGTAGTCGCCTGTTTTCAAATGCAGTTCATGTATCTGCTGAAATGGGAAGAACAGAACAGTTCGTGTCTCATTGAGCACGTGCTTTGTGTCCAGCACTATTCCAACATTTTGCAAGTTCAAGGTCATTACCATTCTGCTGCCAGTCCTGGGAGCCTCCCCGTTTTGCAGAAGAGGTGTCAGGCCAGGAGGCTGTCCTCTGCTCAGCTTGGAAGGGTGGAAGCTGGAGCTTGACCCCAGGTGTCTGGCTCTGAATTTTACTGCAGGAGAGAGCAGTAAGGTGGCTGGAGGCAGGGCCCAGAGTCTGGGATGGAGAGAGAGGCCCAAGACTGGACTGCAGCCCCCAGTGAGCCCCCAGCTAGTGAGGGAACCTGGCGGCTCAGAAACAAGGGGTCCCAGTGTTTATGGGGCCAGTTGGGGCCGGGCAAGCGCCCTAAGTGAAAGAGGGCCGAGAGTGACGGTTGCCAGTTGGGCAGGTAGACCTGGTGTGGTCTTCCAGAATATTCTCAACAAACCAGGCATCGTGTATTCCCCCGGGGCAAGCTCTAGTCTTTCTTTCCAATCTGTGGCAAACGCTTGAATCTTCTCTTTTACAGTAAAAATGAATGACTAGAGAGATTAAAAAAATGTAAGATTGAAGACATAAAATACACCTCACCCCCATCCCAATTTTTATTGTGAGATTTGACATACCATCCCAGGAACCCAGAAATCCTGAGTTTTGTACACCACGACCCAACATGCGGGTTTCAGTAACCAAAAGAACAGGCCTGCTGTCTGGCGATGGCCGAGGGGGACCAATCCACAGACCCTGAGCCGAAAATCCCTCAGGGCCAGGCCCCTCAGCAGCCCTCTGCCCTCTGAGACCTCCGTCTCCCCGGAAATGTGCCTGGACGTGTCCACACCAGAAACCCTGACAGGAGGGGCCCCAGGGCCCAGCGCTGGGCATCCTGGGACGGGGTCCTCCTGGGCCCGGGCCCTGCGGGACGCTCCGGGCTCGGAGCACACACAGGGACGGGAGTGGCCAGGCAGGCGGCCATTGCCTGGAGCTGCCCTTCTCCAGGGGCCCCTGTGGTGCCCCAGAGCCAGGCCTGGCTGCTAGGCCAGCCTCACAGTGAGAGACAGGCGGAGGCGGCTTAGCTGAGGCTGGACAGGAGGCGGCGGGTCAGGTCAGGTCGGGTCGGGTTGAAAGCAGGTCAGACTGCATTCTGCTGCAGCTTCCCAGGGCAAGGAGAGGCCGTGGAGGAAGGAGGAAGGGAGAGGGGCCCTGAGAGTCAGGTCTGGGTGGGGAGACCTTGCTGTGGTGTCAAGGCTTCCCGGAGTGAGGCCGGCCCAGAGACACCGCACCCTGGCCTGGCGGCTCAGGTGCTTGGGCGTTGTCCCCGGCAACAAAAGGTTTCAGGTTCGATTGTGATTCTGGGGCAGGGCACATACCTAGTTTCCAGTCCATCCCCAGCCGGGGAGCCAGGGGACACAGCAGATCTCTGTTTCCCATCTCTCTCTCTCCCTCTCTCTCTCTCTTTCTCTCTCCCCCCCCCCCCCCCCCCCCCCCCCCCCCCCCCTCTTTTTAATCCTCACCTGAGGAACTGCGTAGAACCAAAGGATCAGGGGTCACCACAGGGTCATGGGGGGCGGGGACAAGTGCTTCAGGGGACTGGCTCCAAATCCACCTCCCCTCTGTCTCTCCATCTCTCCGGAGAATCCCTCCCTCCCTGCAGACCCGTCCTGTCTCCCATCTGTAAAAGGAGGGCACTGGCCCAATTGACTCCGACTCCGGCATTTCTCTCCTCCAGGATGGCGCAGGTACCGCTGGCACTTGCCTGTGGCTCCTCCTGGGGAATTATTCTCCCTTTTTAAATCTGAATAGCCACACGTCCATTTTTTCATGGGAATTAGAACACAATGCCGATGCCCACAAACCTGGCATTTCACCACAGTAATAACAGCTGACCTCAGCTAGTGCCTACCATGTGGCAGGCACAGCCCGGACACCAGCAGCTCACTAACACACCAGGGTCTCGTGGGTGCCGTCATCATCCTCTGTCTACAGAGGGAGACAGTGAGGTCCCGAGAGGCAGTCCCATGCCCAGCGTCACCCCAGTGAGTGGCAGAGCTGGGTTCAAGCCCAGGAGCTGGCTCCAGAGTCTCGCTTTTGGCCTCTCCTCTATCTCTGCTCATACTGAGGGGAATCAAAGAGCACAGGGCACGGCCAGTGTGACACGGCTTCCGGTGTGACGCAGCTCATGGGTTGGTGGTGAGCAGGTGACAGAACGGTCCTCCGAAGGGTCAGAGTTAGCTGGTCTCCTAGGGACTGTCCAGCTAGGGAGTGCTATACTGTCACAAGAAAATGCCAGGTTGGAATTTAAGTAATTCCAGGTTGGAATTTTATGTTAAGTAACCTTTGTAATAGTATAATTACTTGTGTATATAGTCAACACTGTATAAAAAGGTCTACAAATCTTTTTTTTTTTTTTAATTCTCACCCGAGAATATGTTTATTGATCTGAGAGAGAGAGAAAGAGGGGAAGTGAGAGAGAAACATCGATGTGAGAGAAAACCCATCCGTTGCCTCCCTCACGCATGCCAACCAGGGATAGGACCCACAACTTATGTGCCCAACTGGCAATCAAACCCGAAACCTTTGGATGTCCCGGATGATGTTCCGGGTAACTGAGCCACTTGGCCAGGGCTAGAAATCGCTCTGTGTAGGCGCCACCCACAGCCCCGGAGTTCCCGTGTGTTCTTGAGGGGCTTTATGCAAATACAAGCAAAGCTGTATTCGTTTTCATGTTTCCTGGATCCAGAAGGCAGCACACGGTCTACCTAGCTCGGTTTTGTTCCCTTATCGACATCACCTGCCCGTCAGCCGGGGAGGGCTCCTGAGTTCCTCATTCCTCCGTCAGACTCCGGCATTCCTGTTCTCAGCCCTCCCTTACTGACGGGCACGTGGGTCATTTTCTATATTTTGCTGTTACCAGCAAGGCTGCAGGAAGCAGTAACCTCATGCTCGCATGGTTTTGTCCAGGGCAGGCACCCTTTGGGACAACCTCATGGTGAGAAACGGCAGGTTGGGGTCATTGTTCAGTGACATTCCCCGTGAAGGAGGGTGATCCTCTTTTCATACGTTTAAGACTTACCTGTACTTTTTCCTCTGAACTTTTCATACCCTTTCCCCACCTCGCTATTGGGTCTTTTTGTTCTTAATTTTCTAGGAAGACGAGCCTTTTTGTCTGTGATTTACAGTGCAGATACTTCCCTCCCAGGGTGTCACCTGTCTCTTGGTCTTGCTGGTGCATTTTTCCCAGGGAGTACTTTGTGGTTGTTTTACTCCTCACTGGAGGGTATGCGTTTACTGACTGTAGAGAGAGAAAGAGCTCCCTGACCAGGGATCGAACCTGCAAGCCAAGCACGTGCCCTGACGGGGAGCCGAACCGAGACCTTTCGGTGTGCGGTGTGTGGTGTGTGAGATGACAGTCCGGCCAACTGAGCCACCTGGCCACGGCTTCTGTTGTGTTTATTTTTTGTTTGTTTGCTTTTCTGTTTTGATATTTACGCAGTTGAATGTATCAAACTTTTCTTTGGTGATCTCAGGCTTTACAAGTCCTGGTTAAAACGTCTTTCCTCCTGGAAGGTTAGTTATAAAGGGATTTGCTCATGATTCCTGCTTAACACACACACACACACACACACACACACACACACACACACACAGAGCGCACTTGTCCGTGAAGGGAGAGATATGAGAAAACTGGGAGCCCAAAGCCCAGTCTTTTGCTACCAGTGATGGGAACCTTTTTTTTTTTTTTTGCCAAGGGCCATTTGGATACGTACAACGCCATTCTACAAAATTGTCAACTTACAAATCAACCTGCTCCATGTGGTCAGACATTTCATTAGCTCACCCCTAAGGCCTCGGCAGGGCCAGACCCAATGCTTTCTCGGGCCTCATGCCGCCTGTGGGCAGGACGTTCCCCCCCTGAGCTAGATGGTGAACCTGACGTTGCTCACCTGGTCTTCTGCTTCCGTAGGCCCTGCTGCCGGCTGGTCTGGGAGGTGGCGGCCTCTGACCCAGGACGGGTATCACCATGGCCCTCCTGACACACCTGCTCGTCTGCACCTTCGGGATGGGCTCCTGGGTGGCCATCAACGGGATCTGGGTCGAGCTGCCCCTGCTGGTGGCGGAGCTGCCCGAGGGCTGGAACCTGCCCTCCTACCTCACGGTGACCATCCAGCTGGCCAACATCGGGCCCCTCCTCTTCACGCTGCTCCACCACTTCCGGCCGGGCCACGTGTCCGAGGTGCCCGTCATCTTCGCCGTGCTGGGCGTGGGCACCGTCGCCTGCGCCCTCTTCGCCTTCCTCTGGAACGTCACCTCCTGGGTGCAGGGCGGCCGCCACAGCATCACCTTCATGGTACTCACCTTCTTCCTGGCCCTGGTGGACTGCACCTCCTCTGTCACCTTCCTGCCCTTCATGAGCCAGCTGTCCTCCCACTACCTCACCACCTACTTTGTGGGCGAGGGGCTCAGCGGCCTCCTGCCCGCCCTGGTGGCTCTTGCCCAGGGCTCGGGCCTCACCACCTGCGTCAACGTCACCGACACACCTTACAACGCCTCCAGCCCCAGCACCCCGAGGATGATCGACCTCCCACAGGTACTGACCCCACAGCATTGCGCTCCACATGCAGTTATGGCAGGGCGGGCGGGCGGGCGGGCGGGCTCAGATTTCCGAAATGCTGGGTAGCCCCATGCCTTTGACCTGAGAGAGCTGCTGAAACACACTACGCCCCCCCCCCCTACCCCGGCAGCCAGACCAATCAAATGAGACTCTGAGCGCAGGGACCATTGGCTCCTGAGTTAAACGCCTACTGGTAGGGAGCTGCAGAGAACCAGGCTGTGCCGGGTTTCCCAGGGCCCGGCTGGTTAATTCACCAGCATTGTTTAACCACACAGCTACCCCAGCGGCTGTTCCTTGTCCATTTCACAACGCTCCCTGCAGCCATTTAACAGACAAACCAACCTCCGGGGTGTCCCAGGGAGCCTCTGGAATGCTGGGGATGTATTCCCAAACACACTGAGATTTAACCCTGAGCAACTTCTAATGGAAACTAAGAAGTAAGCAACTGGCATTCTTTAGCTTAAGTTTATGAAGACACTTTATTTTAGAAACGTATTTTATAGACATCAAATGCAATGATTAACATGAATTTATTTTTGTAAACCCAGGTAAAATACAGGCTACCCCGCAAAAATGTATACACACACTCTGAATAATTCTAAAGTCGGTGTTTATCAAAATGCATTTCACTTTCAAAATTGAGCTGCCAGCTGATAAAGGGCGTACATTTTGGGGGGACACCCTGTATAAATATTATGTTTAAAATCAACAACTAAAGAAAATGATGTGTTCCACTCAAACCAATGGACCTTAACTAAGTTTTATGAACTAAGGATCAATCTGAGATCATGCGAACCTGAGAAGCATTTGAGTTGGTTTCCATTTCGTGAGAATTTTAGCCCTTGCCTTTATATTAATGTCAGCAATGTCCGGAGGTAGAAAATTATTTCACATTTACAACACACCTATCTTTTATAAACACTCGTTTATAAAAGCACAGCTGGACCCCATTCTTTTCAGTGACATTTACAATTTACATCTGCCGTTGACAAAGCAAGTGCCACATGACCTTCCCCTTTTAAAACAAGGACAGCGGGGGGTTTTTTGCTTTGTTTTGTTTTTAAATATATATTTTATTGATTTTTTTACAGAGAGGAAGAGAGGGGGATATAGAGTTAGAAACATCGATGAGAGAGAATCATCGATCAGCTGCCTCTTGCACACCCCTGCTGGGGATGTGCCCGCAACCAAGGTACATGCCCTTGACCGGAATCGAACCCGGGACCCTTCAGTCCGCAGGCCGATGCTCTATCCACTGAGACAAACCGGCTTTGGCGGGACAGCTATTTTTAATACCTCATAGATCTGGGTTGACGCCTAACCAGCATCGCAGGTGGATCCATTCATCTAAATCCTCTTTTTGAAGCTTCAAGAGACCCATTAGATAGGTCTTCCATTCGTTCTGCCTAGTTTTACAGCCAGCGTTTCCTAACGGGATGCACCAACGTTGAATTTAGAAGCACCAGAGGGTCCTCATCGCAGCCATCTCAGCATCAACGGGGGCTGACTGTCCTGGGCTTGTTGGCCTTGGAGGTGTGGGTTCCCACGTTAATTTGAGTTTTTTCTTTGAGATCCATAGAGTCTGAACAGACTTTTGGGGGAAACCAGCCTTTATGAACACGTGTTCAGACGGCCAAATGTAGTGGCTATCCCTACAGGCTACCCCTGTATCCCCGTAGGGCATTTTCTCTGGCCGCCCCACAAGACTCCCAGTCACCTAGGGAGACCTGAGCAAGGGCCCACAGGACCGACCAGGCCCGTGGCACTCCGGGCACAGCACCCTCTGGGTATAAACCCATGCTAAGGCATCTGCCCTCCTCCTGGGCTCCCACCAGCTTCTCCGGAATCGGCTGCCCTCCCGCTCCGGATTCAGGGTCTGCACCAGCTGTGGTCAACCCATTGGCTATTCAGGTTGGGGATGCAAGTGTCCTTTCTCTTTTTTGTCCTTTCTCTTTTTGAACCAAAGAGAGTTCAGGATCTCATTTAACCAGCAAAGGTTTTGTTCAGACTCTCAGTAAGCAATCCAGTTAAAAAGCCAAAATTAGAAGTAGTAACACCCTTTCTTTGCTCTTTCCCTGGGTTACCTCAACCTTTATTCACCTGAGAAATTTTCTAAGAATAGCTCTTTTTTAAAATATATATATATATATATATATATATATATATATATATATATATATATATTTCAGAGAGGAAGGCAGAGGGAGAGAGATAGAAACATCAATGATGAAAGAGAATCATCATGTATCCCACTGGGGATCAAACCCACAACCCAGGCATGTGCCCTTGACCGGAACTGAACCCAGGACCCTTCAGTCCACAGGCTGACGCTCTTTCCACCGAGCCAAACCAGCTAAGGCTGGTAGCTCTTTTAAAAAAAAAAAAAAAAATTGTTTTATTGGTTTCAGAGAGCAAGAGAGAGAGGGAGAGAGAGATAGAAATATCAATGATGTGAGAGAATTATTGATCAGTTGCTTCCTGCCTGCCCCACTCTGGGAATGGAGCCCACAAACCGGGCATCTGCCCAGACCTGGAATCCAACTGTGACCACCTGGTTCACAGGTCCATGCTCAACCACTGAGCCACACCGGCCAGGCAGGTAGCTCTTGAAAAGAGATCTATCTGGCCACACTAGGCCACATCATCTCAGAGTGAGTCCGATGGGGCTGCTCTCCCACTGGCTGTGCCCGCCCTCCTCTGAACATGCATGTAGTTGCCGGCCTTGGAGGGCTGTAGAGTAGGAAGAGGCAGAGCTGAGTCCGAAACAACCAAGTGGACTGGCTTTGCCACATACTCCCAGGACCAAATCCGGGAAACAGTCCCCCCCTGCACGACAGGGCTGCCAGGAGGTGCACACCAGCTGTTGCATGAGAAGTGTGGTGCCCAGTCAGCCGTCGGTCCACACGAGCATGTATTATCGTGACCTCAGTTGTCACGGGTACATTATTCATCACACACTAATTAATAATAATGCATCAAATCTGTTGCGTGTTACCATTATTTTTTAAAATATATTTTATTGATTTCTCACAGAGAGAAAGGGAGAGAGATAGAGAGCTAGAAACAATTGATGAGAGAGAAACATCCATCAGCTGCCTCCTGCACACCCCCCACTGAAGATGTGCCCGCAACCAAGGTACATGCCCTTGACCGGAATCGAACCTGGGACCTTTCAGTCCACAGAGCGACGCTCTATCCACTGAGCCAAACCGGTTTCGGCCATGTTACCATTATGAGTGATTTCCCCTGTGTCCCAGCGTCACCCAGGGACCTGATGACCCTCGCTTTGTCTTCCCCAGGGACGTGATAGCACTCCTGCGCCCGGCCTCACCGGGGCCGCGCCCACCCGGGTCCACCTGGAAAGCCGCTACCTCCCCGCCCACTTCTCGCCCCTGGTCTTCTTCCTGCTGCTCTCCGCCATGATGGCCGGCTCCCTCCTTGCCTTCTTCCTGCTCCAGCGTCCCCCCAGGCGCTGTAAGACCTCCACCGAAGACCTGCTCACCTCCCAGGTCACCCTCTACTCCATCCGGCCTCTGGAGGAGGACCGGGGCCCAGCAGGCCGGGCGGACGGCGGCGGGGGCCCGGAGCCTGCCGAGGAGAAGGCGGCCGCCCGCTACCCGGCCCACCTGCTCTTCATCTACGGCCTGGTGGCCTTCGTGAACGCGCTCACCAACGGCGTGCTGCCCTCCGTGCAGACCTACTCCTGCCTGTCCTACGGGCCGGTGGCCTACCACCTGTCCGCCGCCCTCAGCTCCATGGCCAACCCGCTGGCCTGCTTCCTCTCCATGTTCCTGCCTAGCAGGTCTGCTGCCTGCTGGCCCCGGGGAGCTCTGGGTGGGGGCGCACCTCATCTCAAAAAGCCAGAATTCCAGACCCCAACCATCAGCGGTGTGTGTAGCAGTTAATGCGATGGTTTCTGGAGCCAGATGGCTTGGGTTCAAATCCCAGCTCTGCTGCTTCCTAGCTGTGTGATATTGGACAAGTCGCCCCACCCCTCTATGCCTCGGGGATTCCTATCCGACAAATGGGGATAATCATGGTTCTGCCTCCGAGCGTGGCCGGGAGCGGGAGAGGAGCTGATTCTGTAAAGCGCAGAGCGTGGCGGGTCCAATGTGCCCGCCATCACGGCCATCGGCCCCTGAGAAGCAGCAGCCGGGCAGGAAGTGAGGTTCCCACTGACGAATGGAACCCTGAGGCTCAGAGAAAGGCGGGCCTGCTTTGCTGCCAGGAGTCCAGCCCTGCCCTCCTGCCCCCAGCCCCACTGGCTCCTTAGGGCCGCAGTTTGCTGACCACGGGGCTAGGAGGACAGACTTCCAGTGCGGGAAGGGTAGTGTCCTCAATGTCAGACCTGGACTCTGAATGGAAGGCATCCACGCTGGTCCCTGGGTTTCCAGACCCTGCAAACCTCGGTTACAGACGGGTAGCCGAGGCCAGAAGAGAGGGTTCCCGAGGGCCAGGGCCAGTGCCTGCTCAGAGCCACCGCTCTCTGGCCCAGCTTCCTGTCTAAGGCTGGGGTGTTGCGGGCGGGAGTGGGGGGAAATGGCAGTGGTAGGGCTCATGGCCAGACCAGACCCTGCACGCTCTGCTCCCACAGGCCCCCCGGGCTCATTTCCCAGGAGAGGACATGGAGGCTCCGGGCCCAACCTCCCAGCTCACACGGTGACACTGAGACTAGAACCAGGTCCGCGTAGCGCCAGAGGCATTCTGCTTCTCCTGCTGGATGCCCAGGGTGGCTTAGGCCAGCCTTGTCCCTCAGGAGCCTCACTGACCATGGGAGCCCAGTGGCCTGGAAGTTTCCACGTGGATCTAAAGTTTCCACGGCATTTTAAAAAAGTCCCTATTTTTGGAAAAAGAAAATCTTCTTTCCAAAAATTGGGACTTTTTTAAAAATGCCACGGGACTCAGGAAAAAATGTTAGAAATCAGTACTGTCCCGCCAAAAGCGGGACGATCTGGTCACCTTAACCTAACCTCTAAGCCCGGAGCTGCTGACCATCCCACGTGGCTCCCACATTGGGGGAGGCAGAGGTCAGGCTTGTCACGACTCCGTTCACCTCCCCCGCTCTGCCCTAGGTCTCTGCTCTTCCTGGGGGTCCTCACCGTCCTTGGGACCGGCTTTGGGACCTACAACATGGCTATGGCGGTGATGAGCCCCTGCCCCCTCCTGCAGGGCCACTGGGGTGGAGAAGTCGCCATCGTAAGTATCTGCTCCCACAGGTGGCCCTCGCCGGGCCAGGCCTGAGGGACACGGGGTACAGGCCTGGGGGACACGGGGTACAGCCCTTTCTATTGAGCAGTCTCTGATTGCTCCCTTGGGGAGCCCCAGGTGGCGGGGGGGGGGGGGGGGGGTGTGATGGTGGGGAGGGGGTTGCTTCTCATTTAGGAAAGGAGACTTGGGAAGGCAAGGTAGGCGGTCCAAGGTAATGGCTCAGGCTCTCCTCGGAAAGCCACACCCTTCCCACCTTGTCTTTGTCCGCAGTGGCTTTCTCCCACAGGCCCTGGACTTGATCCTGAGGAAGGGAGTAACTGCTGGGCTCTCCTTTGCCCTTGGGGAGGGTTCAAATCGCAGGGTTACCTTATCCCTATTACCGTAGGTCATCTTATACCTTTGGCCTCTAGGATTCGCCCCAAAGCCCCCTGCACTCTGCATCTCTCCCACCCTGTCCCTGCAGGTGGCCTCGTGGGTGCTTTTCATTGGCTGCCTGAGCTATGTCAAGGTGATGCTGGGCGTGATCCTGCGCGACCATAGCCGCAGCGCCCTCTTGTGGTGTGGGGCGGCGGTGCAGCTGGGCTCGCTGCTGGGAGCTCTGCTCATGTTCCCGCTGGTCAACGTGTGGCGGCTCTTCTCCTCGGCGGACTTCTGCAGCCTGCAGTGCCCCGCCTAGGCCAATGGACACCTGGGAGCCCGGGGAGTCAAGGCAAGGGCCCAAGGTCACTGGGAAAGTCTTGGGGGGCTATCTGAGGCGGAGCCTGAGGACTTGGACCATCAACACAAGCTCCCCTCCTTAAGGTGACTCATTCCACAGGCCTCCCTCCCAGGGAGCCTGGAAATGCAGAGCACGGCCCTCCCCCGGCTCTGAGTCACCTTGCTTGCAATCCCACTGTTCCAGGGCGTCCTTCCCACACGCCTGGGAGAGGACTGGCTTGGAGCACCCAGCAGGAGGCAGCTCGAGGGTGTTCGAAGGGCAGCAGCCAAGAGGGCGAGCTGTGCGACCTTGGGGATGTCACTAGATTTTTTTTGTGCCCGTGTTTCCTCATGCACAAAACGGCGATTATGATCAATAGCACCTACCTCATGCGCCTGGCCGAGGGATGAGAGGGAGGTGCCGGCGGGTGGCAAAAGTGCCGGGGCCACTTCCTGATCTAATGCCCAACAGTAGTAACAAGAGAGACAACCAACACCGCCTACAGGGGCCGGGGCTTGAGAGATGACTCCTGCCCCATGTCCTTCCCCACTGTCCTCCGAGGAGCTTCTGGAAGACGCGGCTAATGGTGGAATCTCGGGCTCCCTGATGCCCAGCATGGAGGGACATTGTGCCCCACCCACCCCTTCCCATCATCCGTCCTGACCCATGACCTCCTGAGAGGCAGAGAGAGACGATGGGGGAGGGGCTACACCAAGCTTCTGAAAGCCGGTGCCCCACCCCCAACCCAGCAAGGCTGGACCCTGGGCAGCGAGGACCCTGGGAAGCAGGGCTGCGGCCTGGAGGGAGGAGGAGCACAGGGAGGAGTGCAATGTGACCGTTGTTTTACCTGATGGTTTTTTATTTTATTTTTTGTGTGTGTGTTTTTTGTTTTTTTGTTTTTTTAATAAAGACATTCCCTGCTTTTACACTAAGGTCCACCTTACAGGAAAAAGTCCACCAAGAACCCTGAAAATGTACCAACATAATTCACGTTCAGTTGACTTCAAGGTCAAGACTGAGCTCAGAAATGAACAGAACCAAATGCTGAGAGGATGTCTGGATCTGGGGTTTCTTTCCTTCGTGGTTTGTTTAGTTGGCTTGCTACCACCCCTCCCTTTTAATTTATTTTTAATAGATAACATAGTCACATGTTTCAGAAATCAGAAAATATAAAATGGTGTTCAGCAAAAAAAAAAAAAAAAAAAAAGAAAATCCCATCCCTCCTCTCGCCCCCATCCACGCAGTTCCTCTTAACACACACGAGCACTTTTTCTTAGTCCCTCACTGATCTTCCAGAAAGTATGCCAATGTGAGAAAACACAGATAGAGTCCTTTTACAGAAAAAAAAAAAAAAAAAAAGATGGACTCACTTCGACGCTTGCACCTTGCCTCTGCAATGACAATGAAGAGTGCGTTTGTGTTCTTTGTCCTGACTGCATAGTGTCCCACTGTGCGGAGATGCCCAGGACTCTGCAGAAAGATGTTTGAAGATGCTGAAGACAACATTTATTTTAACACGGTCAGTGCCATGTCAGTCCCTTTCCGTCTGGACCGGTCCGCCACTGGTGCCGCCAGCGCATCGGTGAGACGGGGTGTCGCGGGCTGCACCGAAAGGAAGACAGAACAGGCTTGGCACTTAATGTGTTAAAGTCCCCGAGGAACCCAGAAAGCCTCTGTACAGGTAGAAGAGAAAGAAAACAGCCTCGTTACTGAATGAGCAGCAGTCCTGGTGCACATCACAGGCAATCCGTCCATGAGCTGCAGAGGCGGGGAGGAACCCTCTCTGTGTACAGGCAGACACAACCGATCACATCACACGGCACCGACTGCCACAGTTCATCCTGAATTCACCTTTTGGTTCGGGCTGGCTGCCTGTTAGCTAATTGCCCTCATCCACAGGGGGGGAAACCCATATCTAGGAGGGGAGGTGGTTTGCAGCTGGGAGACCAGCACTGAAGGTAGGCCGGGTGAGGGGCGCTGGGTTTTCTAAAGGAAACGCTCTAAGACAAGGGGGAAGGGGTGTCTCCCTCTGAACCCAGGGCAAAGTCCTGTGTGTGTCAACCTTCACCAGGGCGGCAGGCGGCTTCAGGGCATCCCCGCTCAGGAAGAAGGCTGGAGTCCGTAATGAACAAGCTCTCTGCTGACGCGGGAGGAGGCTCCAAGATGGATTGCACACACGGAGAGCAGATGCAGAAGAGCATGTGCCATACGGAGCTGGCCGCCCTCTGCTGCCAAGGACGAGGCGGGAAGGCAGGCGACAGTATATGCAGGAGGCGCCTCCCTTCCACGCCCCTCTCTGCGGTTTTGCCTTCCCTCACCACGCCTGACGGCATCGCAACCTTTTCGTGAGCGCTGCCTCCTCCTCTGGACAGCGGGGATGCTAAAAGCGCCTCCCTCCCGTTTGACAAGGCCTTTTTGTTTTGACGTGAGCATCTTCTAACGCTTCAGCATAGGGCCGGAGCCTCTGTGTGTCCCAGGCCCTGCACGCGGGGAGTGTGCTGGCGGTGGTCCAGATGGGGGGACCCAGCCAGAGCCCCAGAAAACGGACCGCAACGTGAGAGCACAGACCCGCGCTCTGAGTCCAGGCTTCTGTCTAACGAACGGAAGGCACAAAGACCGAGGTACCACACTGCACGCTGATCCCGGAGGAAGGGGCCCGGGAGCTTGGAGATGTACAATCAGGCCAGGACGTGAAGGAGAGGCCCGCGGAGGCCTCTGGAAGGGAATCGGGAGGGACCAGACCAGCGCGCTTCCTCCAGGTTGGTCAGCACGGCAATGCCCGAAGAGGGAGCAGCAACCCTGTTCATCCTCACTGCTGTCCACCCTGGGGACCATCAACCCTACAGCCCTGCAGAGCCTCCCCACTGCCAGCCTGCCCAGTTGGCCAGATGCCAGGGCAGGGGCCGGGGGCATTCCTGTGGTCATCTGCTGAGGAAGAGCCCCATGCCCTGGGTTCTTCCTGAGACTTGACTGAACCATCTCACAGAAGCCCTAAAAATAACTTTCTATTATTACAAGCGCTATTTTGCAACTGAAGAAACTGAGGCACAGAGAGGTTAGGTGTCTTGGCTGAGGTCACACAGCCAGTGAGTGGCAGAGCCAGGACGTGGGCCCGGGCCACCTAGGCTCTGCATTACTGTGTCAGAGGCGTGGGTCTCAAAGCACGTGAACCAGTCAAGGAAACCTTGGCTTCAGGTGGAGATCAAGGGCCTCCTCTGGCTCATCGTCTTCTGGTTTGAAACAGAAATATTTCAAATAGAAATGGAAAAATTTGCCCCGGTTGGGTAGCATCGTCTTGATATGCCAAGGCTGTGGGTTTGATCCCCAATCAGGGCACATGCAAAAATCAACCAATGAGTGCATAAATCAGTGGAACAACAAATCAATGTCTCTCTCTCTTTCTCTCTCTCTCTCTCTCTCTCTCTCTCTCTCTCTCTCTCTCTCTCTCTTCCCTTCCTCTCTCTAAAATCAATAATTTTTAAAATATATTTTATTGATTTTTCACAGAGAGGAAGGGAGAGGGATAGTGAGTTAGAAATATCGATGAGAGAAAAACATTGATTCAGCTGCCTCCTGCACACTCCCTACTGGGGATGTGCCACAACCAAGGTACATGCCTGCCTTGATCAGAATCGAACCTGGGATCCTTCAGTCTGCAGACCAGCATTCTAGCCACTGAGCCAAACCAGTCAGGGCTAAAATCAATAAATTTAAAGAAAGAAAGAGAAAGATAAATAGAAGACTTCAGTCCAGTCCCATGGTCTCCCCTCCATAACACACACACACACACACACACACACACACACACACACGCTCCTCTGGAGTGAGAAGAAGGAGTGGGAAATGAGTGCTTTTGCAGTGGGATGTGATTTACACACACAGTCTAACGTATCGCTTTAAGAATGACTAGTAGAGGAGCTGAAACTCGCTCACCAGAGGTTTGTCACACACCTTGTCTTGCAATTCTGGTTTTGCAATGGGGTGGCCTTCTCTGGTTTTCTCAATACATTTATCAAAGGTCAGATCTGGGGGAAGTGCCCTGGCAAACGCAATGCCTTGCATTTGGAAATTGCTGGCGGCTGCTGGCTTCCGGGTGTGTCTGAAGAAAGTCGCTCTATTGCAACTTGTAGTTTGGGCTGAGGGAAGGGGGGTTTGTCCTCTCCCAGGGTTCAATGGTTAGAAGGAAAGATAAGATACAGAACTTTCTCTTTTGCTGAGGAGAGATGTTAGTATAGAGACAATGACGCCCTGCTAGTAATGTCCATTTTCCTGTTTCTTTATTATCCTAGAGCCCCTGACTTTTTTTATTTTTAAAAAATATATTTCTTTATTGATTTCAGAGAGGAAGGGAGGAGAGAGAGATAGAAACAGCAATGATGAGAGAATCATTGATTGGCAACCTCCTGCGCAACCTCCTGCACGCCCCCTTCTGGGGACTGAGCCCACAACCCAGGCATGTGCCCTTGGCCAGAATCGAACCTGGGTCTCTTCAGTCCACAGGCCAATGCTCTATCCACTGAGCCAAGCCAGCGAAGGGAGCCCCCTGGCTTTTATTTAGCTAGGCGCCTGGGAACCCAGAGTAAAGAACACATTTCCCAGGATTCCTTGAGGCATAAACAGCCATGTGTTTACATTCAGACAGGCATTGCCAAGAATAACGTGTGTGGCTTCCAGGCGGTGTACTTACTGAAAAGGCAGAAGCAGGGCCTCCACCCCCACTTACCCCTGCGTGCTGGGGGGAATGCAGATGTGATGGCTGGGTCTGGGGCAACTGTCCTAGGCTATGAGGAGGAAGCCAGGGGTCGAGAATAATTCGGGAAACGCAGAGTAAGAGCCGGAAATCATGGCTACGGAGCCACCATGCCTACTGGGACCCAGATTTCATGTGACAGAGAAATAAGCCTCTACGTGGTTTAGCTGCAGAATTCTCATGTTCTTCAATGCACGCTCCTCTCTATGTTTATATAGATGCACACACACACACACACACACACACACACACAGTCACACAGAAAGAAAACTGGAATGATCTATACTAATAATAGCCTGGGAGGCGTCACACCCTCATGTCATCACAAGATGGCCATGTGCACAGCGGAGGCGGGGCCCAGCAGCTGCTCCAGGAGGTGAGGCCTGGGGTCCGGAGGCTCCACACTGGGTGGAGGAGGCTGGTCCTGGCGCCTCTGCCACCTCGCACGGCGGAGGTGGGTCCTGGGGGCGGAGGCAGGTTGCTGCAGGCCAGGATAGTTTGGGGTGATTGGGCTGGCAGGGGAGAGCAGTTGCGGGCAATCAGGCTGGCAGGGGAGCAGTTAGGCTGGCAGGCAGAAGTAGGGGCAGTCAGGCAGGCAGGCAAGCAGTTAGGATCCAGTGATCCTGGATTGTGAGAGGGATGTTGGATTGCTGATTGAGGCCTGTGGGATTGGGCCTAAACTGGTAGTCAGACATCCCCTAAGGGGTCCCAAATTGGAGACGGTGCAGGCTGGACTGAGAGATCACCTCCCCCACCCCCACCCCCACCCCCGTGCATGAATTTTGTGCACCAGGCCTCTAGTATATATATTAAAACCTTAGCCCAGTTAATCCGGGCAGAGGGATGTCTATGGTTTCCTTTTTTTCTTCTTGACACTTTGCTGTGCTCTCCAAGCCTGTGTTATTTTAAAGCTCAATAAAGTCTAAAGAAAGGAATGCTCCTATAAATAGACCCTATTGTTTAAAATCACCTTCATTTGCTTCATATCCCAAAGATCACACACACGGGCGCGCGCGCACACACACACACACACACACACACACACACACACAGATCTTACAGAATAGTTGGCTTTGTTTTCTGTGGGCTATAGAACTTGTTTTTCAGATGTTCTTTTTACTGAACAAAACGCTTGGGGCTGGTTCCGTGTCCCTGTGCAGAGGGTGACCTTATTTCTTGTAGCCACCACAAAGCCCTTTCTGAATGGGCTTTACTGAATGGTTTCCATTGATGGAAATTTATACTGTTTCCAATTTTAAGCTGCTGAAAACACGCACGCGCATGCCGTAATGAAAGCCCTCGGACCCGCCTCTCTGCCTCTGTGCAAGGCTTTGGAGCCTCACAAACTTGGGTTTTAATCTGTGTGACCTAAACTTACTGTGCATCCGAGTCTCCGACTCCTCGGCTGTAAAACAGGGAAAATAATGAAGCTTGCCCCATGGAACGATTGTGAGGATAATCCTATATAATAAAAGGCAAATGGACCCAACAGCAGAACGACTGGTCGCTATGAGATGCACTGACGACCAGAGGGCAGACGCTCAACACAAAAGCCGCCCCCTGGTGGTCAGTGTGCCAGATGCTGGGCTCACAGCTGGCGAGTGCAGTGGTGGCGGCAGGAGCTTCTCCCACCTCTGTGGCAGCGCTAAGGATGTCCAACTGCCAGCTCAGGGGGAGCAGGCCTAAGCCATCAGTCGGACATCCCCCAAGCGCTCCCAGACTGTGAGAGGGAGCAGGCCAGGCAGAGGACCCTCCCCACCCCAGTGCATAAATTTCGTGCACTGGGCCTCTGGTAACATATAAAATGCATCATGTGATTACTACAAGTCAGGAACTTTTCTAAATGCTTCCCATGAGTTAGCTAACTTAATGCTCGCCGCAGGGTGAAAGGTGTCCTGAACGTTTTCTAGAAGCTTCCAGCTTTCACACAACCAATATGAAATCCTCTGGCGAAAGCTTCAGATGGGAGACCTTCCACAGACTTCTTAGAGGTGGTGGTTAGAGGAGATACTTGTATGATTTCAGTCGTTTAAAGCTAGTCGAGATCCATTCTGTGGTCTCACCAGTGGTCTACCCTGGAGAATTTTCCGTGTGCATTTGAGAAGAATGTGCATTCTGCTGTTGCTGGGTGCAATGTTGGGTAGAAGGGCGTCTTTTAGGTTTAGTTGCTGATCGTGTTGTCCAAGCCTTCTATTTCCTCCTTGGTCTTCTGCTCTATTTCCTCCTTGGTCTTCTGCTTAGATGTTCTTTCCGTGAGTGAGAGTGGGATATCAGTGTGTCCGTCTGTTACTGAATTGTCTAGTTGGCCTTTCAGTTCTGTCCGTTTTTGCTTCATGTACTTTGGGGCTCTGTTGTTAGGTGCCTATATGTTTATACTTTTTATCTCATCTTGACAGGTTGACCCTTTTAACATTAGAAAATATCCTTCTTTACCTCTTGTAACATATTTTGTTTTAAAGACTACAGTGTGGTGAATGGCAGGGGAGCGGGTGGTGGTCAGGGTATAGGGGTAAATGGTGATGGAGGGGAGTTGGCTTCGGATGGTGAACACACAATACAGTGGACAGATGATGGATTGTGGAATTGTGCACCTGAAACCTGTATAATTTTGTTAACCAGTGTCACTCCAATAAATTCAATAAAAGGAAAAAAGGAAAGTCTATTTTTTCTGATACAGCTTTCTTATGGCTGCTATTGGATACTATGTTTTCCCCCATCCTTTAACTCTCAACTTATTTGCAGCTTTGGATCTAGAGTGTCTCTTAGAGACAGCAGTTGGAGCTTGTTCTTTTGTAAATCCAGGAAATCTTTGCCTTTGGATTGGTTCCATTCACACTTACTGCTATTATAAACAGAGTTGGATTTATGCCTATCATTTTACTTTATGTTTTCTATATATCTTGTGTCTATCCACCCTCTATTTTTCCTTTACAGATTTCTTTTACATTAAATGGGTAATTTCTAGTGTAACATTTTACTTTTTCAATAGTTTTTTTTTCCACTTTTTAAAATGAATGCTCTACACTTACCATATAATCATCGTTTATCAGGATCTACTTCAGATTTATACTAGCCTAATTACAATGAGATAGATATAGAAATGGCACTCCTCTATAGCTCTATTCTTTCTTCTATTTGTACTACTCTTGTAATATACGTTGCATCTCATGTTACAAACCCCACAACACTCCTCTGGGTGTGCTCACTAGCAAGAAGAGAGGGAAGGAATTCTCGGTTAGATCGCCAACTTCCTCCAAAATCTCCTCTGGGATTCAAAGCTAACCCTCTGAGGAACTGGAGGAGGCTCCTTAACCCCAAACATCAGGTACGCAGCCCATGACTCAGCAAGATCTGGCCTGCCAGTGCCCAAAACCTCCTTCACCAGGGCCTTGACCTTGGGTTACACATTGTCCCTGGTGAGGCTCCTCTTTGACATTGCAAGTCCCGTTCCCATCACCACCTTTTCTAGCACATGGAAACAGGTTTCCCCATCGCCTGGCTTGATATATATAATACTAATTAGTATTGAGAGAGCATTTGTATGGATAATTGCGTTGAATCCCTAAGGAAATAGGTAATCTCCTTATGAATGAGACTAATGAGGCTCAGAGAGGTTAAGTAATTGAGCCAGATCACACAGTAAGTGATAGGGCTGGGGCTTGAACCCAGGAAGTCTGGCTCCAGAGCCAATAGGCACGATCACTCCACTGTGCTTCTGCCTGAAGGTGATCATTAGGGCATCTGTTTTCTCCTGGTAGTGGTAAATGCCTACCATCTATAAAGGGGGGGGGGGACAAAACAAAAAAAACCCCTCCTGTTTCCATTGCCAATTTCCATGGTGTAAATGGAAAGAGAGCTGATTGTGCACATCTTTTCCCAGCTTTGCATTCAGGACCATCATGTTTGTAGCTTGAAATCAGCAACAGTGTGTTATATTCTGCACTCAGCAGGCGCTCAAGTGTATATCCATTCCCTATGACCTAGTTATGCAGGCAATGGGCTCTGGATGCCGTATAGCTTTAGGCCAGCAGGTGACACTGCGGCCCACGAAGCAGGAAAAGGGAGCCAAGAAAGCGGGGGGGGGGGGGGGGGGGGGGGGGGGGGAGGCGGGAGGGTTGGTCGCTAGGATCCTGCAGGCTAGGAGCAGCATTCAGAGGGAAGGCAGGAATTCATGTGTGCCTCCCACGCCCACAAACGCAGACACCCAGAAGTGTCTGCCTGCTCCCTGAGACTGGACCTGGAGCAGGCAGCCACCAGGTCATGTAAAGGAAATAGCAATAAAAAGGAACTGGTTTCTGATCAGTGGAACGATATGGATGAATCTCAAATGTGCTATGCTGTGTGAAAGAAGCCAGTCTCAGAAGGCTACATGCTGTAGGATTCCATTTGCCTAACATTCTTGCAAAGGCAAAGCTATCCAGACAGACAACAGGTCATGGTTGGTTCATTGTCTAGAGCTACTATATCGAAGTCACAACATCTGGATGACTTAACATACAGGCATTTGTGTTTATACCATCCCAAGGCCGGAAGTCTGCGATCCAGGTGTCAGGAGGGCCCCACTCGCTCCCCAGGCTCCAGGAGAGAAGCTGCTGCTTGCCCCTTCCAGCTTCTGGTGACACCTGCACTCCTGGGCAGTGGCCACTCCCTCCAGCCTCTGCCTCTGTGCAAACATCACCTCCTCCTCTGCATTCGGGACTCTCTCTAACAAGAACGCTGGGATGGCATTCAGGGTGCATCTGGATAATCAACTAACCTCCATCTGAAGATCCTTAATTTAATCACCGCTGCAAAAGTCCTTGGTCCAAATAAGATAAAATTTACAAAATTCAGGGGTTAGAACTCGATATTTTTAGGGGACCATTGTTCAATCTACTACACCAGAGGTTAGGGGCACTGGGGAATTTTGGGGGGTGTTGGAAATGTTCTGCATATCAATTGTGTGGTGGTTACATAGTTTATACATTTGTCAGGAGTCTCCCAAGGTGCCCAGGTTCTTTTTTTTTTTTTTTTAAGGATTTTTTTTAATGCTTTTATTAATTTCAGAGAGAGGAAGGGGAGAGGAAGAGTTGGAAACACCGATGATAAGAGAGAATCCATAATCAGCTGCCTCCTGCATGCCCCCTTACTGGGGGGATAGAGCCCACAACCCCAGCCTGTGCCCTGACCAGGAATCAAACCATGACCTCCTGGTTCATGGATCGATGCTCAACCACTGAGCCACACTGACCAGGCAGGTGCCCCAGTTTTAAGGGGCAGAACTGGGGGTGAATGAGACAGACTGGCACCCAGTCTGTTCTGAATGAAACCAATGCGCTACTTACTATTTAGGGACAAAATGAGGTGGGGGTGGGGCTCCTGGGTTTTACTGCTGATAATTAAGCAAACAAGTTTGAAAATGACAGGAATGGATGAGCTCCCCCACAGCCGTGACATTTCAGGATTCCGCGGTTCCTCGGCTCCTCGGCGTTCAGACTGGACTTGAGAATTCCGAGAGACTGGAGGTGCTGCCCACTCTGGAGCCAAGAGGGCAGGCGTCTGGGCTGCTCTGGCTGGACGGGGGAGGGGAGAGGCCGAGGCGGAGGGATGGAAATAATAGCAGGGGGGAGGGTTCTGACCCCTCTCCGGGAGAGCACTCACGCCAGCCCCTGGGGACCAGGCCTCTGTCCCCTCCATTCACTCGCCCCAGCTGATGCCACACACCCCCACCTCCCCTCCCCCTCCCATTGTCTGGAGGGCTCAGATGGAGGGGCAGCCCATTAACCCCTTCCTGGCCTCATTGCTTCACTCTGCAGCTGTCACACCCGCAGCCCCAGGCCCGAGCGGGAAGAGGACCCGGTAGTTAATCACAATTACAGCTCAGTGTCAGCTGCGAAGCTGGCCTCACCGCCATCCCTTCGGCTGCCAGCCGGCCGGCGGACGGGCCCGCATCAGCCATCCAGCAGGTCCTGAGGCCTCAGGGAGGCAGAGAGAGGACAGCCCCTTCCTGGTCCACTCCGCACAGGTGCCCGCAGTGTCCTTCGCGGTCAGAGCTGCATCCAGGAGCTTTCCAACAGGACAAGCCCCTGGATCCCCTGCCCCAGCACCTCTGCACCTCTGCGGCAGGCTCCTCATTCTGCAGGTCTCCACGGAAACGTCCCCTCCTCCAAGCGGCCTCCCTTGGCTTATGGAAGCTGGGCCCAGTCATGCTCCATCACAGATCCTGTTTTCATGCTTTGCTTTATTTTTCAAAGCACTGTCACCACCTAGAATTCTCTTGGGTGCTGACTGGTTCGGTGTATGTATTAACTTCCTAGAGCTGAAGGAACAAACGACCACAAACAGGCTGGCTAAGGCAACAGGGTCTGTCTATGATCTCAGTCTGGAGGCTAGAAGTTCAATATCAAGGTGTCACCAGGGCCATGCTCTCTTCAGAGGCCCCAGGAAAGGATGGCCGCTGGGTCTTCCTAGCAGTGAGGGCTGCCTGCCCTCCTTGGCCCTCCTTGGCTTGAAGACACATCACTCCAATCCCAGCTTTGTCGTCGCCTGGCCTTCTTCCTTCTTGTGTCTGTGACTGTGTCCAAATTCCCCTCTTCGTATAACCAGTCCCTGGGTCAGGGCCCTCCTTAGGCCGGTACGACCTTAGAGGTGATTACATCTGCCGAGCCCCTATTCCCACAGTGGGTCACACTCACAGGTACCGGGGGCTGGAACTGAACACGTCCCACAGGCCCAGGACTGTGTGCTTGTCAGTGTGTTCCAAGAGAGCGGGGCCAGGAACAGACAAGGAAGCAGGTCTGTCGCTAACGATGGCTTCCATCCATCTCCAGCGTCCCTGGAGCCCAGCGACTGGAGCGTCAGTGAACACGTGGTCTGAACAGATGAGGAAGGGGAGAGGGCACAGTGCACCACGAAGGCCGGAGGAACCAACTCACACTGGAGACTGGTGAGAGCGTCACCCGGCAGCTAACCTCCCGGGAAAGCAGTGGCTGCGGACACAGGATCGGCACGGAGGTCAGAGAGAACCCGGGAACTGAGCTGGCTGCAAGTGGGTGACAGGCACCACCGAGGATGCTGCCTGGATGGGGCCAGACAGGCAGGAACAGCTCAGAGCCTGAGCTTCGCCCTGGTGGTGACGGGATGCCACTGAAACTTTTAAAGCAGAAGTGTGTTGTCCTATCCAGTTTGGCTCAGTGGATAGAGCGTCAGCCTATGGACTGAAGGGTCCCAGGTTCAATGCTGGTCAAGGGCACAAGCCTTGGTTGCAGGCTCCTTCCCAGCCCAGGGCCACGGTCAGGACTTGTGCAGGAGGCAACCCATCGATGTGGTTCTCTCACATCAGTGTTTCTCTCTGTCTTTCCCTCTCTCTTCCACTCGCTCTAAAAACCAACAGAAAAATACTAGTATCTTCGGGTGAGGATTTAAAAAACAACAACACACACACCACACAATAAAATAAATAAATAAAGCAGGAGTGTGTTGATGTGAATTTGCATGTAACTGATCCCTTCATTTTTAATTTTTTCCAGGTAGTACATGCACCTATGTCCTTAAGAGTCAGCAGTTGTAAAGGAAATAGCAGAAAGTCTTCCCCTTCCCCAGCCCCCAGCCACCGTCCAGCAGGCAGCCACTGTGACCAGCCTCTCCCAGAGACTCTGTGCAGATACAAGCAATTCTCTTTTCTTTTAAACATGAAGGGTAGCATAACTTACACTCTGCTCTGCACTCCGCTTTTTAAGAAGACTGAGGTGTGATTTGCATGCGGTGTGACCAACACCCAATCAGAAAACACAGCATTTGCAGCACCCCCAGAAGCCCTTGCAGGCCCCTTCCGAGCCAAGCCCCATCCCAAGGAAGCCACTGGTCTGGTTCCTAGCACCACAGGTTCATCAGTTCCACCGGCTCTAGACGTCTTCTCAATGGCATCCTTACGGCAAGCTGGTCTGTGTGTCCAGCTTGCTTTTGCTCAGCAAGTTCTGAGATGCTTCCATGTGTCGTATGTATCACTGGTTCACTCATGTCCACTGCAGGGTAGTATTCCATCATATGGACTCACCCATGTGTTACCCATTCACCGGAGCTGTTTCCTATTGCTGTCTATTACAAATTAAACTGTTGTGAACATTTGTATAGAGTCCATGTAGTCCTTGAAATTATTGATTTCAGGGAGGAAGGGGAAAGGGAGGGAGAGACAGAAACATCAATGATGAGACAGAATCATTGCTTGGCTGCCTCCTGCACAGTCCCTTCCTTATGGGAATTGAGCTTGCAACCCGGGCATGTGCAAGTCCTCGTCCCTGGCCACAGCACCGCTCCTATAGCTCCCTTTGTCACCCACCCTCTCATAGCAGGTGTCCCCCCTACTCCAGGCCACACCTGCATACGCAAATTAACCAGCCATCTTTGTTGGCTTAATTTGCATACTCACTACTGATTGACTGTGGGCATAGTGGAGGTACAGTCAATTTACATGTTAGTCTATTATTTGGTAAGATTTCCAGAAAAGGTTATATATATATATATATATATATATATATATATATATATATATATATTATTGATTTTTTACGGAGAGGAAGGGAGAGGAATAGAGAGTTAGAAACATTGATGAGAGAGAATCATTGATCAGCTGCTTCCTGCACACTCCCTACTGGGTATGTGACCACAACCAAGGTAACATACCCTTGACTGGAGTCAAATCTGGGACCCTTGTGTCCGCAGGCCAACATTCCATCCACTGAGCCAAACCGGTCAGAGCCAGAAAAGATCTTTAAAGGGACTTCCTTCCCTTTAAAAAACAAAAAACAAAAAAAAAACTGTTTTTATTATAGAGAGAGGAAGAGAGAGGGAGAGAGAGATAGAAACATCAATGATGAGAGAGAATCGTTGATTGGCTGCATTCTGCACAACCCCCCCTGGGGATCAAGCCCGCAACTCAGACATGGGCCCTGACCTGGACTGGAACTGTGAGCTCCGGATCATAGGTCAATGCTCCACCACTGAGCACACTGGCCGGGCTTCCCTCCCTCTTGACTCCCTTCTCCCGTCTAATGACGGAGAGACTCTCCACCTGGGATGCAGATGTGATGAGTGGTGTTTGAGCAGTTTATTGGGCCATGAGGTGGAAGGCATACACTGAGGGTGGTGTAATAAGACAGAAGGAGTCTAGTTCCATGAACTATGGAGTAGCATGCCAGCCCTAGCCTGTCTGCCCTCAGATTTTATTTACATGAGAGAGAAATGTCTTACTTTACGTAAGCCGCTATTCCATGTTTTCTGTCAAATGCAGCTACTGGGTTATAGATCCTGTGCATTTGTAATTTGGGAAAATAGTGCCACATAACGTGGCTTATAGAAAGGTCGTCTGGGGTTGGGGCGGGGAGAGTGCAGACAGACTAAAGGCAAGATAAAGGGAGACAGGAGGACAGTGGTCAAGCGCAGAGAATAAGGCCTGATCCCACTTGGGAGCAATTTTGGTGGAGAAGGGGGCAGCCAGCTCCTTTCCAAACCTAAAGACGAGAATGTGAAACTGGAAATGGACTGAGGGGTGTACCCGCCCTGCCCCTCCCACTGCCCACACTTTCATCTGGCCCCGGCCACTTCTCCAGCTCATTGCTCACCTCCTTCTTTTGCACCACGCATGTCAAACTCAAAGGCTAACACGGGCCAAGCAGACAAGGTTTAAGTGTATGTGGGCCGCAAAAAAAATAAAATAAAATAAAATAAATCAATTTTCATAGAAGTGTAGGTTTAGTTCAATAGAGACATGCTGAATACAAAGGGCTGAACTAGATGAGCAGTTGTTAACATAAAATAATAGAACTTTTTAAAATATACTTTATTGATTTTTACACAGAGAGGAACTCAGAGGGATAGTTAGAAACATCGATGAGAGAGAAACATCGACCAGCTGCCTCCTGCACCCCCCCACTGGGGATGTGCCCGCAACCAAGGTATGTGCCCTTGTCCGGAATCGAACCCGGGACGCTCTATCCACAGGCCGACGCTCTATCCACTGAGCCAAACCGGTTTCGGCAAATAATAGAACATTTTAATAAAAATTAATATTGTTTCTTGAATATTAACTTACCAGACACTGAATAACTGCACAAATTAATAAGGGCAGCACAAATAAACCTATTTTTCTTGTCCTCTGAAAGCGAAATATTTCCTGTTGCGCACACCAGATAAGCCAGTCCAAGACTAATGGCGTGGCAATCAGCTGCTAAAATATTCGCTGCCAGTATCAGCGGCGAGAAATGGTACACCTGCGTGTAAGGTGCGTAAGGGAAATGAACGCAACACGATTACAGTAATCAGTCATCAGCGAACATTGTAGTTTGTTATTAATAATTATATATAACAGGATATGGTAAAATTAAGTTATGAAATTTTTATTAAATGTTTCTTACATACCGTTATATCGGCTGGCCACAAAGATATTTGTTGTGGGCTGCTTGCAGCCCTCGAGCCGTGAGTTTGACATGCTTGCTTTGCACAGTGAGTTCCAGGACCCTCCCCAGCTAAGGGATGCTGCTCTTCCCAGAGGGGACCGTGCCTGCTCTTACTGCAACCCCTGGCTAATTTACACCCCCTCTTAGGTCTTATCTCAGACCCGGCCTCCTCCGGCAAGTCCTCCTAGACTCCCTCTTCTCCCCAGGTCCTCACTTGGGCCCTCCGTGCCCTGTTGCTGCCCTTACTCTAGCTTTGCCAGGGGCATTCTAATCTATACTAATAAAAGGGTAATATACTAAATAGTCTAAATAGTCCAGACATCTATCTTCCAGACATCCAACTAACGTCCAAAGCCACGGTGGTGGGGGCCAAGGCAGAGGCTGTGAGGGGCAACCAGGCAGGGGAGCAGTTAGGGGCCAGCAGGCTACAGGGGAGCAGTTAGGGGCTATCAAGCAGGCAGGCAGAGGCTTACGGGTGATCAGGCAAGCAGGGGAGCAGATAGGGACCAGACAGGCAGGTGAGTGGTTAGAAGCCAGTGGTCTGGATTGGGAGAGGGATGTCCAACTGCCTGCAGGATCGGGCCTAAACTGGGAGTCAGACATCCCCCGGAGGGGGTACCAGATTGGAGAGGGTGCAGGCTGGGCTGAGGGGTCTTTTCCCCCCCTCCCCCCTCCCCCCCCCCCCCCGCCATGCACGAATTTCATGCACCGGGCCTCTAGTTGTATATAAGTCGGCCTGCAGCACTAGGCTTACAGCTTTTCGCTGGTGAGAATGGGAACCAAGACGCCCAGCCCAGGACTCGGCATTTAAAAATGTGACCCGTTTGTCAGACCCTGTTCTCAGCCCTTATACTAACTCCTGCAATGCTCCGCACAGAAATCCTGCATGGGTGAGCGAACAAATGAATGAGTGAATGAATGAGGTGCCCGCCAGGGGGCGATGGCGCTTGCCCAGGAACCTGGGGCTGGTGAGGCCCAGGAAAGCGGCCCTTCGGCGCTCCGCCCCCTCCTGGGGTCTCCATCCCTCCCCCACCCCCCAAGCCTCCCTCCCGGCCCCCGGGGAGCGGCCCGGCCCCGCCCACCCCTCCCGCCGCAGATAATTAACTCGAGCCAATAAAACGCTGATTGCGGCGCCTTTGTACCGCCGCCTCGGCATTGTCATGGAAAACGGGGTCTCCTCCCCATCCGGCGGCTCTCCCCGCCCGGCCCCCCGCAGCTGAAATCGTCTCCTGCCACCTGGACGGGACCGGGGGACCCCGAGCCGCCCGGCGCCTCGTCCATCTGCTCCCCATATCCAGCCGCACGGTCAGCTGAGAGCCCGGTCCAGCCCGGAGGCCCCGGAGCTCCCCGTGCAGCCCGCACCTCTTGCCCCCACTCCGCCGCGGGGCCCCGGGGAGCGGGCGGCCGGGATCCCCGGAGCCAGCCTGGAGTCTGTCCTCAGAGAGGGCGGGTGGGGTGCGCTCATGGCAGAAATGACAACTGTGTTGGGAAGCCGAAGAGCACAGAAGGGAAAAGCCCACCCCCCACCCCCAGTCCCCTGAGAAAACCTCCCAGAAACCACGCATCACATATCTGTACATTATATCTGTACATCTATGAACATATTTTAAAGACGGTAGAGTCACGCAGGAAAAAGGAGTTGGAGATACCCAATTTAAACACTGCTGTGCGTTTTATAGGATTGCTCCCCCTTCGTCCTCACCCCGCCCCCCCCCCCCCCCACACACACACACACGCACTCACACACACTCTCACTCACTGTCAGTTTGGGGGGATTTCTCCAAAGAGCTTTCTCTGTGTGCACACTCCTAAGTGTACCTGCACACACACACACACACATACATGTGAGCCTAAATGGAATCACTGCTCCCTATTATCTATGGGCCGCCTTATTTCCTTTGACAGGTAATGTGGCAGAGATCTGTTCACCGCATGGGTGTTTGCACAACAACCTTGCCATGGGCCCCTCCTGTTGGCTCCCACCGCCCCCGTCAGCCTGGGTGTGATGTGCTGTTTGGCCTGTGTGCAGGGACTGCCATCATCTGTCAGCCAAGGCTCTGCCCTAGGGTCCCCCTGTGAGGGGGCGGGGGGGGGGGGGGGGGGGGGGCGGGATAGGATGGGGAGGGGAGGGATCTGTACAAGGTTTGCAAGCTGCCTTTCAGCAGAGAGAAGTGGAAATAATAATAAGAAGAACAACAGCTGTAAAGATAAAAATATCCAAAACCTGGAAATACGACCAGAGGAAGTCTGTGTGTCCTTTCAATGTCGCAGTGAGGCACTGTCTGATCACCTGACTCCATAACCAATGCACCTTGGTGTGACTTTGCCGTTTATTACCGATCAGAGCCCACCCCAGCGAAGTTCGGCGTGGACTTGTGAAGGTGCACGGTTGCAAATGTCTGCCCTGCAGTAAAAACAATGCTCAGGCTGTGGTTTGGCTGCCCGGTTGAGACACACGAACCAGTTTTGTACCTAACTTTGCCACCTTGTCCTCCACCAAACCAGCGTTTCCACCTTGCTGGTTCCCTCACCAATGAGCTGGATAAGCCTTCGACCTGTGCTCACTGTATATGTGTACAAGACTCGTGTTTCTGGAAATTCTTCGGCTCAGTTACCGTTTCTTCCTCCCGTTGGGCCAGGCACCATCTACACACAGCTTCGGGCGGAGGAGCGGGCGAGAGGTGGGCTCTGGAGTCAGACAGGTCTGGGTGTGAGTCCCCCTACTCCCCCTCACCACTCACCAGCTGTGAGATGAGACCTCTAGCAATAATAATAATAATAGCAATAGCAGCTGTAAAGATAAAAATATCAAAAATGCCCCTCAGTTGGTAGACATGTCGTCCCATACACCACAAAGTTGCAGGTTCGATCCCCGGGAGGGGCTAGTATAGGAGGCAAATGATCAATGTTTCTCTCTCTTCCTCTCTTCTCCACCCCCCCCCCCCCCGTTTGTCTCTAAAACAAACAAACAATAAAAACAATAAAAAAGCAAAACCTGGAAATGAGACAAAAGGAAGTCTGTGTCCTTCCCTGTCCTATGAAAGCCCTGTCTGACCCACCTGCCTGAGGCACCTGGCTCTGTGAAGCACCAGCTAGGTACCAGGCCCATCCATGTCCGTATCTCTTATTCCATTCAGATTGCACAACGCCGTCAGATGAGATTTGCGTTCACATTTTCCCGGTTTCCGTGTGTCCTTCTGCGCGTGTCCCTCTGCCAGTCCCTTCTGTCTCTGAGCCTCGGGGTCTCTGCCTGGAAGTGGGGTGGTAATGCCGCCCCAGGACCCTGTGGAAACAGGTGCTGTGTGGTCATGGTGGGAAAGCAGCCCGTGGGACAGCCCGTTTGTTACTTGTGATTCCGCAGCAGAGCGCTCAGGGCTGGGAGTAACGAACCCAAGTCGCACGGCCCCAGCGCCTGGGCTGTCGCTCCGCCCCTTCATGCCTCAGACCCTCCGTTTCCACATCTGTCAAGTGGGAATAACAGGTGAGCGCTGAGGGTCTGGCAGAGGGGTCCATTGCCGTGGCAGCTGCAAACTGTTCGCCTTGTGGTTGGATGGCTCAGGCATGTGTCACGCATCAGGGGCCGCTGTGGAGATACCATGTTGGTGCTCGCTTTCAGAGCTGGCACCGGACAGAGAAGTATTTTTCTTTCTCCCACCCCCCCAATACGCTGAACCCGTGCCCTGAGCTCCAAGCTCCTGCTGGGCCTTATCTATGGTTTCTTTCCTGGAACGGGCCCTGCACAGAATTGGGCTCAAAGGTGGTAGCTCCCCAAACCTCAGGCTTAGATTGTGTATCGGTTTTCTGGGGTTGCTGCTACAGAGTACTGCAAACAGAGTGGATCCAACAAACAGAAGTCGCCCCCCCCCCCCCCGCCCGCCCCCCGTTCTGGAGGCCAGAGGTCTGAAGCAGGGGCTCAGCAGGGCCTGTTCTCTGGGGGCTGAGGGAGAGTCCCCCATGTGTCTCCCCTAGCTTCTGGAGGTCACCCACCATCCTTGGTGTCCCCTGGCTTGCAGCCGCGTCACTCCCACCTCTGCCTCCATCACCACAGGGCGTCCTCCCTCCTCATGTCTGTGTCCAAATGAGCCTCTTCTTCCAAGGACCCAAGTCATCTTAACTTGACTGCTTCTGCAGAGACCCCGTTTCTAAGGAAGAGCACATTCACAGCTTTCGCGTGAACAGGAACTTGGGGCAGGGGAGAGAGGGATGCTATTCAACTCAGCACAGACAAGCATCTCGCTGGTGGTCCTGAGAGAACCCCAGGATCTCTTCTGGATGAGCCCTGTCCGGCGGGCTCTGTCCGTCCCAGCAGCAGGCAGCCGGGAGCCGCGTGTCCTCTTATTAGACAAGCAACGCACAGGCGTGTCTGCTCCATGTGCACTCGTGAGCGCTGAGCCGAGCTCCCAGCGAGCCCCCCGCCTCTGTGGTCTATGCGTTCCTCCTCTGTCAGGTGGGCGCAGTGACCGTAGCTGCACCGACATGAATTCCAAGAGCGAACAGCATTCATGGTGAGAAACATCGGGAGAGTGGCTACCTGAGGGGTGGAGGTGATCTACATCTCGATCCGAATGGCAGCTGCGCCGTACACACAGATTTATTGAAATGCACACTTTAGATGTGTGTTCTCTAGGTACTTTATTGTGTGCATTTCATATGTTAATAAAAGGGTAGGAAGAAAATAAAAGGCAGGAAAGAAGGGGAAGGGAAGGAGGGGGGATGAGGGAGGGAAAGATGAGCACAGCACAGCGATCCCTGTCCAGCTCGGCTTGGGGGGGGGGGGGAGGGAGGAAAGGCTGTGAGTGCCCAGGTCTTCTGCAAACAGTGGGCAGAGGGGCGCCCAGGTGTAGCCTTGAAATGGAGCAGGAATGGGACAGAGGGGCACATCCCTCTCTCTCTGCCCTCCCACCCCCGCCCCCCCCCCCCAGGAAGGACGTGGGGCTTTGCAGTCAGGCTCCCGGCTGTGTGACCTCGGGCATGTTGCTACCGCCTCTGGGCCTCAGGCTTCTCCCCAGGGAAAACAGGACGAATGCGCTCAGAGAACTGTAGCGAGGACTAGGACACCAGCTGAACCATCCTCAGCGCGGTGGTGCCGCCTCCGGTCAGCGGCTCTCGGGCCCAGGCCCAGCGTGGCGAGGGAGGTGTGCCTGAATGCCAGCCACGCTGTCCCGACGATGGTGTCAGACAGGCAGGGGGCAGTGTTCTTCCCTGGTCTAGCCCTGTGTGGCTGCGGGCCAGTCATTTATCTTTTTTTTTTTTTTTTAATATATTTTATTGATTTTTTACAGAGAGGAAGGGAGAGAGATAGAGAGCTAGAAACGTCGATGAGAGAGAAACATCGACCAGCTGCCCCTTACACAACCCTTACCAGGGATGTGCCCGCAACCAATGTACATGCCCTTGCCCGGAATCGAACCTGGGACCTTTCAGTCCGCAGGCTGACGCTCTACCACTGAGCCAAACCAGCTTCGGCCAGTCATTTATCTTGGTTCCTGCCTCCTGAGGTTGTCATTTCACTCACTCCTTCAACCCTGGGCAATGCCCCACACTTTTCTGTGGCTCAATTTGCTCACCTCTGGGCTGAGGGTAAGAAGAGTCCCCCAGCAGAGTTGCCGTGAGGATAAAAAGAATCTGAGCCCTCACCGGTTTGGCTCAGCGGGTAGAGCATCAGCCGGCGGGCTCAAGGGTTGCAGGTTTGATTCCGTTCAAGGGCATGTACCTTAGTTGTGGGCACATCCCCAGGAGGGTGTGTGCAGGAGGCAGCTGATGGATGTTTCTAACTTTCTCTTTCCCTTCCTCTCTGAAAAAAAAAAGAAAATCAATAAAACATATTTTTTTAAAAGCATTTGAGCCAAAACTGGCTTGGCTCAGTGGATAGAGCGTCGGCCTGCGGACTGAAAGGTCCCGGGTTCGATTCTGGTCAAGGGCATGTACCTTGGTTGCGGGCACATCCCCAGTGGGGGTAGGAGGGTGCAGGAGGCAGCTGATCCATGATTCTCTCTCACCGATGTTTCTGGCTCTCTATCCCTCTCTCTTCCTCTCTGTAAAAAATCAATAAAATATATATATTTTTAAAAAAGAATTTGATACTGCAATGCCTGGCACGGAGCATTACCTCCATGACCACCCGCTGAGTGAGCGCCTGCCGTGTGCTGGGCGCCGTGCTGGGCGCCGTGCTGGGAACCCCCTTCCTCTAAGATAGGGGTGTCGAACTCAATCAGAGAAGGGGCCAAAATCTAAAATCCAGCCTAAATCGCGGGCCGAATGGTTTACTGAACAGTCATAAACTGTCATTGTGATGGAAACGCAGCGGAGTGCAGTGATGACAGCGCGGTGCGGGCCACATTGCAAGGCCTGGCGGGACGGATTTGGCCCGCGGGCCTTGTGTTTGACACATGTGCTCTAAGATCCCGCAGGTAGATGGCAAAGACTCCCCCGAGCACCCTGCTTCCCGAGGCCACTGCCTCCCCGGCAGAGCTTCCCAGCTGCACCCGGGCCAGATGCCCGGCTCTGCCAAGTGAGGCGCCAGGAGAGGCTGTCACCCGGTGGCACAAAGGAGCCCGCTGTGGGCAGAGCCCAGGGAAGAGCTCCAGCCACCTGGCTCTGCAACTGCTCCCGGGGCGGCCCGGCCCGCGCCTGGCTCCCCGGCTCCGGGCCCGGCTCCCTGTGCAGGGGGAGGAGGGGGCCGAGGGAGGGCAGGGCAGCAGGCAGGCCAAAGACGACGGGCAGAGAATGGGCGAGGGACAGAGGGAGGGAGACCACGCAGGCCGTGAGGCGAAGAGGGGTGGACAGAAGGACATTCATGGGGAGCAGCTAAGACTCCCCTCACCACCCTACTGGGGCCCAGCCCTCGTCTAAGTTATTCCTCATGACAACCTTCAAGAAAGATACTGTCCCTACCCCTCTTACAGCTCAGGAAACCAAAGCACAGAGAGATTAAGTAACTTGCTCAAGGTCACACAGCCAGTATGTGGCAGAGCTGGGATTCGAACCCAAGGGCCGCCAGAGTCCATGTTCTCAGTCATTATGAAGAAGAGGAAGGGGGAGGAAGAAGAAAGACCAGACAAGAGAAAGGTGGAGAGAAGAAGAAAGGGTGGGGGGTGAGAAAAGAGGGGAAGGAGTAAAAGAAAAGGGAGGAAAGATGAAGAAGAGAGGAGAGAAGGAGGAAGAAGAGCGCCCCGGACAAAGCTGAGGAGGGCGGAGTGAACATTCAGGAGGGACGGAGGCCCATCCCGCGGGGGAGGCAGGGAGAAGAGCCGCCCTGTGTCCTGTCCCTCCCCTCCCCCACGACACTGCCGCTCCTCAGCCTCACGCCGGGCCCCTGGGACCGCCCCGAGGTCACCCCAGCAGAGGACGCCCTCCGGAAACAGGGCTTCCCCGAGAGCCGGAGCGGGGAGGTCCCCGCCAAAGACAGGAGGGCCGCCAGCAAGGAGCCCCTGCTGTGTGCCCTCCGCCACCCCTCAGCGGGCTTTCCTCCAACTCCAAGCCGAAGAAGCCCGGTCGGAGAGGCCAGGGAAGCCCCCAGGTCACAGGTGAGCCAGGGCAGGGGCCAGTCACTGCCTGGCTCAGAGGCTGCCCTCAGCCTCCACTCCCCGCCCTTCGTCCGGGGCAAGGCGCCAGCTGGAGAAGCCGGCCTGGACATAAATGGGCTCTCACCCTCTTCCCCTGAAACTGTCTCCTCGGCCCACTGCAGGCCGTGTGCCCGTGTCTGCCCTGGGCTGGAGGGCTGGCCCACTCCGGCCCGTCGCGGTGCATGGTGGATGGGAAACACCCACACACACCAGGATCCCCTGTGGAACAGAGAGGCCCTGAACATGGCTGGTGGCCTCCCTGGGCCTCAGTGTCCCCACTGGTCACAGTCCACGAGGCCTCTTCCAGCCCCGAGATTCTGCTGTGACATCCCCCAGGAGTATTCAAGAGACGACACCTGGAGAGTAGAAGCGATGGGCCCTGGCCCCTGTGACTCGGTTGGAGTGTTTTCCATGCAGGGAAGGGTCGCGGGTTCGATTCCTAGTCAGGGCACATTCCCAGGTTGTGAGTTCAATCTCTAATCATACAGGAGGCAAGCTATCAATCTCTCTCTCAAAATCAATCAATCTCTCTCTCTCTCTCTCTCTCTCTCTCTCTCTCTCTCTCTCTCTCTTTCTCTCAAAAATAGAATAAAATTGATTAAAATAAAAAGAAGAAGACATGGGTTAGAGCAGGGGTAAAATCCCAGAGCCTCCCCTTAACTCAAAGCCAGGCAAGTCACTGGCCTCTCCACACCTCAGATTCCCCAGCCATAAAGGGACGACTGCTCCCCCTCCCAGGGAAGCTGAGAGGAGGGAGTGCTGTGTCACCAGAGGGGTTCACATCCTGGTCCACCCTGGGCAGATGACTTAATCCCTCAGCACCTCAGTTTTCCCTTCTGTTAAATGGGACAACTGGGTTTGAGTTGTCAGGTTACCCTGGGTCTGAAACAGCACTCACCGGATAAACGCTCCCCCAGAACCGGGCACACAGGGGCATCTGTGGGAGAGGGCACGCAGTCCCCCTTCAGGAAAGAAGGTGCCTGTTAGGTGTGAGCAGAGCAGTGAGGTACCTCCCGGATCCCCCTCAGCCTATGGGCCTAGGCCACACTCTTCCCAGCAATCCCAGCGAATGGCTGGGCCAGCGGGGAGCCAGGGCCATGCTGCTCAAAGTGGGCTCCTGTGCAGGGCAAACTCTTCCCCAGAGCTCCCTGCTGGGGTGCCGACACCAGACCTGCGCCATGGTCTGAATCTTCCCCGCCCAATTCTGCTCACCCCCCTTTGTCTTTCACAGGTGCCATGCCTCTTACTCTCCTGGCTCCAGCTCAGAGTCTGCACCGAGGGGAACTCAGCACTCAACAGAGCAGTGGTTCCCAAACACTAGCTGGTTTGGCTCAGCGGATAGAGCCTTGGCCTGTGGACTGAAGGGTCCCAGGTTCGATTCCAGTCAAAGGCACATACCTCGGTGGCAGGCTGGATCCCCAGGCCTGGTCCAGACGTGTGTGGGAAGCAACCAATTGGTGTGTCTCTCTCACATCGGTGTTTCTCTTTCTGTATCTCTCCCCCTCCCTTCCAGTCTCTCTAAAAAGCAATGGAAAAACATCCTCTGGTGAGGATTAACCGGGCATGGGAGGGAGGGGTGGGGGGGAGTGTGTTTCCCAAAACCAGCAGCATCAACATCACCTGGGAACCTGTAAGATATGCACATTCTCAGGCCCCGCCCACCTCAGACCTGGGACTGGGCCCAGCCATCACACTCAGCTTTCAGAACTGCTGTCATCCACGGGAGCCATCCTAGTAGCAGCGTTTCTAGGGCTGTGCCTTTGTGGGAAGGGGGGATGTTTATCACAGTCATAGCCTTTCCCCACCACTACGTCCCTCCTTCATTTATACCAAGAACGCAGCAGGGTGACCCAGCAAGCCTTCCTCCCAACCCCACGCAGGCGAAGGACCCACTCCCAGCCTCCAGCTACAGAGGGCAGGCCTGGGTGTGTGTGTGAGGCCACACACAGCCCTGCCTCCTTCCCTCCGCTCCCAGCCCCTCCACCTCCCGCCCTCCCCAGGGGCACCCCGGCCACACCCACCTGCCTCCCCTTTGTCTGCCAATCTGTCTCCGTTCCAACCAGTCTGCCTCCACCTTCAGGACCAGAGAGAGGCCTCCAGGCTCCCGGCTGTTTCTCACTTTCTCCGGAAAAGGTCCAGGAAAATGAATGGTTCCTGCTACGGCTCCCTGTCCCTCCCCACCAGGATCAGTCTCTCCCTCTAAGACCTCAAAGCTTTTCCACTGACCAGTGAGAAAACGGGGACAGAAAGGCACAGAGACTTGCCTGTGGTCACACCGTAGAGAGGGGCACAGCCAGGACGTGGTCCTTGCTCTCTCTCCCCCCACTCAGTCACCCAGGCCCAGGCCCCAGCAGGGGGCAGGGGACAGTTTTTTTGTGGTGATATGTGGTAGGGACCTAGGTGACCCTGGAAGATCTGAGGCCTTCCAGAACTCAATAAAGCAGCCACACCCATCCCGGTGCCACAGTGTTCGCCTCTCTCCAGCAGGCATGGTCCCAATCCTTCCCGCTGATGCTGCAGCCCATCCTCGGAAGCTCGGAGTCCGGCGGGGCCACCAGCCAGGGTCTCATGGCCGCCTGAGCTTTCCTAGACTGGCCTCAGGGTGATACGTTAGCACCGTGCTTCATGGGTGCCCAGCTCACCCCTGTCCACACCACCTGAGGGGCCCCTGGAATGTCAGCCAGGATAAGGGGCAGTGACAACAGGCATGTGTGTTGAGCACTCGCTCTGCGACGGGCATGGCGGGCACCTGCTCTGCAGACCCCGACCCATGGCCTCCTCACAGGAGCCCACTGCACGGGTAAGGGTGTGGGACTGAGAGGGGCTGAGTGCCTCCATCCTGACTGACCTACAACAACCCCTCCGTTCATAGAGGGACACCAACTCCTACAAGTGCCTCCATCCTGACTGACCCACACCAGCCCCTCCGTTCACAGAGAGGTGCATGACTTCCTCAAAGACACACACGGTGGCGTCCGAGTCAGCTGTCCCTCGTGAGAGCAGTCATTGTCCACTCATGCGGCACTTTACCACTGGTCACGCTCTCCTCTCAGAAGGCAAGGGTGCCTTTTGTTGGATGGTCAGCATTGCTTATGTATTGTCCCAATATGGTCCTAAAGGCTTTATAAATATGAGCCCATTTAATGCTCACAGTTACAAGGCAGTTACGTTTATTATCTCCACTTTGCAAGCGAGGAAACTGAGGCACAGAGAGCTTAAGTAATCTGCCCAAGGTCACACAGCCAGGATTCAAATGCAGGCTCCCTGATGTGCTAACACTATAATGGCCTATTTTTGTAGCCAAAAAACCTGAGGCTCAAAGAAGGCCACACACTGGAGGGGGGTGGGGGGGAGGCGCGATGGCGATGGCGATGGCGATGGCGATGGTGATGATGGTGAAGGCCACACAGCTCGGATCTCCTTCCTCCAAGGCCATTGCTGGTCCCCCTCCCCACCGATGATCTTCCTCACTCCTGATTGAAAAACTCTGACTGGGAGCTTCCTTTGCCAGAACAGCCACCACCATGTTCCTGCCCGAATGGCGAGGCAGATGGGAAACAGACACCGCCATATAGAAGGATGAACAGCTTCACGGAGGTACCAGAGGCAGCTGTGGGAGCACCTGGAAGGTCACTGCCCACCCTGGGAATAAGGGAAGGTTCTGGAAGTCTGATCCTTGAGTCAAGACTTTAAGTTCAAGCAGCAACTTTTCCAGAAGGACAGGGTAGAGCAGGGCATCCCAATCGGAGGAAACAGCATGTGCAAAGGCCAGCAGTGTGAAAGAGAACGCAAATTTGTTGTGAAGAGTTCTATTCAGGCCCAGCCAGGGTGGCTCAGTGGAGAGAATGAGAGAGAGAGTTCTATGAGTAAGGGTGGGGACAGAAAAACATAAACAGGGAGGATCATGGAAGGCCCCTGAGGGAGGCAGGACACTGAGTCCTGGCCACATCCCAGCCCCTGTCTCACAGAGTGACCTCAATATTCCCATCTGTAAAATGGAAGTGAGGGTGAAGGGTTGGTGTCTGAGGGCCCTGCCAGCACTTTCAACTGGTGGAGTCAGAACAGATTTGAACAGGACAGTTTTGATGTGAGGGTAAAGGGCAAGGGAAAGAAGGGTACGCTGGGAAAAAAGACCCGCTGCAGCAAAGGTTCAGAGAAAAGAAAGTTCAGGACAGGAGTTAAAGATGAGGAGAGGATATGGCTTCAGGCCCCTGGGATGATGTGGACAGAGGAAAGCATGTGAGGAAGCTGTATCAGTGGGAATATTTTATTTACAAGGGAAAGAAAGCGGGAGAAATGGACGATTGCTTTATATAACGGAGAAGCCCAGGGTATTGACTTCAGGTGTGGCTGGACCCAGGAGCTGACAGGCCATTGTGAGGACCCTGTCTCTCCCTCTATCTTGGCTTTGATGTCTTCATCATTGATTTCACTCTCAAGGAGGCTCTATAACCTCCTTGCTCTAGAATCCATCACACAGACTCCACTCCTGAAGGCAAAGAAAGATCCCAAACCCTCACATGCCGTTCCTTACCCTGCACCTTTTTCCTTTCCTCACACCTAACGTCAGTTCTATCCTCAAATCTTGTTGAACCTGCCTATAAAAGAGATCTAGAATCTACCCACTTCTCCTCACTTCCACTGCTAACAGCCTGATTCAAGCCATCCTCATCTCTGCGTTTTTTGTTATTTTTTGAGGTATTACATTCATATAGATGAACACAGCTGGGTGTGTGAATCCAGCTTAATGAATCTTCACACAGAGAGCACATGATGTCAGTTCCACCCAGATCACGACACAGAGCACGGACAGCTCCCCACCCCCTCAGCCCCTCCTAGTTAATAACGCCCTTACCAGCACGTCCTCTGGTGTGTGCCACCATCCTCGCTCGCCTGGTGTAGTGCCCTAGTTCCCGCTGTCTCAAGCTTTCACTCTTGCTCCTTTCAGTTAATTCAGTCAATTTAGAGATCCTATAAAAGGTAAATAAAAGCTATTCCTCCTCCGCCCCAAACCCTCCCACAGCTCCCATTTCACTTGGTTTGAAAGACTTTGTGGAGGCTTGCAAAATCCTAACCAACTGGCCCCTCATCCCCTCCCCTCCTTTCCATCCCCTGCTCCAGCCATACGGGCTCCCTTCAGTTCCTCGAACACGCTTAGGCACACGTGCACAGGACCGTGGTACTTGCTGTTCCTGTTCCCTGGTATCCTCTTCCTCATCCCCGTAAGCCTCAGGGATCACTGTGTCACCCCCTTTGAGCTGAGCCCTATGACTGCCCTACTTACAACCTGGAAGGAGCTTCCAGATCCTAGTGCGGGAGGAGAGCCCCGATGGAGGCCAGCAGAGTCCAGGAGGAGGACTCTGAGCGAAGGAGAGGATGCAGCTGAGAGTCCAGGGAGACGAGAGGAGCGGAGTCTGCAGGACAGAGTATCCAGGAGGAAAGATCTGCACCGAGAGAGAATTCCAGAGGCCTGCAGAAAGTCTCCCTGGAGCATTATGCTAAGCACTAGCTGGCACTTTGATGTGACAAAATTATTCTGGGCTAGAAAAAAACACGGGGAAAGATTAGAAAACAGTGCCCAGCACTCACACAGGACCAAAATGGTGCCAAATAGAAAGAATTTCATTAATCCATGGCACACTGGGTACAGTATATTACAGTAGCCCCCGCCTAATCCATGGAGAATCCGTTCCAAGGCTCCCAAAGGGTACCTGAAACTGCAAGTAGTAGCTGAACCCCAAATATACTATGTTTTTCCCCAAAACATACATGCCTCTTCACTTAAAGAAAGCCCTCATGGCTTCTCTTTGGCATATCTAAATTGCTATCATCACTCCTCTCCCACTTTGGGGTCATTATTAAGTAAAGTAAGGATTATTCGAATACAAATACTTCATTTCTGAGACAGTGGATCTGATAAGCCAGATGGCTACTAAGTGACTAACCATTGGGGGGCGGGGGGGGGGGGGGGCATTTACAGCATAGATACAGGTACACCGGACAAAGGGATGATTCATGTCCCCGGAAGGACTCAGAGCAGGACAGCTCGAGATTTCATCATGCTACTCAGGACAGCACACAATTTAAAACTTTCAAATTGTTTATTTCTGGAATTTTCCATTTAATATTTAAGACCATGGTTGATCGCTGGTAGTGGGAACTGAAAAGTCAACTTGTGGGACCACTGTACCCAGGAAGGCCTCTTCTCACTATGGTAAAGAATTAGCTCTCAGCAGAACCCAGTAAATCATAATAGCAAGACTTGAAAGGATCAGATGGTTTCCAAGTAATCTCACTGACTCTCAGCAAAACTCAAGAGGATTTATAGAAATACAGCATCCAACAAAGGTAAAATTCACAATGTCTGGCAACCAAATAAGGATTACCAGCTATACAAAGAAGCAAGGAAACATGGCCCATAATAAAGAAAAGAGGGAATCAACTGAAATTGACCCAGAACTGACACAGAAGTAGTGAATAAGAATAATAAAATAGTTATTAACACTGTATTCTATATGTTTCAAAGTTGAATAGACAGCCTGGCCAGTGTTGCTCAGTGGTTGAGCATTGACCTATGAATCAGGAGATCACAGTTTCGGATTCGATTCCTGGTAGGGGGAGGGCAGGAGGCAACCAATCAATTATTCTATCTTATAATTGATATTTCTCTTTCTCTCTCCCTCTCCCTTCCTCTCTGAAATCAATAAAAAAAAAAAATTTTTTTTTTAAGTTGCCAAAACCAGTTTGGCTCAATGGATAGAGCGTCATCCTTCAGACTGAAGGGTCCCAGGTTTGATTCTGGTCAAGGGTATGTACCTTGGTTGCGAGCAAATCCCCAGTGGGGGGGTGTGCAGGAGGCAGCTGATGTTTCTCTCTCATCGATGTTTTTAACTATCTCTCTCCTTCCTCTCTGTAAAAAATCAATAAAATATATTTAAAATTTAAAAAAAAGTTTTTTAAAAAAACACACATGGAAGATATAAAAAGATCCAATTGATCATCTAGAAATGAAAGCTACAATGTCTGAAGTGAGAAATATGCTAGGATTAATGTCTGACTAAAAACAGCAAGAAAAAAGATTAAGTGAATCTAAAGGCAGCAAATAGAAACTATCCAAAATGGAACACATAGAGCAAAAAAATAATTTAAGAGAAAAAAACAAGAAGAGTATCAAGAGCTGTGCAACAACTTCAAGCAGCCTAATATATAAAAAATTAAAGTCCCCAAAGAAAAAGATATATTTGGGGAGGAAAGCTGAAAATGTTCCAAATCTGATGAAAACTATAAACTCACAAATCTAAGAAGCTTAACAAACCTCAAGCACAAAACACAGGAAGAAAATTACCCATCATGATCAAATTGCTCAAACTGGTGACAAAAAGGAAAATATTTTTTAAACAGTCATAAAAAAAGTCTTGTTAAGTACAGAGGAACAAGGATAAGGATAATAACAGATCTCTTATTATAAATGATATAAAGAATAAAATAGTTGACAACATCTTTAAAAATGTGTCAACATAGAATTCTAAACCCATTTAAAATATCATTCAAAAATGAAGGTGAAATAAAGATGTTTTTAGACAAACAAAAGCTAAAAGAATTATTCACCAAAAGACTTGCACTATAAGAAATGACAAATGAAATCCTTCAGGTAGAAGGAAAATTATATCTGATGGAAATCCGGATCTATACAAAAGAATAAAGAGCACTGAAAATGTTAACTACCTAAGTAAATATATAAGATATTTTTTCTTATCATTTAAATGTCTTTAAAAGATAATTTATTGTTTAAACACAAATAATTATAACATTTTTATGGAGTTTAACATTTACATAAGTATGGCAATAATAGCATCACAATCAGGAAGACAGAAATAAAAAAGTATACTATTGTGAAGTTCTTACACTACATATAAAGTGATATAGCCAAAACCAGTTTGGCTCAGTGGATAGAGCGTCGGTCTGTGAACTGAAAGGTCCCAGGTTTGATTCCAGTCAAGGGAATGTACATTGGTTTTGGGCACATCCCCAGTGGGGGATGTGCAGGAGGCAGCTGATTGATGTCTCTCATCAATGTTTCTTGCTCTCTATCCCTCTCCCTTCTTCTCTGTAAAAAAATCAATAAAATATATTTAAAAAACAAACATTGAAGTGTTAAATATATATATATATATTTATATATATATATATTTAAGGGGGTGGCCTTACATCTCTGGGCCCAGGAGTGTAACCTTCGCTGCAGATATATATATAGTGATATAATATCACTTTACAATAGACTGTGATAAATTAGAGATACAGACTATAAATCCCAATGCAACCTCAAAATAACAAAAGGAAGAATTATAACTAATAAACCATCAAAAGAGGTAAAATGGAATTAAAATGTTCAATTAATCAGAAAAAGAAAAAAGGGAAGCAAAGGGTAAATGGTACAAAGAGAAAACAAATAGCAATAGATTAAATCTAACCATCAATAATCACATTAAATGTAAGTGATCTAAACACTCCCATTAAAAAGCAGAGATTTTCAGACTGGATTTTTTTTAAAGACCCAAATACATGCCAACTACAAAAAAGCATACTTTAAATATAAAGACACCAGTTAACGGTACAAGGATAGAAAAGGACAGACCACACGAATCAAAAGAACACAGGAGTGGCTAGTTTAATATCAGACAAAGTTCATTTCAGAGCAAAGAATCTTACCAAGAATAGATACGGTCATTTCATAATGATTAAGAGGTCAAATAACCAAGAACATATAAATTTTAAATGTTTATTCCCCCAATGACAGATACTTAAAATACATGAAGCAAAAAACTGATAGATCTGCAAGGAGAAATAAAGCCAAAATTATAGATTGAGATTTCAAATCTCAGCAATTGAAAGATTGAAAATCACATGTACTGGGGGGTGGTCGTGGCCAGGGAAAGGTCAATGGGGGAAAAAAGAGACATATGTAATACTTTAAACAATAAAGAATTTAAATTTTAAAGAAAGACTGAAAATCAAATGTCACCTTCTTAGTGCATCCTACCTTGGTCATCAAGTTTAATTGCACCTCTTACTCCCTAACCCCTCTCTCCTGCACACACCATCTTCTAACAAAGTATTTATTTATGTAATTTATATATTTGTATACTGCCTAGAACAGTCTGGTGCTTAGAAGATTCTCAAAAAGAAAAATACTTATATAAAACATGATTGAAAGTCTGTTCATTGCTGTTATTGTGACTTGTATTACACGACTCTGAATGTAGTCTTTCTCTGTTGCCATTTCAAGGCACAGACCCCAACAAAATCAATATAGGAGGCCCAGAATTCTGGGCAGAAATCACAGAAATGTAGAATGTTTATATACGATGCATAGGATGTTAAAGCTTACAATGTTATTATAGAATTCTGCGATGTTTAATGCCAGAACTTTAGAATCAGGCAGCACAATTGATGAGGGATCTAAACCTGGAGGTTGTTAAGAAGGTGGGGAGTTCAGTTCAACAGTACTTTTTTAAATTCCACCTGCTGGTCCTGGTGTTCCCTCTCTTTAATACCCGTAGGGAGGTTTACACCCGGCTAACTAACAGCTCAGCCCAGCAAAGGGACTGCAAAACTATTCACCCATGGCCTCAGGGGCTGGGGATGAGGGGAGTGAGGAGAGGGGGAGGGGGAAGGGAGGCTGTATTTCTCCATTTTAATTCAGCTCCCGCTGACAGGGCCCCTTCTGGACTGTGGGCCCATAAGGCCTTTCTGTCATGCAAGACTGGAGGTTGTCATTATCATAAGGAACCACCATCACCTCCACAGGAATAAGGGGGAGAAGCCATAGCAGCCTGAGGCCTGCCCATCACACCCCAGGGACCCCACGGCCACAGAGCTGGCTGGGCTGAGTCCCAGGGAGAGAGGAGAGAGGCTGCACATAATGGGGGTGGCCTTACATCTCTGGGCCCAGGAGTGTAACCTTCGCTGCTCTGACAATGGGGCGTCCTGGTGGGGGTGAGGGTAGGGATCTCTAGCAAGTGGGGCACACACACCTAATCAGCTGTCCTGCTTTGTTTTTGTCTACGGTTATCATCCACTGAACCTTATGTCTTATGTTGGTCTTCTCATCCATCTCCCAGACTAGACTGTGAGTCTGTGAGGACATCCAACAGCTTCTACTTGGCTCATGCGGTCCCAAGCATGAGCTACTAGTGTTGCTACTATGGAGACTCACATACAGGGAGTGTTCAGTGTTGGTGGACTGTACAGATGAAGCAGCTTTTCGGGCCCTGTACACAAAGACTCTGTGCACACACTGGGCCACGCCTCCCTTAGAACCAAGGAAGGCTGTCCATTCCCTACCCCAAACGCACACCCCTCAGACACGGGTGCAGACACTCCCCAAGGACCACACAATGGCTCGCACCAGCCCCAAGCCCTGCACAGCCCACCGGTGTGCAGCCCACGCCCCAGCACCGTTCCGTCCCACTGGCTCAGGAGCAGCATGAGACTCCAGGGCTCGTTCCCAGCAGCAGCTTCCATCCATCAGAGTTCAGCCCTGGCCCTCTCTTGGGGAAACCCCAGGAAATACCAAGAACCAACATCTGCGAGGACATGCTGCCCCAAGGTCGTCTCAGCCCCTCACTTCCACCATCCCAGACCCAGAACTGTCACCCACACACGACCCCTCACAGTAAGGGGGAGTGCGGGGGGGGGGGGGGGCACTTTCTGAACCTCTTCCTGAACACCCTGCTATTGGCCCCTACAATAGCCCCGGACGGACCCTCTATTCAGGACTCAGGTTCCCACCTCTCCTGGAATCACAAGGCTGCCTTTCTGAGGCTGGGCCACCTGCTGACAAAACCCCAGGAAAACTGCACAAAGAGGCACGAATTATCAGCCAAATCCCCAGGGACACTCCCTCCCTTCTCTCCACCCCTCTTCCCGTCACCACCACCATCACCACAGTCCTTAGAGCCTGAAGACCCCCGGGCCGGGAACCAGACATGACACACCTGGGGGTACAGGAGGGGTGGCCGGATCCCCCATTTGGGCACTGCTGGGAGGCCCACCTCCCCATTCCTCAGACTCCAGCCGCTGGGCTCGCCCCCCATCCCCTTCATCACCCCTCCGCTGCTGAATTGGGCAAGGGGCGCGCGCGCGCGCGCGCGTGTGTCGCGGGGGGATGGGGGTGGGGGTTTCACTCCTCGCACATGGGGCGCCGGGCGGAGGGGGTGCTGGCTTCCTGCCCGAGAGCCAGCCCCCTCCCCCAGCCGCAGCCGCTGGAGGATGGAGAGCGCAAACAGATGGGCCGAGCCGGAGGGGCGGGGGCGCGCGGACGGGGTGCGAGACGGCGGCGCCCTGACAAAGGCGGGGCCGGGCGCGGGCGCCTTATCAGCGCCGGCAGACCGCGCGGCCGGCGGGGCCCGGGCCGGGGCCGGGCTCACAAAGGCCGGGCGGGCGGCTGGGGGGGGGGGGGGGGGGGAGGAGGGGGCGTGAAGATTAATTGCCCCATCAAGTCGCCGGCGCGGGGCGGGGCGGGGCGCGGCCCCGGGGGACGCGGGCGGCGCATAATGAAGTGTGCAAAAAGTTAATTTGCTCCGCGACTCGCTGCTCGCAGCCTTCCGAGGCGGACGGCGCGGAGGGAGAGAGGGAGGGGCGTAGTGCCCCCCACCCCCACCCCCACCCCGCCCCAGCTTGCGATCGATCCACAGGGGGTATGGTGTGGGGACCCGGGGCACCCACAGCGCCAGAGGGGGTGGTCTCCAGAGGTACCTTCACCCCAACTTCCTCCCGCTGCGTGTGTGTTCCCCCCGGGCCCAGCCCCCACCCGCCGCAGGTCCCGTCCGGTTTCCTCTCTTCTCTCTCCTCTCCCGCACGCACAATGGTTGACATTTCTGGGGCGCTCACCGGGCCGGGCTCCGCGCCAGGCGCTCGCTGGCGTTATCTCCTCCGGTGAAACCTGAGCGGCGGGGCCAGCGAGCATCCCGCGCTGCGGAGGAGGCACCGCGCCGCAGAGGCTCAGGGAGTGCTCCAAGGTCAAACGCAGGCCCCTCACACATCCCCGGGGCCTCGGGTGGAAACTGGCAGGGTGGAATGTGTCCAAGCCAAAAAATAAAAATAAAAAATACGTCAAGCAACGGGGAAGATGATTTCATGCAAGCCCTTGCAATAGGGGAGCAGCCTGGACCCCCAGATGGGAGATGGGAGGTGGGGTAGGTTTGCCTTAGTCTTTCACAGGGAGGTGTGGACAGGTTACAGGCGCGGGGATTGAGCGTTGGGATTGTCTTGCAATCGGGAGTCTGGTCAGCCAGCGGCACAGGAAATGTTTGTCTCAGCGTCTAGCTTCAGAGGGGACAAACAGTTCTAATCTCAGCCAATCAACCGTGCGGCAACGAATAGGAAGTGGGAGGGTCTGTCTGGTCTTATCGGCAGGTTCAGGCGAAAGGGGAAAGGTCGCAGGCAAACAATAGAGCCCTCCCTGAGCCTTACTGGGAGTCCAGAGAAAGACAGTCTTATCTAAGTGACATGGAAGGTGGCTCCTTGCGGTCAGCCATTTCCCTGAATACCAAATGGTAAGGGCCAGTAAAAAAAAAAAAAGAGGGGGAGGGGTTGGGGGGATTTCTTAACCACCATTTTTCCTGGAGCCAAGCTTACCACTGTCAAAAGGTTATCTTGACAGCAAGGGCAGAAGCCCAGGTACCCTGCGACAGCAGCTTTCCCAGTGGCTTAGGGTCACTGCCTCGTGAGGAGCTCATCCTTAGAAACTATAAGTGCCCCTTGGTCATCTCCCCCAGCCCCCAGGATGTCACCTTGGGCCAGTCATTTAACCTGTCCTCCATAAAATGGAAGCAATGGTAATACCTGATAGGATACTGTTATCAGTGAGAGCATAAACGGCAAGCTCAAAGCAAGCACAGGGAGCCTGCTAGGTGCCATGAGAATTATTATTATTTATTTTATTTATTTATTTTTTTTCAGAAAGTAGTGGTGTCAGGATTTGAATTCGAGCTGCATGGTTTGGGAGCCTGCACACTCACCCCCAGGTGCACTGCCAGGTCTCTGTGCGTTGATTCAGTTCTCCAACACTCAACACAATCCAGACCGTGTCCCAGGCACTGGGTCTCCCATGAGAAAAGAAACAGGCAGCTCACCCTGCCAGGCAGGCCAGCCCTAAAGGACAATGGCACAGAAGCCACAATGGCCCTGGGAGCTCAGAGGAAGTGCTGGACCTGAGCTTAAGGACACTGCTCTTGGGAAGCTTGGCAGTCATGTCCCAGATGCCCAGGGGCCAGCTGACCCAGAACAGCACCTGCCCCGATCCCCAGTCCTGTCAGACTCTTACTATGAAGCAGCTTCCAGGACAGTCTCAGCCCCTCGCACTGACTGGTGGCTCCGGAGTCCTGGTTCTCTGACCCACCGTCCAGGCCTGTCTCTGGGCCCAGACAGGACCAGGGAACTGGAGAGGGAGCCCTTGAGCGTGACAAGAACTAGGCTTGCAAAAAAGGGTGGGATCACAGCCAAACCAAGATTTATGGGCCCAATCATAATAATGAAAGAAAGGAAGAAAAAAGGGATGCGTGTTCGGCAATGCCCAGGGACTAGGACTGCTGCCCTATTACCAAAAATGTCGCTCTCGACTCTGCAAATTAGCATAAAACATGCTGTTTTGCATTCGTTTGCATATCATTTGCATGCTAATGAGTTGACACCACAATGTACCCAGTCCCCTAAGCGGCTTCTGGTCTTTGCTTTTCTCCCAGCCCTGCCCATTGTCTTGCATTGAGAAAACCGGGAGATCTGGGTTCTAGGATAGGCTGAGCTACTCACTCCCTGTGGGGCCCAGTCCCTGCCTTTCTCCGAGTCTCAGTTTCCCTAACTGTGAGCCGAAGAAGTCACACTGGGCAGGAGTTTTCACTTTATGCTCCAGCAGCCCCCTTGGGGAGCACTGACAGAGAGATGGGAGAGCAGGTGGGGCAGACACCCCCCTTCTCTCCCCTCCCAACAGCTGGGGCTCTGAGTAAAATTTCTCTTGAGCAATGCAAAGCTTCTCTGTTAAAACCAAAGGCAAAAAGTTTACACATGGACCCAGTTATTCCTGCTGTCTTTCTTGTTCTCTAAAGACTTAAATAATAATAAAAATTAGAGTTAAAATATAGCACTTACCACGAGGCAGACACTGTTCTACGCACGAGATACACAACATTCAATCGTCACACGACCCTTGAAATAAGCGCTAATATATTTCCCGTTTTATAAATGGGTAAACTGAGGCACTGAAAGTAACGTTGGTAGGTTTAAACAGCCATTCCATGGCAGAGTGAAGAAATTCAGATGGTCTGGCTCTAGGGCAAGCATGTCAAACTCGCGGCCCACAACACATATTTTTGCTGCCCCACCAATATAACGGTATGTAAGAAACGTTTTAATAATATTTTCATAACTTACTTTTTACAATATCCTGTTATACATAATTATTAATAATGAACTACAGCCCTAACTGGTTTGGCTCAGTGGATAGAGCGCCGGCCTGCGGACTTAAGGGTCCCAGGTTCAATTCCAGTCAAGGGTATGTACCTTGGTTGCGGGCACATCCCCAGTAAGAGGTGTGCAGGAGCAGCTGATCAATGTTTCTCTCTCATCGATGTTTCTAACTCTCTATCCATCTCCCTTCTCTCTGAGGAAAATCTATAAAATATATCTATATTTTAAATAATGAACTACAACGTTTGCTAATGACTGATTACTATAATCGTGTTGCATTCATTTCCCTTATGCACCTTATGAGAAGGCACACCATTTCTCTCCACTAATACTGGCAGCGAATATTTTTTTAAATATATATTATATTGATTTTTTATAGAGAGAGAGAGAGTGATAGAGAGTTAGAAACATCCATGAGAGAGAAACATTGATCAGCTGCCTCCTGCACAGCTCCTACTGGGGATGTGCCCACAACCAAGGTACATGCCCTTGACTGGAATCAAACCTGGGACCTTTCAGTCCGCAAGCTGGCCCTCTATCCACTGAGCCAAACCGTTCAGGGCGGCAGCAAATATTTTAGCAGCTGATTACCACGTCATTAGTCTTGGACTGACTTGTTTGGTGTGCGCAACAGGAAATGTTTCGCTTTCTGAGAACAAGAATAGATTTATTTGCATTACACTTATTAATTTATTAATCTGTGCAGTTATTCAGTGTCTGGTATGTTAATGTTCAAGACAAAATATTTATTTTTATTAAAATATTCTATTATTTTATGTTAACGATTACTCATTTACTTCATTCAGCACATTCAGCACATACTATAGAAATAAACCTATGTTTCTATGAAAATTGGAACTTTTTTTGCTGCCCTCATAAACTTAAAGCTTGTTTATTTGGCTCATATTAGCCTTTGAGTTTGACATGCTTGCTCCAGAGGCTATACCATGCGTTTAGCTAGGCCAATTACCCGTTATACAGAGAAGGAAACTGAGACCCCGACGGGGAGAGAGAAATTCAAAGCACAGCAGCTCAACTTGAACTTGGCTTTCTACCTGAGCCCTTGCTTTCTGGCACCAGGAAAGGATGGCCAACAAAGGGAGGCCTGGGGTTTCAGAGATGCTCTGGGAAACCTCTCTCCGTCCAATGGGCTTCCGGGGTGAGGGGCGCCTGCTTCCACCCCTCAGCCAGCCCAGTCGCAGCTGGCGGACTTCAGGAAACAGGCTCCATCCGGAACCAGCCAGAAGGACCCCCTAAATCAGGGCAGCCAGCAGGCTGGTGAGAACACCAGGTGTGCCGGCAGAGCCAGCACACAATGCCCTGCCCGGCTGCGCAGGTGGGGGCGCTGCAGAGGGGGCTCCCCTGCGGGGAGCTGGGGGCCTTTATCTGATGAAGGCAGGCAGTGCCAGGCCAGCAGGTGTTGGGCCCCAGCCCTGGGGGTCTGGCTGGGAAACCCCCAGATGCAGGGATGACTGGCCTCCCTGAGGGATGCCCATCAGGTGGGGGGTGGGGAGGGGAGGCCAGTCGTCCCTTCTCTGTTCAGTGCCCCTCCATGGCACCTTGGCCTTTCCTAAGCCCCTCCCCTCCTGTCAGTCTTCCCCTCTGAGCCGTCCCCTCTCACCCCGCTCCAGAGAGCCTGGCCCTTCTTCCCTCAGCTCCGCCCACACCCCAAGCCCAGCCCTGCCTCCGCACCTTTGCACTTCCTGTTCCCTCCACTTCACCTTGTTTGCTTCTCAGCCTTATTACAATCTGGATTAATCTTGTTTATGTATGTGTCTCCTCATTTAGTGCCTGTCTCCGAGGCTAGAGCCAGGACCATGTCTGTCTTATAGAAATATAGTTCTCAATAAATATTTGTTGAAGGAAAGAAATAAAAAGGGAAGACAGCAGCTGTTGATTTATTTGGTGAGAGTCTGTCTCCCTCTCTCCTCCCTGCCCCTAGAACAACAGCCCCACATTTCCCACTGTGGTCACTAGCCCCGAGCCTGGCACACAGTAGGTGCTCAATAAGTATTTGTTGCCTAAATGAACCAAGTGTGCAAGATCTCTGCACTGGGAGCCAGGAGAGCTGGGTCCCTGCCCAGCAGCATCCCTGGTGGCATACAGGACACCGGGCAAGTCCCCTCTCGGGGAAGGAACTTCCGTTTCCTCATCTGAAAGCTGGACTTTGGGCTCCCTGCCACATGCACCAGGACTAGGGAAGCCCAAGGGTGGCCCATCCCCACTCACGCCCCAGGGGAGGCAAACGGGACCGCTGCCAGGAGGCAAAGGGCAGGCACACCTGGGTTCCCATCAGGACGTAGCTACCACCCTGCCCCTCTCTGGGCCTCCATTTCCTTATTTGCAAAAAGGGCCGCAGACCCCCTGGGGACGACATCAGACAATAAACAAACAAGTGCGGGCTGTGGCGCGCCAGGCCCACGGAGGTCATTCTCGGCAGCAGAGCAGCCAGTGCAGGAGGCGGCCACACCATGACTCAGCCCCGCGTTTTGTTTATCTGTTACAGGGGTTTTGGATCACACAGCCTCAAGGGGCTGCGGTGAGAATTAAAACCAGAAAACATACCATGTATGCACCTGGCACAGAGTAAGGGCTTGGTGACCGCAGGACTAGGAGTTGTTAATTGCCTAGTGATCCTGTTGAGATGGGTTTTCCAAGTAATCGGAGCACAGGGGAGACCCAGGGGGAGGGTGGGGTGGGAGCGGGGGTGGCCGTGGTCTGGGTTCCGGGTCGGGGTGGGTTGGGGAGGATGAATGTGGAGACGTGGGACACGGTGAGACCTGGCAGCCCTGAGGGCCGGATAAGGGTTTGGTCTTTATCACAGCAGCAACAGAAGCCAAAGGTTTTAAGCAGGGAAGTAAAGTGACCTGGAGTTCCACAAGACTCACTCTGGCTGCCTGGCTGGCATTGCTGGGAGTTCCCACGCCCATTACCTTTCTTTCCCTCAGTGTGAGAACACCCCAAAGTCACTGGGCACACGGACACCCAGAACAGAGATCACACTCACCGGCCTCTCCAAGTTAGGTGCGGCCATTGTCTCTATCTGGCCAAGCAGAGGGAAGCCGTATCACGTGCATTTTCTAGGACAGCTGTCGCCAACCCGTGGTCTGCAGACCATTGGTGGTCTGTGAGGTCCCAAAGGTTGGCATCCGCTGTTCTAGAAGAAGTCCTTAAAGAGTGGGAAAACAGCCCTGACCGGTTTGGCTCAGTGGATCGAGCCTCAGCCTGAGGACTGAAGGGTCCCAGGTTCAATTCCAGTCAAGGGCATGTACCTTGGTTGTGAGCACATCCCCAGTAGGGGGTGTACAAGAGGCAACTGATGGATGTTTCTCTCTCATGGATGTTTCTAACTCTCTATTCCTCTCCCTTCTCTGTAAAAAAAAAATCAATTAAAAATATATTTTTAAAAAAGAGTGGGGAAACCTTCTTTGCCACCTCCCCCTTCCCTCTGGGTGGAATTGGACATGATGGCTGGAGAGCGAGTAGCCCATGGGAGCCATGAGGTGTTGAGGAGGATGAAGCAGCAGATAGAAGGAGTCTGGGACATTGGAGATCGAGGAGCCACCTTGCTGGCCTAGAACCACCTGCCTCCAGACTGGTTATAAGAAAGAAAAACCAGCATTTGTCTCATTGAAGTCCCTCTTCTTTTGGGCTCTCTGCCACACACGGTCAACTCCACACAAACAGAGCCAGTTGGTACAGCTGATGCTGGAGCTCTGTGGCCCACCTTGACATGTGAGGGCAGAGGACTCTCCCGGTACATCTTCCTGCTCACACTGGCCCTAACACCGCTGGCCTTTACCACCCAGCTCTGCCATCTGAGGGCAAAACCCAGGTTCGCCCAATTGGCTGGCGTCCCTGGCTGGGCCAAACCGTGACAGGTGCAAAGCACAGGGGGCCTAAGACCAGGGCTCCTGCTGCTGCCTCTGCAGCCCTGAGAGGCAGGGAAGAGAGAGGACAGTGGACAATGGCAGGATGGCACTGTCCATTCTTGTGGGCCACCGCCAGCCCCTTCTCACCCACCCTCCCTGTGGCACCCAAGAGAGCTTCTGGCCTCACAAACCCCACGTCGGTGCCCTCCAACAGCCCCCAGGGTCCTCAAATGGGCATCCAATCACCTCTTTGGCCCCTCAGGTCCTGTAGGATGGGGCTGACTCTTCAACACCCAGCGTCGAGCACACCCCTGAGCACAGATTCCAGTGCTTATGTGCTCTGTGACTTCTGCAAACTTGCTAAAGCGTTCTGGGCTTTCATTTCCTCCTCTGTGGAGATGACCGTAACAACTGCGGCGTACATGAAGCTCCAGTGGGTGAGCGAGGAGATCCCAGTTACTGCGGTCTTAGCAAACCACCCCAAACACAGGCCGCTACAGCCTGTCTGATGCTCACAGATTCCTGCGGGTCAGGATTCAGACAGAGCACACGGCAATGGCTTCCTTCTGCTCTCCGACGCCCGGGGCCTCAGCTGGAAAGAGTTGAAGGCTCAGGGAAATGGTGGACAACATAGACTGATGAACAAGCACAGACCCAGAGTCAAGGAGCCATGGGTCAGACTGTTGGACCTCAGAGGGAGGCTGGGGATAAAAGGGAGAGATCAACCCAAGGACTTGTGTGCACACATATGAGACTAACCAGTGGTCAAGGACAACAGGGGTGTGGGGGCATGCGTGGGGAGGGGTGGGGGATTGGAATGGGAGGATGAGGACAAATATGTGATACCTTAATCAATAAAGAAATAAAATAAAAAAGAGTTGAAGGCTGGGGTTGGAACATCTCGAGGTGTCCTCCTTGACGGGTGTGGCAGTCAGGACTAGTTCGGCTGAGGCTGCCGGCCAGACACCCCTGTGGCCGCTCCCTGGGTGCTGGGTTCCTTCACTGTGTGGTGGCCGGATGCCAAGAGTGAGAGGCCCCTGAGAGCCAAGCAGAAGTGGCTCGGCCACTTCTAACCTCTTCTCCAAGTCACACAGGGTCACTTCTGCCCCCGTTTTATCCCTGGAAGCAGTCACCGGAGAGGACATACACCCCACCTCTTGGCAGGAGGCGTGCCAAGGAACTTGGAGTCAGACTTTTAAAATGGCTTGAACCATAAACACTCATTAAATGTTAGCTGGGAGAAATGGCAACAGTATAATAGCAACAGGATCCAAGCCTGTGTGTGTTGAAACAGCCCTATCGGAGGATACTGGGCATAAAGGGGTTAGTGGAGGGGGCACAAGGGCAGGTCCCCGGAACCTGACTTCCCCACTGAAGAGGCACGGAAAGAGAGAACCCAGACAATAAGAGCTACTGTGTCCTGAGGGCTTACTGGGTGCCCGGCACCGGCACCGAGCCAAGCACTCCGTGCGCGATCTTACAGAATCCGCACACTGATCCAGGAGGCAGGTCCCATCACTGTGCCCGTTTATTGACCGCGGGCTCAGAGAGGCACAGGACCGTGCGTGAGGCCACACAGCGAGGTTGAGAACCTGCGAAGTGGGTTTCGGAGCTGGTCCTCACTTCCTGAGACTGAGCTGGGCGTTAGCCAGCCTGCCAGGTGGAACAGGACTTCCTGCCTGCTTGGTGACAGACAGGGAGGGCTTGTACTGCGGGACGGAGAGCCAGGACCAGGAGGTGTGTCAGCTGCAGGCCCACAGCCACAGGCTGGGGGAATGGGGCCAAGCCCTCCGTCTGGTGGGGTGGGGGAGGGAGGGAGTGAAGAGAACCCAGGGAGCGAGGCAGAGCCCCCTCCAGAGGCAGCTAAGCAGCGAGGGGGCGGAGGGACAGCCTGGTCACCAGTCACCTTGAAATGAGCTCTCGGATCACGGATGGGCCCTGACCTCTGCTCCTTGGAGCCCCGATCAGGCCATCACGGCTCCACCGCATGGAGCAGGGTGTTCCTGGTGATGGGGAGGCTCGGCTGTAGTGGGAGGAGCAGGAGGACAGAGCGGGGAGCACCAATCCATACAACAGCCAGGGAAGATCACAGAGGGCATGCCCAGCAGCACCAGGTCCACAAGGGCACCCCGCACACGTGCACCCTCTGCCCTTGACGTTTCTCCTGTTCTCTACCACCCCTTTCCCTTCCTGACTGCCTTCCTTCCACCCGTCCACTCCTTCCATGTCTCCCGTCCTTCCTCCTCCCTTCCTTCCGCCCGCTCCCCATTGTGGAGTCTCACAGGGAGAAGCTGCGTTCCCGGAGGCAGGAGGAGCCTGGTCATGGCGTGGACTTCCTGAAGTGAAACGTGACTCCTCAGCCATCACAGTCCTGACAGTGAGTCTGTGATGAGTGCCTTCGAAGCTCAGAAGTAATAGGGTGTCAACTCCTCTGTGCCCCAGAGTGCGAGGGTGTCTCTGAGCACACACGGCTCCTGAGTGACCCTGGGGGGCAGCTCCAGGGGGCCCTGGACAGTGAGCCAAAGGCCCGGGACTCACTGCTAAGCCCTCCGAGCCCTGGTTTTCTTGGTGGAAACAGCCTCTCGGTTGAGAGGAGGGGAAGGTGCACGCAGTGTGCGCTCTGCCTTGCCCAGTCCCTTGCTGGCACGGGCCTCTGACCTTTCTCCCAGGCCGGTGGGGCAGAGCCAACTCTCAGCTGATGTTGGCAAGCGGTGGGGAGGGTGGACGGGCAGGCTGTCAGGGCCGGCCTTGTGCCCAGAGAACCTTCTGTGCCACGGTTCCTCAGCCAGGCAGGCCCGGCCCTGCGGCCACTTCCCGTGCCCCCAGCAGGACAGGGCCGCAGGCCTCTCCTCCCTGCATCTCGCTCGCTCGGCCGACCGAGGGGGCCACCTCCTCCCCACGGGCCCCAGGAACAGAAGTCTCCAATATAAATGCAAATGCGCAGTCCGGGCTGGCCGGCCGCTCCAGCCGTGCTGCAGGCTGGGCACAGGAGCTGACGCTGGCCCGGAGAGATAAGGCGTTTCTGGGCCCCACCCCCACCCCCGGCCCTGCCCTCTCCTCTGGCTGTCAGCTCCACAAAGACCCCGGGGAGCTCAGCCCTTCCTCTCTGCTGCCCGCAAGGCCTGCGATGGAGCCGCGAAGGGCCCCTGACTGCAGTTATGGAGGGCCGCAATGCTCCGTGTGATCTCACCCCCATACCCTCCTGGGCGGGCAGGACAAAGCCAGGAGGCAGCCAGGAAAGGGGGGCGGCCTGGGGGCTCTCTCTACCGTCCTCGCCGCCAGGCTCCAGGCTGCACCAGCCCAGAGAACCCTCTGTGCGCATGAGAAGCAGGCACCCCTCTTCCTGGTGCAAGGTGGCCCCTCGGCGGAATGCAGGGCAGCCGCTTAGCCCCCAGCTGGACACCCCTGAGCCCAGCACAACGTGCGCTGTACGCCACAGCTCTCGGCATTAGCATGAGTTGACTTTCTTTTTTTAAAAACGAGGAAATTTAAAGAAAATATTGCCTATAAAGAAATACCGGCAGACTGCACATGGGAGCGGGAGGAGGAGGTGGTATGGTTAGGTCAAAACCTCGAGAAACCTCCCTCAATGGGAACCTCTTCCTCGGAAGCGGCCTAAGATGTGGCTGGGTCGGGTCAGGAAGCAGCAGGGAGGACGGGAGGATTGACTTGCTTTTTTAAACACCGTTTATAGTGGGGTGTAGAGTGTGGTGAGTGCAAAATGATGGCACGTTGTTCTCCAAAGTGGTTGTCCAAAGTGACCCCGCATCACCAGTGTCACAGAGCCCCCGCCCCAGGGTACCTGCCAGCGCACTCCCCTTCAGGACTCGGTTTCCCCTCTGGCCAGAGGAACCACCTCCAGAGACCGCCAAGTGCCACACAACTGGTCTGCGTGGGCCAAGCGCACAGGGCCCTGGAGCTGGCCAGGGCAGCCCCCAGGCTGAGACTCTCCTGGCTCCTGCATCTTACCACCCTTCCCTTCCTCAGCCGCAGACATCCCCACCCTGAAGCCACGACTCCGGATTCTCCATACGGGAGCAGAGCATTCTGTGGAATGCCAAAGCGGCGGAGGAGGTGTGGGGGTCCCAGGCAGAGCTCTGGAATGGCCCAGGTTCAAACCCAGTACATTCCTGGCTCCAGCTCTGAGGGCGCCTCCTCAGAGAAGCCCCCCTGATGGTCCCAGATTGGAGCAGTCCCTTCCCTGCAGCCAGAGACCAGGCCCCATCGCCCTGTTGCTCTTCCTCTCGGTGTTTATCGTTATGTGACATTACCCTGGTTATTTATGTCTTCCTGTGGGTATTTCTGTCTCCCCTCTCCCTTATTGGAATGCAAGTTTCTACAAGGCCAGGCACTGTGAATCAATAACTCCTCCCTCGACACTTTCTGGGAGATGATGGCGGATGCCCTGCCATAGGGTTAGTGTAAAGCCTTCATCGAGAGAGCCAAGTTTGCTCAGCAGAGAGCCAGCACACAGTAAGCGCTCAATAAATGCTAATGGATTTTGCTGTTATGGTCCTCATGAAAGGGCTGGTGTCCTGGTGCCAGGAGCCCAAAGCAGGACACACACCTCCACCAACTCCAAACCCAACACTGGGCCAAGTCCTCCTTCCCCCTATCTTCCACCAGGACCACACTGCAAACGGTCGCTTCTCTCTGTGCCTCAGTTTCCCTCTGTACAGTGATGGGCTTGCTCCTCACTGCCTGAAACTTCACAACGCTGTTATGAGTGCCAAGTGACATTAGAGGAAGATCATTTCTAATTCCTGAACATGATTTCAATACTGCAAAGAACTCCGCCCGCTTCTCCCAACGGCCTGCCCCCCTCCACATGTGACATCACTCCTTGACTGCCACTCCCTTTCCCTTCCCACCCTCCTTCCTTCCGTCCATCCATCTCTCCTCCCATCTCTCTCATCCTTCCTGCTGCTTCCTGACCCAACCCAGCCACAACTTAGGCCTCTTCGGAGGAAGAGGTTCCCATTGAGGGAGGTTTCTCAAGGTTTTGACCTAACCATACCACCTCCTCCTCCCGCTCCCATGTGCAGTCTGTCTGTATTTCATTATCAGTAATGTTTTCTTTAAATTGCCTCATTTTAAAAGAGAAAGTCCATTCATGCTCATGGGAAGCTTTACCCCACTGCCATACGTTAGAATTATTATTAGGTGCTATAAAAAAAAAAAAAAAGATATATGCTGATATTCCCTAAAATAAATGCCTAAGTATTAGAAGTCTGAGGCGCCCAGCAACGTTTTCAAGTTCTCAGCCTGAGTATTCTCTGGGGAACTTTTTAAAGTTCCCTCATTCTCCAAAACCGGTTTGGCTCAGTGGATAGAGCGTCAGCCTGCGGACAGAAAGGTCCCGGGTTCGATTCCGGTCAGGGGCATGTACCTTGGTTGCGGGCACAGTGGGGGGTGTGCAGGAGGCAGCTGATCGGTGATTCTCTCTCATCGATGTTTCTAACTCTCTATCCCTCCCTCTTCCTCTCTGTAAAATAGCAATAAAATATATTTAAAAAATAAAAGAATAAAAATAAAGTTCCCTCGTTCGCTGGACATTTTATGAGAGCCTTGCCAGTGTGTCCCCAGCCCAGGTGGCAGCAGCTACCAGTGACCCCACTTCCAGCCCTCAACACAGGGGGCCTCGTTGAGGTGGCAACGTACGCCCTTCAAAATGCAATTAGTTAGCAGACAATCACTACCCATACTGGTCTCACCGGGCATTTCTTGGTTCTTGCCTCTCCACACCACTCAACAGAGGTATCTCACCTGTGGGGGCTGGGAAGGAAGACAGCGGGAAAGGTCTTCATCCCTCAGCGGGACCACACACGCGTGTGCAATCACATGCCTGCTGCAAGCGCGGGCTCCAGGACCCCTGTCCGATGCCATCCATCCATTTTGCTGACTCCAGACTCTTGGGAAGGCAAGTCAACACAATGGCATATTCCTTCCGGGAAAGGTGTCAAAGTGAGACCCCTGCACATTTGGTAAACTGTGTCAGAAACCTATAACTGGACAGGAGGTTTCTCTCCTAAGACTTCATCTAAAAGAAATCATCATGGCCGGAACCGGTTTGGCTCAGTGGATAAGAGCATCGGCCTACAGACTGAGGGGGCCAGGTTTTATTCCAGGTGTGTGTGCCTTGGTTGCAGGCACATCCCTGGTGGGGTGGGGGAAGGGGGGGTGCAGGAGGCAGCTGATGGATGTTTCTCTCTCATCAATGTTTCTAACTCTCTGTCCCTCCCTTCCTCTCTGTAAAAAAATCAATAAAATATATTTTTTTTAAAAAGAAATCATCATGAATGTGAACCACAATAGCTGCAGCATCACTGATGACAGTGAAAAGTTTAACACCTAAATGTTCATCAATAGTGAATTTAGTAAATAGTATATTCCATACAATAGAAATGTATGCAACCATTCACCAATGGTGCTGCAGAATATTTTGACATGAGAAAATGTTCATGTTATGTTGTAAAGTAGAAAAATAGCTACAAAATAGAATGCATAATATCACTACATACACATATAAATGAAAGACTGGGATGGATTTGAGTCACAGAGAACTCCTTAAACAAGAAATGAAAGCCCAAACCATGAAGGCAAATATTAATAACTTAGCCTACCTTAGAATTATGACTCTGTTCAAAATTCACCATGAAAAAAATAAACAGATAAGCCACAAGCTGGGAAATGACTGTAACAATCTAGCAAAAGTTAGTACTCAAAATATATAAAGAGCTCCTACAAATCAATAAAACCAAGACAAACAATCAAAAAGGAAAACAGTCTGAAGCTTTGAACAGATACCAGGGATAGAAAACATGAGCAGCCAGGAAGCATATAAATAGATGCTTAACCTCTTAGCAATTAGGGGAATCCTCATTAAAAGCTCATTTTATGTCCATTCGATTGGCAAAACCTAAAAGCCTGACAATTTTATTTTTATTTTTGTATTATTATTTTAAAATATATTTTATTGAATTTTTTACAGAGAGGAAGAGAAAGGGATAGTTAGAAACATCGATGAAAGAGAATCATCGATCAGCTGCCTCTTGCACACCCCCTATTGGGAATGTGCCCGCAACCAAGGTACATGCCCTTGACCGGAATCGAACCCGGGACCTTTCAGTCCCCAGACAGACGCTCTATCCACTGAGCCAAACTGGTTTTGGCTAAAAGCCGGACAACTTTAAATATAACCACTTGTGTGGAACAAGAAGGGTTCTGTGACACTGGTGAGGGGGGGCCACTTTGGACAACCACTTAGGAGAACAACTCGCCATTATTTTGCACTTCCCGTACTCTACAACCCAGCAAGCCCCTTCCTGGAGACATTCCAGAGAAACATGTGCACCAGCACAAGGGGTGTGGGCAACCTTGTTTATCCTGGCAGGACTCAGCCCTTCCCCCCATCCTGATAACCCGCCTTCCTGTCACTGTGTCTTTAAACCTTCACTGGGCAGCGTTCGCCGGTCAGGGGAGGGTACCTGTCCGGCACGCTCCCCGCACTGTGAACATGATGGCGCGTACCGCTGTGATGAGGTCACCATCTATAGCACAGGTTTCTGTGCCAGACCTGGGACTTTCAGGGCCGGGACCTTACTTCTCCCACACTCTGGGTGAGGGGACCCAGCCCTGTAGGGCAGCCCCTGGGCACGTCAGATCCCACACTCATCATTTGAGTGGAAACAGCAGGATGAACTAGAGCTTATGTGACTGTCCAGGGAGAGGCCAGGAGTGCTCAGGGCATGAGGAGGAGAGGTGGCTGGCGGGGCTGCAGGTAGGACTAGTTCGCAAAGGACAGTTCATCCAGATAACAGACAGCTCGGCCTCAGGGAAAAGAATGGGGACTCCATGGGAGCCAATCCGAGCACCTCCAGGACCCATTGCCAAGGGGAACAAAGCAGGCTGAGCCGCTGCCACTGGGAAAAGGGTGGGGGAGAGGCTAAGTGTATATGTACCTGGGCGGGCAGACATACATCGGAGCACAAGAAGCTCACCTCAGGGTGGGAGAGAGTCTTTTTACTGTGTCCCCCTTTGTCCCTTTGTATTTTGTACATTGCATGTGGTACCATGGAGAAACAGTCATTAAAAAAATGGAAACAAAACACAGTCCCATTAGATATAACACATATATAACTAGTACTATGAAAATTGAATCAGTTACTGGTCAGCAGTTGGCCTAATGCTACTTTGTAGACAATTAAATCATATTGCTTTCAACTCTGGTAAGTTTTTGTTTTGTGTTTTTGTTGTTGTTGTTGTTGTTTTTTTCTTCCAGCCAACATTTTTTAGGTTTCAGACTTTTCCACAGACCCCTGAAGAGCCTGCGACTTCCTGCACTGTGCCTGCAGGGCCACCTGCACGCCATCACCCATGCCCAGCAGCCCACAGATTCCCCAAGGGCTATGCGTAGGTAGGCATTCCATTGACTTAAATCACCTATAGGGTTCTACCCTAGGATTGCTCTTCAATTCAAGTGAGTCCGTGGGACTCAGGCATCCTTCCCGAACTCGGGAGCCGAATGCACAAGGTCACTTTCTGAACCTCAGTCTCCTATGGGGCTGCCTAGCTCACTTAACATTACTCTGCTCTCTCCTGCCCTCACCCCTTCGCTCATTCTTCTCCAGTCACACTGGCTTCCACGTTCTTCATACCCCCTCTCGTGGCAGGCAGAACTCTGAGATGACCCCCGAGATTTCCAGTTCCTCCCCCCCCCCCCCCGCCCCGCCCCACGTGTAGCTGCCCAGCGCACTCCCCGGAACCGAGAACATGATGGCGTTTCCTGGTGTGACTAGGTGGTGATATACAGTGCGGGTGACTGTGCCAGGCTAGTGACTTACAGAACCGGGAACTAAATGGGCGTTGTTCTGAGCCACTACGTGTGTGGTAATAGAACGGAATCCGAGTGCTAAGCAGGTTCCACGTTGCGCCTTTTCTCTGATGGATGATGCTTCAGCCTGGAAGCCTCTCTCCCCAGCAAGCCACAGGATTCAGTCCAGCCCTTCACCCAGGCCTCCGCTAAAATGTCCCTTCCCAGGGAGGCCTGCCTGACACACCATCTAGAATAGGGGTGTCCAACTCAATCAGAGAAGGGGCCAAAATCTAAAATCCAGCCTAAATCGCGGGCCGAATGGTTTACTGAACAGTCATAAACTGTCATTGTGATGGAACGCAGCGGAGTGCAGTGATGACAGCGCGGTGCGGGCCACATTGCAAGGCCTGGCGGGACGGATTTGGCCCGCGGGCCTTGTGTTTGACACATGTGATCTAGAACATCACTATGCCTTCACCTGCTATTCCCCTGCCTACTTTACTTTTCTATGTGTCACTTACCACTACCTGACCTTACATGATTTACGTTTCATCTGAATAACTTTTAAACTTTATTCTGAAATAATTTCAAATGTACAGAAGCGTTGCAAACATTGTAGAGAGGATTCCCATATATCTGTCACCCAGAACCCCCAAATGTTGACATTTAAACACATTTGCTTTATCATTCCCTCTCTGTATAGAGAGATCATTTTCCTGAAACATTTGTTAAGGCCCACGTGTGACTCCTGCCATACCTGAGCCCCTATTTTCTACAAGCAAGGACATTCTCGTACACTTGAACCACAATACAATCACCCAGATCAGGACACTGACACGGATACATTGCTATCACCTGATCTTCAGATGCCAGTCAAAGATTGTTCGTGGTCCCAATAATAATGTCCTTTAGACTAAGCCAAAAGATCCATCCGGAATTCAGAGGTCTTATCTCTTTCATCTCCTTTCATCTCGCACCCGTCCCTCCGTGTTCCTCTCGCCTTTCATTATCTTGACAGTTACCAAGATTATGGGCCAGTTATTCCGAAGAAGGCTCCTCAGTTGGAGTTTATCTGATGGAGCCTCGTGATTAGATTTAGGTTTTGCATCTTCAGCAGGGACGTCGCAGAAGTGATTCTTTGTGTAGCCTAAGAGGAGGCACACGCCATTTGTCCCATAACCGGTGAAGTTGCCTGGGACACTTGATTAAGGTAGCACGTCTGCTCTCTTTCTCCATGATAAGTTGCTCCCCTTCCCTCTGTAATTAATACATTATCTGTGGTGAAATACTTTAAGACTGTGGAAATACCCTATCCCCCTACACATTTCACACAATGGCTTTCGTGTAGCATCCAATGATGATTCTTGCCAGGATCAATTATTATATTTCCATTCTCCCTTGTAGCTTTGTTATTAGACATTCTACTGTCAGAAAGAGAGCTCTTTCTTCATGCATATGTATAACACATGGATGTGTGTACGTATGATCTATTCCCTGCTATTTCCCCAGCACCAGAAACCATTAGAATATGGTAGGCACTCAATAAGATGTGGTCAGTAAACGAACGAATGACCAATGCTCTCTGATTCTGAACTTGACTGTCTCGAGTGTGTACATCAATCATGTCAAACTCTCGGCTCACAACAAATATTTTGGCAGCCCAGCCAATATAACGGTATGTAAGAAATGTTTTAATAGGCCTGGCTGGTTTGGCTCAGTGGATAAAGCATCAGCCTGTGGACTGAGGGGTCCCGGGTTTGATTCCAGCCAAGGGCACATGCCTGGGTTGCAGGCTCAATCCCCAGTAAGGAATGTGCAGGAGGCAGCCAGTCAATGATTCTCTATCATCAATGTTGTTTCTGTCTCTCTCTCCCCCTCCCTTCCCCTCTGAAATCAATAAAGAAATATATATATTTTAAAATGTTTTAATAAAAATTTCATAACTTAATTTTTACAATATCCTGTTATACATAATTATTAACAACGAACTACAATGTTCGCTAATGACTGATTACTATAATCTTGTTGCATTCATTTCCCTTACGCATCTTACGTGCAGGCGCACCATTTCTCTCCACTAATACTAGCAGCGAATATTTTAGCATCCGATTGCCACATCGTTAGTCTTGGACTGACTTGTCTGGTGTGCACAACAGGAAATATTTCGCTTTTGGAGCACAGGAAAAATAGGTTTACCTGCGTTACGCCTATTAATTTGTGTAGTTATTCAGTGTCTGGCACGTTAATGTTCAAGACAAAATATTAATTTTTATTAAAATGCTCTATTATCTTATGTTAACGATGACTCATTTATATCAGCTCTTTGCATTTAGCATGTCTCTATTGAAATAAACCCACGATTCTATGAAAATTGGAGCTTTTGTTTTGTTTTGCGGCCCCCATAAACATAAACCTTGTTTACTTGGCCCGTGTTAGCCTTTGAGTTTGACATGTGTGGTGTATATAGTGCTCGGTGTATGCTAGGTGCTAGGCCTCTTCTTGCCAGTCCTCCTAACTCCCCTGTGAGGTGGGGACTGTTTTGACAGCTTCGCTTTAAAGATGAGAACCCAGAGGCCCGGGGAGGGGGCACAACCAGGCTGATGTCATACCGCTAGCCAAAGGCCACACCTCAGTTCCCACCCACTGAGCCAGGCTCTGGAGCCACCAACAACCTCACCTACTGATTCCGACACATTTCTCCTCTCCCTACACACAGCTCCGTCCCCCAGCCCTTCATGGACCCCTCACCTTGCCCGGCACACGTCCATGGCCTTACCCACTTCCTCTCAGCCTCACCCCCGCCAAAGCCTGCTCCCCACCCTCAGCCAGCACGGGACAGGACCAGGAAGAGGAGCCGTCATTTCCATACAGCTGTCCCCAGGAACCCGGCCCTGCCCGAGCCCCTCCATTTCCCTGAAAAGGCTGAATTGTCTTGGCTGTTTGGGGGGCACCTCTCGGCACAGGCTGGGCTGCCTGGGCAGGGCCTGGCTGAGCCATTATCCCACATTATCTCACTCCCCTGCTCCTGAAAAGAACCAGTGACTGCTCGCCCCCCTCAGCCCTCCCCTGCGCACTCCTGTCTTTTACACTTAATTACCTCACTCATTACCCCGCAGCCTGCAGAGGCCGGACCACAACTGGGGCGTGAGTAATCTCCGCATCGCACACCCAGCCGGCCGGCCGGCAAGCAGCAAATTGCTCACGCAGCCCGTAAATAAAGGCGCAGGGCCCACTCCAGGTCCGCGCAGAAGGACCTCCCTGGCACGACCATGCGGCAGGCACGGGTCCCAGCTTCCCAGTTGGCCTTTGCCAGCCCTGACGAGATGGTCTCTACCCCAGACAGTGACCTTGAACTTCCCCAGGCCAGGGTAGTCACAGCTCAGTGCCACCGACAGATGGGGCAGCAGGGGCCCGCACCCCTTCCCTACCACACACACAGCCAGGAAACTGCCCGGGCATGGCTCCCAGGCTTCCTGTGTGACCCCTCCGGCCACCCCTCACCGCTTCCACTCCCTCTTTGAATGTTTTGCAAAGCCCCTATCTGCTCTATCTTCCCCAGCTTCTGCACACATGCTACCATTCCTGCTTCCAGAACTCTCCTCCTGAGCGCCCAAGGGCCTGGTTGACTCCTACACATTTGAGAGGTCAGCTCCTCTGGGGAGCCCTGCCTGATCCCCTCTGGGCTGGATTAGGGACCTCGTGCACTTTCTCCTTTGAAAGCATCAGGCCTTTATGCTGTCATTGCCTTTTTGCTTGTGTCTTTTGAAGGAACAACTGAGTCTTATATATCTTCCTTTGCCTACTGCCCATCACCAGGCTATTTATTAGGCACTAAGTCAATGGGACTGAACCAACGAATGAGTGAATGAATGAGTGACGACTGTTAAGCTGCATATGTGGGACAAAGGGGTTTAAGACCTCCTTTCCCCATGGGCCTCTTTCTTCCCATGCAGCAGGCTCCTGCAGGGCAGGGCCTCTGAGCCCCGAAGGGAGGCCTCCTTGGGGCTAAACCTTCCCTCAGACCTCCAGGGAACACCACTTCTCAGCGCTGTCATGAGATAGTCCAGCCCTGGCCAAGGAGTAGTCTGTACAACCTCTTCTCCACCCACGTAAAGGCTTCCGCTGGCCCATCACCTCCCTCAGGGCAGCGCGAACAGGACCTGGCTGTGTGGTCAGCTTCTCTCCGTCTGGAAGACTCCATCTCCTCCGCCTGCTCCCCTCCCTGACCCGTGACAACGAAGGGAAGCTAGGAAAATGGTGGGGAGGGAGGTCCTCACTCCTCATAGGCCAGAGTTCATGGGACTCTCATCTGGTGAAGCCTCTGGACCCTTCCCCAGAATAATGTTTTAAAAATAATAAAATTCAATACAGCCTTTGCCAGTTTGGTTCAGTGGTTAGAGTGTCGGCCCGCAGACTAACGGGTCGTGGGTTCGATTCAGGTCAAGAAAGGCACATACCTCGGTGGCAGGCTCGATTCCCACCCTAGTTGTGGTGCATGTAGAAGCCAACCAATCGATGTGTCTCTCTCACATCCATGTTTCTGTCTCTCCTCTTCCCTACCATTCTCTCTCTAAAAAAAAAAAAAAAATCAACTGGAAAAAATATCCTCCGGTAAGAATTAACAAAATAAACAAACAAACAAATAAATAAATAGTTTACAAAGGAAGCCAATTATATTTAAGCAGTTATCAAAATATTAAAAACAAATTTACATTACAATAATCCATGTGCTTCTTTATAATTATAACACAAGCTTAGCAAATAACTATTATAATTTCTAAGTCATCATGAGTGTAAATGGTATCTCAAGATACCGGGAACATCTATAATATGATGAGAAAATATCTGTGATTGCTCATGGTAGCAAAGCCACGGGTCCTGCTAAAACCACTGTGGTCTGCTGCCTGTAGTCATCATTGAAGGAGAGTTACATTTCAGAGAGAGGCTAGTGAAATTAAAGGCATAATGCTTTTCTTGTTCCAGTTAACCTTGGACCCCCTGAATTCTTTCTATGGACCCCAGGTCAGGAACACCTGTGACAGGGAATAACAAGATCATCAAGAACGTGTAAGCATTCCCTTCCTGTACCTTGGCAGGCATCACTAGTCAATTACAGCAATCTTTCCCACTGAGCCCAAGCTCAGCTCCAGAATCCATCTCAACACCATGTTCCAGGGAACTGAGACCAACTAGTCAACACGGGCTCTCTTAAGCTGTAATCAATTTGCCATTCCTGGGGCGTTGGGCATGTGGGCAATGCCATACTGATGATGAAATTATGGGAGAAGTGTGGTAACATGAGGTTTAGCAACAATATAGGAGGGGCCTAAAAGCAGAACACTCGATGGAAGCTTAATGTGTGTCATCAGGACAAACAGTTACCAATAAGCTTTTGAAGTGTCTGGTCATGTTATTAGAAACCAACATCTAGAGTGAGGGAAGCGACAGTCCCTTTCTGCTCAACTCTGCTCATACATGGCTGGGATTTCTGTGTTCAGTTGTGGGTTGTACCCTTTCAGAAAAAAAAAAAAAAAATCAAAACTGGATCATGGTTCAGGGGAGCAACCAGGATGGGCAGATGTGTGAAAACCACTCCTGGGTCACTTATTCATATGATGAGCTCATATTGATATTTTCCTCTGAGCCACATTGTGCTGGGAACTGGGAACACAGATGTGAACAAGCCCAGGCCCCCATCCTTGGAGTTCGGACAGTGGGAAGAACGGGGTGTCTGCCTGGTATCTCCAAGGGGCCATCCTGGGCAGAAGGATGGAGTCTGTGGGATTCTATTCAACCTGAGAAAACATATTACTACTGGAGTCTACAGGCACGAGTGGCTGAACCACCCAGGATCCACAGCAGCAAACATGCTTGAAGAATCTCTAAGAGAGCCAGAAGCCAGGAGTGGAGGCTTCACATAATGCCCCAAATTGGGTCAAAGCCCTGGCCTGGGGGAGAGAGATTCCACTGCTAACACCATGACACCCCAAAGCCAGACCTCATGCTGCTGATGCTGGACACTGACACCTGGACGTTTGTCTCTGCTGCTTGTGGGCCCTCGGCGGACAAGTTACCACTCTCCAGCCAAATGGCACAGGGCTGCCCGGGGCCTCATGACCACCCCTGGCTGCAGAGGAAGCAGGAGGGCCAGTCTAGTCCCCACCAGTGGGAGGAGGGGTCTCTTAAGGCAAGGGTGTTCGGAGGTGCTGGGCAGCTGAAAGGAAGACGACCTGTCCGCTCCAGCCACCACAGATCGGGGGCTTTCAGGGGCCTGCTCTGTGTTCAGCCCTTCCCAGGGATTGTTTCCGTTCATCATCTCAGTTCTCTGGCATGTAGCTGTGCTTTCACTTCTCTATCAGCACCCGTGTTGCAAATGAGAGAAGTGAGGCTCAGAGATTCTAAGACACTTGCCCTGTACTTTTAACTGCCCCACACAGTGGGCCAGCTAGTGGAGGGGAAGATCATTACCCATTTAAAAGCTGACCCAGCAACAGGGCCCTACGTGCCACCAGTCCCGGGATCTCTAGGACTGCAGATGGAGCCTGCCACGGCAATGTTAAAATGAATCCCCACATCCCACCCAAGCACCTGAGCGTTCTGGACTCTGCACAGAAGTCATCTCCTCAGAGAGGTCATCCTGGAGCACCCCATCTACAGCAGCCCCGCCCATCCTATGTGTGTCCTATAACATTTCCTGTCGTCTTAGTGCTTTGTAGGCAGGAAGCTGGCGTGTCAACCTACTTGCTATTATCTGTCGGCACCATAGGCTGTGAGCTGCAGGAGGGCAGACCATGGTCTTGGTCACTGCTGTGACCTTTAGTGCCGTGCCTGGCACATACGAGGGGTTCAGCAAACCTCTGTGGAAGCCCTTGGGCACTTTCTTGACCTTTCTGTGCCTAGTGCCCACCTTTATAAAATGGGTATCACCGCCGACACCGGTTTGGCTCAGTGGATAGAGCGTTGGCCTGCAGACTGGAGGACTCCAGGTTCAATTCCGGTTAGGGGCATGTATCTTGGTTGTGGGCACATCCCCAGTGGGAGAGGAGGGGTGCAGGGGGCAGCTGGTTGATGTGTTTCTTTCTCATCAATGTTTTTAGCTCTCTGTCCCTCTCCCTTCCTCTCTGTAAAAAAAATCAATAAAATATATTTTTAAAAAATAAGAAATAAAATGGGCATAGCCATACTGTCTATCTCCAAAATGGTGGTGAGGGCTCTGTAAGCTCCTGTGGTATCACAGCCAAGCCGGCCTGTCAACAAGCCCTGGCTGCAAGGCCTGGCCTTCAGAGCCACAGGTGTCAACAAGGAGATGCTTCTCGGGACCCAAAGGTCCAAGAAGTCAACCGGAAGAGGGTGGGCTCAAGGTTAACAATGGCTGGTATGATTAACATCAATCCTAAACACCTCACGGCTCTGTGAGGTGGGTACCATTCGTGCCAGCATCTCCTCCGGACAGCCAAAGAAACTGAGGTACAAAAGGGACAGGTAAGTTGCCCAGAATGACTTGATAGTAAATAGCAGAAGAGGGAGGTGAACCGAGGCTGTCCATGGTTTTAACCTCTCTGCCCCCCTGCCCCTCTGCAGCCAGGGGAGATGTAGGGGCGGCTGGGAAGGCGGGCACTGAGGCGCGTGGGTGTTCTGACTCCTTAGGAGTCTGTCCACCCACCGAGCCTGGGGTCAGGCGCAGGCCAGTACTGACAGCCCCCTGCCTCCACACACCTGGGCCGCCTCCTGACTTTCTCCAGAAGCCAATGGGGCCCAGCTGATGGTAAGCAGAGGCAGGGAGCAGGAGGCGGAGCCAGGGAGCTGGGGGAAGGGGGGGTGATTCCTCTGTTCCAGGAGCCCTGGGAGCCCGGAAATGCCAACTCTGCAGCTCTGACAGACGCCTCAGCATCTGCTCGGGATGGTTCTGGGCTAGGCGAGTGTGGAGGAGACGGAGGCAGGAGAGGCCACCATGGGGCGAGGGAGCCAGCCTTGGTATGGAAGGCAGGAACCTGAAAACCCCAGAGAAGGCATGGCCATGTCCCATGCCTCAGTTTCCCCAACTGTCAAGTGGGAGTGGGAAAGGAATGATGCTCATATCCCAAAGGCTGTTCAGAGAGAGCTTCTATTTATCAAGGGCTAACCATGGCCCAGGCCTTGTGCAGCCCTATGCTGTAGGTGCTATTGCTGGCTTCAGCTCACAGAGGCGAAACAGAGACAGAGAGAGGAAAGTGCCTTGCCCAAAGTGACACAGCTTGAAGAGGCAGAGCTGGGATTAAAACGTGGCTCAGGGTGACCCAGGTCCAAACTTTGAACCAGCTCACTTGCTGGGGCTCTTGCATAAGGGCCTTTTACCCACCCTACCCCCAACTCATCGGGCGGCCCATCCCCAAGCCCCCTGACCCCGCAGGAAGCCTGGTGATCAGATTCCTTCAGCCAGCCCTTTCTAGAGGTTTCCGGGAGCTGCCGAAGGGCGACGCTGCCGTGGTTAGCGTTTTCAGGACTCTCTCCAACTCTGAAGGAAAGACACTAATTGGGGAATGCCAAGGTCTGTGATCGTCAGAAGAGGGACTCAATGATCCCCAAAAGCAAAGGGAAATCGTGAGAGAGTGGACAAATCAATCGGAACTCAGGCCAAAAGGGACCAAGGTGAATGAGGGCCACAGGAGGATTTTCATTCATTCATTCATTCATTCATTCATTCAAGAGATGTGTTTATTGAGCACTTATCCCTGCTCAGCACTGTGGGTGATGGGGTGTGGCAGTGAATGGAGAGAATCTGGGCTCCTACGTGAGGAGCCGTGGCAGAGGAGGGAGAGGGAAGGGAGGCGCCAGTCTCTCAGAGAAAAGAACTCTGGTTTAAAATCAAGGCTTGGCAGCCATCTAGCCTGGTTTGAATCCCCTTGGACAAGTCACCTTGCCTCTCTGTGCCTTGATTTCTGCCCCTGTAAAAAGGGCACAGTGGCAGGCCCCTCACAGCCTGTTGGGATGGTTAAATGAACTAACCCACAGGAGGAGTTGGATTTGCCCCCGGCATATAATAAATGCTCAGTCAATGTCAGCTGGCAGTATTATAATCTGGGACTTAGAAACATGGTTCTTCCTACCACATACCATCTCCATTCTGGGCTAGATCCTGGGGTCCAGCAAGGGAGCAATGGAAGGAGGGGTTAACTAGGCAAAGAGGGGAGAGACGTGGGCTTTGGGTAGCAGGGTAGAAGCTTTAGGAGGATATGGGACCCTGCCATGCCCCCAACTGCCCCCTCCCAGAGTTTGCTGAGGCTCAGAGCTCCTGAGCCCATGAAGGATGGAAATGGAAAAGTTCCCAGAAATCGATGCCAGAGCCTCTGCAGCTGGCGAGGAGGCAGCGTGGTGCAGACGGCAGAGCACAGTCTGGAGCAAACTGGGCTGGGCCTGCTGTGGCTCACCACCTACTAGCTGTGAAACTTTGGGCAAGTTAGTTAACCTCTCCAGGCTCCTCAAGTAGAGCTAGCAATACGGTCTGCCTCCAAAGCAAGTGTGAGGATTAACTAAGGTAATATTTGAAAAGCGTGTAGATCAGTAGCTGGCACCTAGCCCAGAGGTGTGTGTATTAAATAAGTAAAGTGAAGCAAGACGTGCGGGACCGTGGGGAGGTGCCTGCTCCTTGGCTCTGCGATGGACTGCAGTCACCAAGAGCCTCCAGCCACACCACCCCCTCGTCCGCAGCCTCTGAGCCCAGGACAGCCCTGGCCAATGCCTGGGCACGGCAGAAAACCAGCGCCTGGCCGTTCTGTCCAGCAGGGGAGTCCTCGCTGCCCTGGAGCTCCATGTGGGGAAGCCCAGACATCCTCAGAGCTGCACGGCTGTCTGAGGCTCCTCTTACCTAATCTTCCTTTCTCCCACCTCTCCTCTCGCAGGTGCCAGACCTGTGCCTGGCCTGGCGACCTGTGCACCCTCTCCACCGCAGTGCTATCTCCAATGCATCTTTTGCACTTCCACTTCCGCTGGCACATCTGCCTCCCGGAAGACCAGTGACCCAAGAGAGACCGCAGCACTTAACACATTCCAGAGGACCCACCGCATCCCACGGGCAAGTCTCTGCGAGTCTCGGTGTGCACAGCTGTGAAATAGCTCGTTTCCTATTTTCCCTCCCCCCTCTCCTTTGGCTCCGAGGAGGAGGGCCTGGGTAAACAACACTGGAGGCGCAGGGCAGGGGAAGCGACGCTCACCAGAGAAAGAGCCCCATCAGCGTGGAGCGGATGCATTTGTAGCCACTCTGCTCGTTGGAATCCATACAGAATTCCATTATCAGTTCTGGACAGCAGCTCAGGGACCATCTTGTCCCATGCCCATTTGACAGATGAGAAAGCTGGAGCCGGAAGAGAAGCAGAGGGAGGAGAGCCAGGGCTGGACTCTGGCTCCTGGCTCCCAGGGCAGTGCTCCTTCCTAACACCACGGAGTGGAGCCTGCAGAGACGATGCTGCATGCCCTTTTGACGGACAGGCTGAGGCTCAGGGCAGCTCTGCCAGCCACCTGGGGCCACACAGCACGGAGAGTCACACCCAGACACTACTGACTACCCTCCTTCTTGATAGGCAGGGTAAGGTTGAAATCTGGAAGACATGGGAGCAAACCAGGTAGCGTGAGGAGGGCCGAGCCTACAGCCCCCACCAGCTAGCTCCATTATGCCAAGCCCTGGGCTCCTGGGAAGACAGGAGCTCCTCAACTCCTCCAGTGACTGTGAGGCCTTGAGACAGTCATTTCACCCCACACTACTGAACGGGCCAATAATAGAGCCTTCTCCCAAGAGGCCGTGGTGGGGCTTAGATGAGAGAAGATATGGAAATAAAAATAGTCAACAGTTATCAGGTCGACTTAGGCACTGCTCTAAGCCAGCGTTTTTCAACCGCTGTTCCGCGGCACACTGATGTTGCCTGGTGTGCCGTAGGTGCAGACAAGACAAGAATTTTATAATTTTTCACTATTTTGTTTACTTAATATTTCATAATAAAGTAATTATAAAATACTTTCTTTGTGTTTATTTGATTCCTATTCAAGAGAATTACTTTATATATAGTCAATATAGGCACAGAGTTAAATTTTTTAACATTTTCTAATGGTGGTGTGCCTCGTGATTTTTTTCATGAAACAAGTGTGCCTTTGCCCAAAAAAGGTTGAAAAACACTGCTCTAAGCATTTCCTAGGTACATTATCATTTAACCATCACCACAATGGTGTGAGGCAGGCCTTATAAAAAAAAAATTTTTTTTTTCCAGATCAGGAAATGCACACACAGAGAATCATGGGGAAGTGGTAGAGTATGGATTTGACTGAATACAGGCTGACTCCAAGCCCCTCTATCTCAAGCCCCTGGCAAAGCCGCTTCTGTGAAGGGTAAGTGTTCAGCACAGTACCATGCGCGTGCAGCTGCTCAGCAATGTTGCTGTTGATAGAATAGTAACTATTGTTGTCCTTGGGGAAACGTGCCACCAGGGGTGCCATCTTCCCCAAAGTCAGGAGAAGGAACACCCTGACATGGTTTATGGAACTTAATAATTTCTTCTCTTAAGAAGTAAGGGAGAAGATAGCAAGTGCTCAAGATAAATGCTTGGTGAATCGAAACATTTTATGGTCTTTTGGGAAAGCACAAAAAGAAAGAGTAAATAAATTTTTAAAAAAATATCTATAGCCCTGCCACCCTCCTTTCATTTTTCTGTGGGTGTTTATTTTCACTTTGGTTCATAGTTACAAAGATGCCGGGAGAGATTTCTAGATTCTGCAACCTCCACTTAACACGAGCTTTCCCCCATACTATAACTTTTAATGGCTGGAGAATATTCTATCTAGCGGTCTTCTTCACAACAATCACCCATTTTCTTTCACTTGGGGACTTTATCTGATGTGACTGAGAGAAATACGTTCCTAACAGTGGGCTTTCTTTTCTTTTTAAAGCATTTTTATTGATGTCAAAGAGGAAGGAAGAGGGGGAGAGAGAAACATCAGTGATGTGAGAGAATCATTGATCGGCTGCCTCCTGCACGCTCCACACTGGGTATCGAGCCCACATCCCGGGCATGTGCCCTGAAAGGAAATCGAACTGTGACCTCTTCCTTCATAGGTTGACATTCATCCATTGAGCCTCGCCGGCCAGGCATAACAGTGGACTTCCTGAAACCAGTAAAGTGGTGCTGGAGAAGCCTTGGGGACGGAACACCCTTCTCAATGTCCACGTGATGAAACCCTGCTGGCCATTGTGGACTTCACCAATGATTAAGCATAGGTATTTTTGAACCTCACCTCTGGGCTGAAGACTTCTTATCTACTAAAGATGCCCACACCATCGTCCACAAGTCCCGATGAGGGAGAGTCCTGTCCCAGCTCTGTCCCTAAGTCACCATGGACCCACCGTGTCTTGTGAAACTCTCTGGGCTCTGTTTTACCATCTCTCTGTAGGAGCTTAGAATGACAGGACCATCAGGCAGGTGAGCTCAGGGGCACCCACATCCCTTATCTACCTCACTGGACAAGGCACCCCTAGAGGACAGAGACCCCAGAACCCAAACTCCAAACTATGAATAACTAGCAACAACTTCCTCCATGGCCCAAGCTCATTCCTGCCTCAGAGCCTTGGAATTCATGGAGCCTCTGGCTCCATCTCATCGCTCAAGTCTGGGCTCAGATGTCACCTCTTCCAGGAGGCCCTGATCACCCTGTCCAAAGGTACCATCACTTTCCATTGCCTACCCCACTTTATGTTCCTCACAGCACTAAACAATTATTTGAAAGGATATTGTGGACTTCAGTGTTTCCTTGTTCAGTGTTCATCCACTGACCCTTGAATGTCACCTCCAAGACAGCAGGGACAAGGACTGGCTAGGTCACCACTTATCCCACAGAACCCCACAAAACATGTGGTAAACGGATCCTGAGTGCTCCAGGCACAACTGTATACATAGAACCTACATGTATTGGCCACCTACTATATGCCAGGCACCATGCTAACCAGCTTTTTGTAATGCTCCCAACAACCCCTGAGATAGCAACAATCATTACTAACATTTTATAAATGGGGAAGCTGAGGCACGGATCAGTTGAATAATTTTCCCAAGGTCCCATGGCCAGTATGCAGAGGCTAAACAGTGTGATGAGCCAAACATGGGGCCGAGTCCCTGTCCTCAAGAGGCCCAGGGGCTAACGGGTAAGCTGGCCTGGCCCACAGTGTGGGAAGTCAAAGTCTTTCCTGGAGGAAGTGATGCCTCCGCTAAGTCCTGAGGACAAGCAGGGGTGTGCTAGGGTGAAGTGGAGGGAAGGACAATCTGACAGAATGGAGGCCAAGAGACAAAGGAGAGAGGAGCACACAGGAGGGTCTAGAAGGAGGCCTGCATGGCCAGAGTAGGGAATATGGGGTGTGCCCTGAGTCAGAGGGTGTGGCCACCTCAACCCGCACTGACTGAAGTTGAAAAAGTCCCAGAGGACAAAATAGGAGGCAAGATGGCTGGGAAGATGGGCAGGGTGCCCCAGATCACAAGAGGCCTTGGCAAGATCAGGGGCGAAAGTTTTATTCTGAGGTTTCGAAGCCACACCCCAAAGACTGTGTCCGGCCCTAACTCAGCAATGCCCAAAGACCACTGGGGGCCCCCGAAATTTCTGCTGACTCACTGTGGGGCCTAGGGCATCTCCAGGCCCTCGCGGGGTCTGAGTGTCCCAACTGGCACTGGATGACCCAGTCCCTGCTCCCACAGCCTTGCATCGCACAAACAGAATACTGTTGACTAACGAGATCGTGGCATTCCTAGAGTTTGGTTTGGGGGCTCTTGTGCACGGGCCATCCCATACGGTTGTGGCCAGCTCCTCACGATGGCACTTTGCCAAGCAGCTTCTGGGCTGGGGGCTGAGTTCTCAGACCCCTCGGTCCTGTCAAGATATGGGAGCTCCCCCAGGTTTTGGCTGGATAGACGGGGGGTGGGGGGTTGGAAGGGGGGGGGGTGAAGGGGTGAGGGGGTATCTGTTCAGATCCTCCCAGAGACAAAGGAGCTGACCTGCAAAGAGTTCCAGCGGGAGCCCCGCTCCCCCTCCCTTCCCCCCCTCTCCCTTCCCAGTCCACGTGTCTCTATTGTCTGTTCCCGGCTTCAGGGAAAGACACTGCCTCGGATGTGTCAAAACCACCACCATCATCACCCCCACCCCCGGCAGCAGGGAAATTAATTACTGGACGGTTTTCACTTCCTCTTGCAGCGCCCGCCTGAGCTAGGCACCGGAACAGGACCGGCTGAGCAGGGCAGGCGTCGCATGGAGGACTTGCCCCCCCACCCCCCAGCAGTCTGGGAGAAGAAAGTTGAACCCCCAAACCCAATAGGGGGCTTCCATGGGAAGCTGAGCTGGGGTAGGGGGACGACTTCCTTTAGTTAAAGCTGAGTGTTCGCATTGGCCACTTCAGAGCTGGGGGCGAAGGAGAGGACTGGAGGCAGGAGGGTCCCCCCGGAGAGCTCACACTCTTTTCTTTGCACCCCTTCCCTGGGTCCCCATGTGTGTGAACTCCGCCTGCTCGGAACTGCTCTCCCTGCTCTCCCCTCAGCTTCTCCCTCTGTCTTGCACTTTTCTTTTCCTTTCTTTGCATGGCTGGGGGGCTTTCTTTTTGTGTGTCTGGGTCTCCCTTTGCCTTCCACGGGCGTGTGAGTGTGTGCTGCTACTTCCCTCCGTCGTTCCTCCGCTTTTCTTGCGTCTTTTTGTTCTAATCTCAGTCTCTCTGCTTCTATTTCCACCTCTTTCGGTGTGTGTGTGTCTCTCATCCTCTGCATGTCTCTTTCTGCCTTTTTCCGTGATCCTCCTCTCTCTTCTCCCCACTCCATACCTACTTCTTTCTCCGTCTCTCTCTCCTCTCACTCCCCTCCTGCCTGCCCACTGCTCCCTGCGCCTGGCCTGCCCCCACCACCGCCGCCGGTTCAGGGGAACGTGTGCGGAGCGATTGTCCTGGGGGACATTTGATGGATTAGAGCGCTGAACAGTTCCATTGCTAGGGGACCACCTGATCTCCTCCAGCTTGCGTCCCATATAAAGCCGGCAGCCGGAGTGCTGAGCACAGCTCCAGCAGCCAGTCGCCTGTCTCCGCGCCGCCGCCGCCAAGCCCGAGCGGGAGCCCGAGCCGAGCCGAGCCGAGCCGGGGCCGCCGCCGCCGGGGCCGGCCCGCCGCCCGCGGGGAGCTGTCCAGTGCTGAAACCCTGCGCAGCAGCCAATCGCGCCCGGCCGGCCGCCTCCCCCACCGGCCACCGCGCGAGTGCCCCCGCCGAGCCCCCGCCGGCCGCACCATGCCGCGCTCCTTCCTGGTGAAGAAGATCAAAGGGGACGGCTTCCAGTGCAGCGGGGTGCCGGCCCCCACCTACCACCCCTTGGAGACCGCCTACGTGCTGCCGGGAGCCCGGGGGCCGCCCGGGGACAACGGTGAGTGAGTGGGGACCCGGCGGGGTGCGGGTGGGGGGACGGTGGAGAGGAGGGGGTTCGGGCTCTCCCCAACTCGGGCGACAAGGAGGGGGTTGTGCGCGGAGGGGAGCCCCAGGAAGAGACTTCCCGTGTGCGGTGTGCGCCTTGGGGCTTCCAAAGGAAGGACCGGGGCGGGTGGGGCAGGAGCTAGGTGCGTACAAAGGGAAAGTCGCAGGGTCGGCCCATCCTCAAGACAGGCACCAGACCGGACTTTGAAAGTTGTGGCCCTAGAAGGGGCGAGAGTGAGGGGTGTGAGAGAAAGGAAAGAAAGGGACTCACTCCCATGCAGGGCTAATGCTGGGGAGCTAATGCACAAGGCAGTCTGAGGTTCCACGCTCCCGGGCTGAGTGAAGGAAACGGGCTGCCTGAGTGTGGGGGGAGCCAACCAGGACTACCAGTCCCCAGGGTGATGGGGTTGGCTCCCTGGGGAGAGCTGGGGGCGACCTCCTTCCCTTTAAACCTGCTCCCCCTGGCGATGCAAGACAAGTGCTCTCAGGCCCCCTCCCTCTCTCAGCAACTCTTTTGTTACCCTCAGCCACATGCCTGCCAGCGGGCAGGGCCTGTCCTGGGGACTGCGGGGGGGGGAAAAAAGAGGGGATTTCTAGGAGGGGTTCCCCCAAAGTGGCTCCTGTGTGCCCCTAGGCAGCACCCCCTCCCTACCCCAGCTCCTCACCCTCCTCCGGAGGCAGCCCTGCTGCTCCTTGTAAGTCCCCCACCCCCAACACAGTCCATCTCTTCTCAGAGCAAGTTCCTGCGGGGACAAGGGTTTGGGGGACAAGAGAGGTCATTCAGGCCCAGAGGAGGGTGATCTCCGAAGGGTGTGGGGAAGAGCCAGAGACCGCTTCTGTGGCCCCTATCCCCAATCAAGGGGATCCCAAACCTGGGCTCCATCGATGGGTCCCACCAGGGCAGGTGTCTGAAGAAGAGGCAATCAGAAATCTGACATCACATGTGGCATGAGCTTTGGGGTGTGTGTGTGTGTGTGTGTGTGTGTGTGTGAGTGTGAGAGAGAGAGAGAGAGAGAGAGAGAGAGAGAGAGAGAGAGAGAGAGAGAGAAGAAAGGGCTGAGGATAAGGGGAAAGCTGGTCCGGCAAAGGCAGGAGCCCAGGAAGGTGGGAGCTCCTGCTTCGGGGATTTCCAAGCACTTCACCCACATTCCATCACTACGCCAAGCCAGGTAGCAAGAGGGCTCTGTGACCTCATCAAGGTCAAAGAAATTAGGGAGTGATCAGGAATACAGCGGCAGTCCCTCAGCCCCTGGCCTCACCCAGACTGCCGAGAGAACCAACCCCCTTTCTTGTCGCCCACATACTCCTTATTCTACCGTCTTCTTTTCTTGACCCCAGGGCCTCTTGGGGTCCAGGACAGAAGCCAGAGATGTGGCTAGGCTTGGCTGAGTGCTGGCAGGACAGAGGGTGGACCTGGGGCCATGCCAGGGCCAGGGAGTGTGTGTGCTGGGAGCTGGGTAGAAACTGAAATGCCTGCAAGACTGCAATGTGGATCCCACGGGGACGGGCAAAAGCCCCGAGCTCCCGCGGGAGGCGCCCTTGGTCCTGTCTCCGGGCCAGGTGAGGAAACTCAAAGAAGCCCAGAGAATTTCTCTTACAGAGCCCAAACTGCAGGTTGTTCCTCAGGAGGGAGGCAGGAGTGCCTTGCCTTGAATTCAGTCCTGAAGAGCTTATAATGAGCCCCTGAGTGAACGGTGGAGAGCAGCGTCAGGACAAAGCCATCAGCAGAGGTGTTCCTGTGGAGGTTCTGGAACCACCTCTCTCTTTGGCCCTTTCCCCAGAGGGCTCCAGACCAGCTCCCTGACCTGCAGGGAATCCCAAAACCGCCCCAATGGCCTGATACCTAGCCTGGGACTCTGGGAGACCTGAGCTCTAGTTCTCTGACTTGCTGTGTGACCTTGGGCCAGTGCCTTCCCTTCTGCTCTGGTCCTCCATCTCCCCAGCAGCAGAAGAGTTTAGGTAGCATCAACTAAGTATCCTCCCAACTTTGACAAGCTCAGCTTCTATGAAGGTCAAGTGCGGGAGGCACTGGAGATGCCTGGGTGAGGGTCTAGCAGAATGCAGGGGGGCCATTGTCAGGGATTCTGTAGGGCTCTCTTTACCATCTGATGCCTGGCTGAGGGGGGCAGAGTTTTTGAGGCCCGGCATGGCATTTTTCTTGGCTTCAGTCTTTGCAGCCTGCCCCATGGTGAAGACAGGCACCCTGGCCTGGCTGCCTTGGCAGTATCTGTATAGACAGTTGGTGCCAGAGACCAGGGGGTGACCCTTCAAGCTGGTACAGCCAAGGAAACACAGGGTCTGCCTTATCCTGTTTTTAGGGGCCTCTCCCATCCCTGGGGTGTGGCCAGATGAGGCAGTGAGGGTTCTCTCACTCCACAGTCAGGAGGGGCGCTGGGGGTCCTTGGAGAGCCTGCCAGCTCCTAGCGGTCCGTTGTCTCAGCTCTGCCGGAAATAACCTTGCTGAGCGTTTGAGGGAAGTGTGAAAAATTGCTGAGCTGACGTTTTTCTCTCCCAGCGTGTGTAAGTGTGCTGGGTAAACAAGGAGAAAGAGAGGAGGGGGGGAGGTGAGGAGAATGAAGGAGGAAAGGAGGGAGGGGAAAGGAAGGGGGGGGGGAGAGGGAGGGAGGGAGGGAGGGAGGGAGGGAGTGAGGGAGGAGGGGAAGGACCTGGGGCTGGAGATAGTTCCAGTTATAAGAAAGATTCTCTTACAAGCCATTCTTACAGCAAGGGCTGCAGGGTCAGGAGGAGGATGGTGGGAGGGGGAAGGAGGGAGGGGGCAGTTAGGAGGAGGGCTGTGAATGTGGGAGTCAAGGGAACCACAGCTCCTAATGGATGAAGATGCAAGACCCCAAATGAAAAAGGTGTACCCCCCCCCAGCGCCAGGAATGCCTGGAGGAGACACGCAGACACACACACACACACACAGCACAATGTTCATTTTTTTTGCCTTCTTGCTCCCTTCCTCTTCCGCTTCCTCGGGCCCTGCAGAGGGTGCAGCAGGTGTCTGGTCTCCAGGCTCCCCCCAAACCACAGAACCCATAAACAGGGAGAGGCAGCCTCCAAATGAGGAGAGCTCCAGGTCCCTCTGCAGGGCTCCCCGAAGAAGGAAGATGAGTTCTAATTTCACCGTCCTCTCCAACAGATGCCTCTTTCTGCTGCTCCTCCTGCTTCTCCCCTGTTTTCCGCCTCTCCCCTGGGGGATTCTGAGCAGATTCATTCTGTGAGTGATGCCAACTCACAACCTCCTCACCCTCTCAGTACCTGTCCCTCCATCTCCACCAAGCGCACTCACTCCTTCACAGGCCCGGGCCCCTCTCCTGGGGGATGCTGGGGAGTCTCGCCATCCCAGAAGACACTGCTGCCTCCCCTTCTGCACAGCAACGGTCTCTGTGGACCCCAAAGGAATGTCTACCTTCCTTGGGCCTTAGCTCTGCACTCCAGCGAGGCCCCAGGTCCCCCTTCCTCTGCACCCTGTCCTGGTCCTGCCCGTCCCCTGCCCCCCACCCCACACGCACTCCTTCAGAGTGCATCCGACCCAGGCAGAAGAGGGATCAATGCCAATCCAATAACACAGTTGTCTGCCCTCCACAGCTACATTAAGCCTCCCCTGCTAGCAGGCCGGGGAAGCACTCCTACCTCGCCCATGGGCTTATCTAGCTGACCACTTCCTCTCACTCCCTCTGATGGCGCCGGGGAGTCGCTCCAGGCAAGGCCTGGGAGCCCGGCCGAAAGGCCCCAGCATGTACACCCCACTCCTCAGAAAGGTCATCTGGGGAGCAGGGGTACAAAAGAACTGCCCCAATGTTTTGGCAGAGGGAGCCCAGAAAAGGTTGGGGAGGTGCCCAGTGACACAGAGCAGACCCATCTGGGTGTTTTTAACCATGGCTTTCCCAGGCATCTCGGTCTTGGTCCAGGTCCAAGATCCAGCCCGATGTCCAAGTCCAGATCCGAGGTCCAGGTCCAATGTCCATATTCAACCTTAGGTCTAGGACTAGGCCTGAGGTCTGAGCCCAAGGTCCATGTCTAAGGTTTTAGGTCCAGCCCAAGATTCAGAACAAACCCATGTCCAAGTTCAAGTTTCGATGTCCAGGATCCGGTCCTGATCAATGTTCAGGGTCCAGAATCCAAACACAGCTCCAATTTTTAGCCCAAGGTCATGTCCAGGGCCATTCTCAAGGCTAGCTAGGTTCAAGTCTTAGACCCATCATTAGTTTTTTCTATGGCTTTGGACTAATCTTCCCTACCCCAGCCTCAGTTTCCCTCTCATGAAATCAAGCAGTTGAATTTGATTTCTCTGAGCTCTTTCTGAGGATCCAGAAATCTGATTTGCCTAAGAATTAGTCTGTGGCAGTGTAGAACAACAGGGCCCATGTGGGATATGAAATCTGGGGCTCATGGTTCCTCCTAAAGCCTGCGGTCAACAAGGGGTACATGAGGGGCCCAAGCTGAGGCTCCACTCTTTGAACAGTCCGTTTGTGGTTCCTGAGGGAGGACAGGACAGTATATCCAGTCCCTATGTCAGCACAGCAATTTATACAGGGTGTCCCCCCAAAAATGTATACACGCTTTAACAGCTGACAGCTCAGTTTTGAAAATGAAATGCATTTTAATACACACTGCCTTTATAATTATTCAACGCGTGTGTATACATTTTGGGGACACCCTATCTATCCCAAAGACTCTCCACGCACACACATACACAGCGGACAAAAGACAATGAGCACATGGGACTATCGCCTCCGACCTACAGAGGCAAACCAAGGGCTAGGAGGGCCCAGAACTTGCCCAAGGTCACAAGGGTAAACATGGTGGACCCTGTCACACCGTCCTGGTGGATGCTTCATCCACACTCTAGGGGGCCCCACGGCCTGAAGGCCTCGGTGAGGCACGGTGAGACCATGCTGAGAGAGATGACCCCCCCCCAGAACTCCTGGCCTCCTTCCCAGCTGTGGTCCCTCCTGGAGTGTCCATGCCCGCCTTTGGGCAGGAAGGGAGGTTGGAATGGGCTCTCTGATCATACCCGTCTGGCAGAGAGAGGGCAGGGCAGGAAGCAGGAGTCCTGGGGAGAGAGCACACGTTGTGCGAGACACCTGCTCTCCAGGCGGAGGCCCAGCAATGGCCTGTCGGAGGTTCCCTGCTCCACCAGCCAGCACCCTCAGCCACTCGCTTCTATCTCCAGACCCCTTGAAAAATCTTTCCTATTGATTCCTGCAGAGCTGTGGACCTCCCTGTGGGCCGCAGGAACTGGGTCACAGTAAGGAAAAAACAGAATGTGGGGGATTTCAGGAGGTGGGGTTGGTGGGAAGAAGCCCTGGAACCCTCTAGAAACTCCCTGGGTCTGGGTCAGGCGTCAAGGGTCATGAGCACCAGGCCCTACAGCCCGGGTCACGGTGGGCCAGACCTCACTCTGCCTCTGTTCATCTGGACTCAGAGACCCCTCCCCCATGGGCAGGTGTACCCGCTGCCAGGCCCCTGGAGGACATGGGTGTTATATCTGGTCTAGTGCCCAGGGAACAGCTAACAAAGATGCTATAATAAGGGGAAGGGGAGGTACCAGCCCTTTGCCCAGCTCTGTGAGCAGGCAGGAGAAACTATTTTTATCCCGCTTTGCTGCTGACAGACCTGGCTTTCTGCTCAGCTGGCTGGAGCTGATTCTCGAGGCCCGAGGCCCTGGCACAGCAAGAAGCAGCTCTAAATATACCCAGGCAGCAGCCCCTCCAGCCCCCACCACCAAGCAGGGCTGGGCTCTCCTCGGGAAAGTGGGCCACCTGGGAAGCTGGCCCACCACCCAGCCCTCTCCCTTTCTGCCCTTCCTCAGACAGGCACGTAGGGCTGGACACTCCCTGTAAAAAGTTTGGGACCCTGGGAACCTGGGAGAGACTAGGAAAAGGAGCTCTAGACTGGGAGGCAGGAGGCCAGCTTCACTCTGGCTTGAATCAGCTCTGTGATGAGACGGGCCAAGGCCCTGCTCTGGGCCTGTTTCTGTAGAACTAGGACACCAGAAGAAGTGGCCATCATGCTCCCTGAGACCCAAGCTAACCAAAGCACTGAATAGGGTACCTTGTACACAGTAAGTGCTCAACAGTATTAGTCCTTGCTTTTATTAATTTACAAAAATGTACAGGAGGCTTACAGCATTTTCTAGAACAAATGGCTTCTCCTACCCCCATCGCCCCATCATCCCATCAGCCACAGGCCAACTGGTGGGTATTATTTTAAGGAACCCGCCACCCCTTCTCCCCACTGACTGAAGATCTTTCCTCCCCCAGCAGGCATCCATGCCCACTCAGGAGTTTTGGGAAAGCCACAGATCTTGAAGGGTTTCAACCCTCATACCTTCCCCAGTAACCTTGGACAAGTCCCCTCTCCGGGCTTATTACTGCAGTGCCCACGGGGAGGCTCACTGGGAGCTGGAACAGCAGTCCTAGCCATACTTATCAGAGATCCCCCACCCACAGCTGGGTGAGACAGTGTCTGCAGAGAATTTAATTCTCATCAAATTCCATTCCCACCACTCCTTTGGGTGCAGGATGTTTAAAAATGGATTCTGGACCTCCGACCTGAACTATCAAGACTCTTTAGGCAGGGAAAACCAGAAACCATTCTCAGGTGACCTGCGTAAGACATCTCCACATCCACCCCCACATGGCAGGGGTGCCTCTAGTCTGAATCCCTCAAATGGGGCATTCTGAGCCCAGAGAGGCTGTGTGATGTGCCCAAGGTCACAGATGTAGGGTATGAGTATGAGGGCCAAGATGAGCGCCAGGTCTCTTCCCCCTGAGTCCCTAGGCCCCTGCCTCTAGGGACCCAAACAAGAGAGCTCTGTCTCTCCCTTTCGGCTGAGAAACAGCCAGCTCAGCCTTCTATAGTCACTGGTGGGACAGAGGAAGACGCCCCAAACCTAGCTGGGTTCCATGAACAGAGTTAGAGCGTGGCCTATAGTTCCTAAATAATTCTCCAGGGTTGAGCCCAGACAGGTGAGGTGCTTTGCCCAAGGCCACACAACATGTGCCCTGGGCATGTTACTTAACTACCCTACTACCAGAAGCATCTTACCAGGAAATTAAGGGATAATAATAATGAGAATAATAAGAAGAACTTGAGAAGTTATTGTGTGCCAGGATTGTACTAAGGGCTTTACATGCATTAATTCATTCAATCTTATTACGAGCTTCCTTATATAGATGTGACGCAAAAAAGGTTAAATAACTTGCCAGAGATCACATAGTTAGGGAGAGGTCTGTGGATCTGAGAATGAGACAGAGTAGATGGGGGTGAGGGGCAGGAAAATGGGCATCACTGACAGATCTACTCAGCTCAATGCAGAAGATGTCTTTAGAGCATCCCAACCTTCATCCTTACCGATCAAATTCAGAGAGGCTAAACAACCTGGCCAAGGTCACAAAGCAAGCCTCCTCTTAATATCCCCACCCTGCCCTCACAGCCCATGCTAAACTCCACAGCTGCTGGGTGTCAGGTCTGGTCCCACAAATTCCTGTCTTTAGGCAGATGAGCAACCTTTGTTGGAGGTACCCTTATCCTATATGATAAAAGGCTAATATGCAAATCGACCAAACAGCAGAATGACCAGTCACTAAGACATGCACTGACGACCAGGGGGCAGACACTCAATGCAGGAGCTGCCCCCTGGCGGTCAGTGAGCTCCCACAGGGGGAGCACTGCTCAGCCAGAAGCTGAGCTCACAGCTGGTGAGCACAGTGGCGGTGGTGAGAGCCTCAGTGCTGAGGATGTCTGACTGACAGCTTAGGCCCACTCCTGTGGGGAGCAGGCCTACGCCATCAGGCAGTCAGACATCCCCTGAGGGCTCCTGGACTGCGAGAAGGGGCAGGTGGGGCTAAGAGACAGTGCATGAATTTTGTGCACCAGGCCTCTAGTTTCTATACAAAGAGCCTCCATGAGATAGGATTAAGATGCTGCAATGCTAAAGGCTGCCACCAGATGGCAATGCCTACAGAGAGCCTAGCTTGGGTGGAAACTACTACTCATCAGAAGTTTTCTCATCAGAACTTGAGGTAGAAATCACACATTCTGGATGAGGAAACAGAGAGGAGCAGCAAGATACATCCATGCAGATGCCAAGAAAACTGCAGCACAGAAACATCTCTGGGGAACTGTTATTATTATTCAACAAAAATGGCCAACATGTATTATGGCTTTGCAATGTGCCAGGCACTGGGTTGGAATCCTAACTCTAAGTTACTAGTTGTGTGACCCTGGGAATGTTTCTTTTTTTCTATTTTATTTTTTTGGGGAAAAAATATTTTATTTTTCAGAGAGGAAGAGAGAGGGATAGAGAGTTAGATTTTTCACAGAGAGGAATAGAGAGTTAGAAACATCAATGAAAGAGAAACATTGGTCAGCTGCCTCTTGCACACACCCCCACTGGGGATGTGCCCGCAACCAAGGTACTTGCCCTTGACCGGAATCGAACCCAGGACCTTTCAGTCCGCAGGCCGATGCTCTATCCACTGAGCCAAACCGGTTTTGGCTGGGAATGTTAATTAACTGCCTTGTGCCTCAGTTTCTTCATCTGTAAGATGGCAGCAACCTTAGAGTCATGAGGGTAGAATGCATTCATGTGTGTAAGGCCCTTAAAATAGTGTCTTGACACATAAGTACTCTAGGAAGTATTGGTTATTATTTGCTTTTCATTTATTGTTTACTGTATGAATTAGATGCTTTTATTATCATCATTTTACAGCTAGGAAAACTGAGGCACAGAGAGGTCAAGTAGTTTGTCCAAAATCACACAGCTCTGAATAGTAATGCTAAAACTCAATCCAGGCAGTCTGGCAATAAAGTGTACACTTAATCAGTACGCCCTCCTCCACTCATAAGAAAACATGCAAAGCACTGGTCACATGGTCAGCAACCCCCTCCAAATAGTTTGTATTCTATCCCCAAATCCAAAGAAAGGATCTAAGGCACAGAAGGACACGTGACTTACGCAAGGTAACCCAGCTAGAATCTATATAGGGAATCAAGTCATCCCAAAACCAGGCAGACAGAACAGCCTGCAGCAGACCCTGCTGGGCTGGCCTGGCAAACCTTCATCGCCCGTTCCACAAATACTGAGTGCCCGCTAGCTCTGGTCCTACTTATAGGAAGTGAACAATCCAGCCACAGCCCCTTCCTCGGGGACCTCCCAAGGTAAGGGAAACTGGGAGCATGCAGTGAATGATACTCCTTGCTCCACCCCTTAAGCAAGTACCATCACCACTCTGCACCTCAGTTTCCTTATCTGTAATACAAGAATTTTTGTGATGATTCAATTAGGTGGGTGATGGAAATGAAGCACTTAGCCCAGAGCCTGGCATACAGAAAATGCTTAATAAACAGAAGCAATTATTATTACCATCAATAAGTACAATAGGAAAAATACTAAAGGAAAAGAAGGGGATCTCGGAGTGCCCAACAGATATTTAACTCGGTCTGAAACAATATTCCCTGAACATCTGGGAGCTTGAATACCGGGCCTGATTCCTGGAGTAGGATCCAGACTGAAGGCATAAAAGAAGGGGTGGGGGAGGGGGAGAGAATAGGATGCTGAGAGGCTAGGCAAACCTCCCCCAATTAAAAAACTGCTACCTACCACTACAGCCCTGTCTGCATCTGACCACACAGCCCCTCCCTACTGAGTCCTCCACCGCCACCACCCCAGTCACACCCGTGTGCAGAGGGTCCCGTGCAAGCAGTTGAAGGGACAGAGGAAACCATAAGGACACATTCTCTCTTCAGGGCTGGCAGACAGTCGGCACAGATTCCACTCTGTGACCATCCTAAGCGCCAGATGAGAGGTAAAGGGAGCTAAACTCCACTGTTCCCTGGAATCAGAGGACAGTGGAAACGTCTGGTAATTTAGTACCAGGATGATAAGCGTGAACATGTCTGCCAAAAACTCTCCTGGGAGCCCAAGCCCCAGGGTCCTTGGGGAGGGGGCTAAGACCAGGGTAGGTAGGCCCTGGGAGGCAGAGACAAACTGGGGTGGCCCATGCCCTTGGGAAACCCCTGTGGAATCCCCTGGGAGAGCCCTAGCCTGCACACTCACCAATCCCTCAAACCCACGTGCACAGGATTTCTGGTACAACTCTGGAGAGGTGAGAGGAGGCGGCGGAGCTGAATTCTCACAGAGGGACATCAGATGGCCTCCAGTGGAGCAAAGTAGACTCTAGAGCAAGTGCAAGGAAGTCCCCTCCCTAGAGCCCTTATTACAGGCCATGCACCTTACATCCTCCAGAAACCCTGAGGTGGGGCTGGGGGCATAACAGGGTTGTGACTCATTCGCACAACATCTATGTGTCACACACCTCGTTTGAGGCAGGCACAGTCTGGGCACACAGAGCCAGCCCTGGGAAGCTCATGGTCTGGTGGGAAGGCAGACAATTAAAGAATCATCAGTGAAATCACTTTTTAACCAACTAAAATGCATACCTGCCAGTATAATAGCTAACATTTATATAGCAATTACTGTGTGCTCCCTTCCTCTCAGTTGCCTTCCACGTAGAATGGGGATTTTAAGAGTTCATACTTGGTAGGGTGTGTGACGATGAAATGGTTGACGTGGGGAAAGCATCAAGGCAGAACCTGGCACACAGTAGGAGCTTCATACACGTTTCCAGTCGTCATTTTATTCGGTGCTTCCAAACCTTGGGAAGGAGTATCCAATTATAAGCTCCATTTTATAGGTGAGGAAACAGACCCTGAGAAGGTATAGGGCCGGAATGGCAAAATAATGTCAGAAGACAGAAAGCATAAACTTTATTTTTTCCCCATTTTTTTTATTAAGGTATTATATGTGTACATATCTTACCAATTCCTCCCCCCTCCCCCACTCACATACATGCCCTCCCTTCCCAGAGTTTTGCTTCTATTGGTTATGCTGCCATATGCATGCATACAAGTCCTTTGGTTGATCTCTTATCTCCCCCATATCTCCCTACCCCCTACGAAAGCATAAACTTTAGTGTCAGCCTGCCAAGGTCTGGATCTTGGCTCTACCATTTCCTAGTGGTGGGCTTTGACCCTGTGCCTCAGTTTCTCGATCTGTAAAGTGGGAGTAATAAAAATAAGACTTTCCGTGTGTGGCTGTCAGCACTTAAGCAGCGAGTGAAAACAAAGCCGGCAGAACTGTGGGAAGCTCTATGCTCCACGAGGGTGGGGTGGGGATTATTTTTACTGGGGGCCTCCACACAAAAGGAGTCTGAACCTATGCGGCCAGACACCAAGTACAAAGACACCCGGCAGCGGCCACTGTCTCACCAGCCCCCATCATCATCATCTTTCCGGAGAAGTCAGGGGACGCGGTGCTGCAGAGCCTGGGCAGTGATTTGCCCCAAGGAAAGGTGACCAGATCGTCCCGCTTTGGGCGGGACAGCCCCGCTTTTCATCAATTTCCCCCGCCTCCGGCAGCGTTTTTTAAAAAAAAAGTCACGATTTTTTAAAAAACCTTTCCAAAACGCGGGACACTCCCGCCCAAAGCGGGACGATCTGGTCACCTTACCAAGGGAGAAGCCCTCTCCGGGGCCTCACCTCCCCCCTCCCGCTACCGTCTCGCCCCTGCAGGGTACGCCCCGCACTGCCTGCCCCCCGCCAGCTACGATGTGGACCAGAAGCCGGGCCTGGAGCTGGCGCCGGTGGAGCCTCCGTACCCGCCGGCGGCGGCGGCGCCGGAGGAGTACAGCGACCCCGAGAGCCCGCAGTCCAGCCTGTCGGCGCGCTACTTCCGCGGGGAGGCGGCCGTGACCGACAGCTACTCCATGGACGCCTTCTTCATCTCGGACGGGCGCTCGCGGCGGCGGCGGGGCGGGGCGGGCGGGGACGCGGGGGGCCTGGGGGACGCCGCCGCCGCGGGCTCCGGGGGGCGCGCGGGCCGCGCTGGGGGGGCGCCGGCGGGCGGCGGCGGCGGCGGGCACCGGCACGCGTGCGCCGAGTGCGGCAAGACGTACGCCACGTCCTCGAACCTGAGCCGCCACAAGCAGACGCACCGCAGCCTGGACAGCCAGCAGGCGCGCAAGTGCCCCACGTGCGGCAAGGCCTACGTGTCCATGCCCGCGCTGGCCATGCACGTGCTCACGCACAACCTGCGCCACAAGTGCGGCGTGTGCGGCAAGGCCTTCTCGCGGCCCTGGCTGCTGCAGGGCCACATGCGCTCGCACACGGGCGAGAAGCCCTTCGGCTGCGCGCACTGCGGCAAGGCCTTCGCCGACCGCTCCAACCTGCGCGCGCACATGCAGACGCACTCGGCCTTCAAGCACTACCGCTGCCGCCAGTGCGACAAGAGCTTCGCGCTCAAGTCCTACCTCCACAAGCACTGCGAGGCCGCCTGCGTCAAGGGCGCCGAGCCGCCGCCGCCGCCCCCCGCCGGCCCCGCTTGCTGAGCCCCCGCCCCGCCTCGTCCCCGCGCCCGCCCGGAGCTCGCTCTCCACGGGCCCTGGGACCCCCACCTGTGCCCTCTCCAGCCCCCAGCTGTGTTTCCCTACCCACGACTCTTGTGGGAAACCCCCCCCCCTCCTCCCACCAGCTCATCCGCCCCCTACCCACTCCCACCGCCTCCCACTCCCAGCCCGGAACTTTTCTCTCCAGCCCCAAACCCATCACTGACTCCCGGCATTGTTTCCCCAAGTCATCCTGGCCCACCTAGTCCTTTCTGGCTTCCAAGACTCGGACCTTGACCCCCTGTCCATGCCCTCAAGGCTCCCAACTCAGGCACCAGGTCCGCGCCTCTCCCAGGGCCGGAATTTTTCTCACCCAGACCCTGCACCTTTCCTCTTCGGACGGACGTCCAGATCTTTCCTCCCAGTGCTCAGCAGAGTCCCTGTGGCTATTCCTCTATTGGAGGCCCTAATCTACTAGCAAGAACCACGCCTACCCTTGACTCACCCCTGCCGCCTGCCTGCGGCTTCCCTTCCACACTCCCCATGCGATGTGATGCAGGCCCTGCAGCCTCCAGACCCCATTCAAACCCCAGACCCCATTCAAACCTCTGGCCTCTTTGCTGAGTTTCCTTGCATCCGTCCTGATTCTCTCCATACTCTGGCCTTAAGCCAGCCATTCACATACTACCCCCCCCCCACTCCACCCTCTTGGGCTTCTCACCCCATCCTGTCTCCAGACTTCGGGGTCCCTCTAGCATCTCTCACGAGACCCTCTGAATTCTCCTGACCTGGGGCAGACCTGAGGGGTAGTTCAGGCACCACCCCCTCAAGTAGTCCCCCTCTTACCCCAGGACAGCCCCTCCCCTCCCCAGATTCTCTGAGCACTTTCCCCATCCCTAGGATGGCAGGTACCCTTCCTCATTTGTGTGTGTGTGTGGGGGGGAGGTCTGGGGCACCTCACAAATGCCCTTTCCCCTGCCCGGCTGGGCCTCTCCAGTTATTTATTTGTGTATTTATTTATTTATTTATTATTCTATTTAATCTCTCTTGTCCTCACGCAGGGACGACGGTCTGGCTTCCCCAGCTGGACTGGGGGGAAGGAGGGGTGAGAGACAGGGAGCCAGGCAGGGAGAGGACAGCAAAGGCCATAGAGGGCTGTCCCCCCACACCCTCACCCCATCTTGGGGATTGAGGGAGCAGCCCCACCCTCATCAGAGCCTGAACTCGCTGGGGAAGGGGACACAAAAAACAGGAGGGGGGGGGGGGTTGTGGCCTGCTGACCCTCCCTGAGGGGTGGGAGGGGAGGTGTCAGGAGGTCCGGTCCTGGGGCAGGTCCCCGCCTTCCTGAGCCTCCCACTCCCACCCCCGCTCCAGGACTGCAGAGGGGAGCCTCCTCACTGTTTCCCATTAACTCCTCTTCTCGAGGGACCCCAGGTTCCAGGGACCGACTGAGCCCCGGACCCCGCTGGGGCCTCGGTCTGCTTCGCTCCTCCTCCCGGGAGGAGCGCTCCCTCCCAGCCACATCTATGCAACTCTCCTGGGCAGAGGGGCCGGGGCTGCCACTGCCCCGCCGGCCGCCACTACCTCCCCCGCCGCTCTCGGGCTCGCCCGGGCGAGGATCGAAGCACACACCTCCCCGCTCCGGGCCGGCCCTCTCTGCTTCAAGCACACGCGCTGCCCCACCGCCTGGCGCCACCTCGGGGACAGCAGTCCTGGAGCCTCCAGCCCTCCGCCTCCCCCCCCCCCCCCCCCCCCGGCCACAAGCGGGGGCGGGGGGGGGGGGACCTGGATCAGGGGCGCTTCTCCATGGCTTCTCCCTCCACTCCCGGCCCACCCGGGGAGGGAGGCGGCAGGGATGGGGGAGGGAGAGGGTTCGCAGAAGCAGTTACGGAGGGTGCTGACCCTGTACATAGGAACTTCCGACAGCAATAATTTTCCATGCATGCTAAGCCTTTTGGCCATATTTTGTATGAGCGCTTGGCGCTCCCCCCTCTCTCCTCCTCCTCCTTGTCTCCTGCCCTAGACACCCCCCACCATTCCTTCCTCACCTCCAGCAGTATTACTTGTAACGCAATTCAGGGATATTAAAGGGACTTTGGCCACTCTCCAGCGCCTCCAGACCTTGTGATGGACGGATATGGGGTGGGGAGCGCTCCGGAGAGGGAACAGGGTTTTTTCCACTCCATTTCCTTCCCTGTAGCCTGAGCAGCCAGTGGCTGCCACCAGGGGTCGCACACATCCAGGGGACCCTTGACATACTCAGTCCTAAATATTCCTCAAGTACCGGGGTCACAAATTCAAAAGGGTTCAAGAACCACATTAATAACGTAAGTGAATAAAACAGGCTGCCTTAATACATCGTGGGATGGTGGAGCCTGTGACTAACAGGGAAGAATGTGTCTCAGCTTAAAATGTGTCTCAGCTTAAAGAACTGCAATTCAAATTACACCTCCAAAACAAACCAGGAGCCAGACGTTGTCCCTAGACAGCCAGCTTACACCCCCTACATCCTTCCCCACCACACGCTTTACTGCTCTGGGCAGTTTCTGATCACACAAGCAGCACGTGCATGCGTGCAAAAAAGGTTCAAAATTGCCCAAAAACAGTGAACTGCCCCCAGCGCTCATGAGCTACCGTAGATCATTAAAGGTGTTCGGGGAGATATTGGACAACCCATCCATCTTCTGTGCTGTCTTGGTGATCCTTCAAAACACAAATCTGTCCTTGCCTTACTAAAAACGTCACTGGGGACCTCCAACACCATGTCACTCAATTCCAACCCTCAACACAGACGCCTTGAGAGGCGGGGCCTTGTGTGCTTTGAGGGCTGGATGCCAGGCAAGGGAGTGGGGGCTGAAGGCTGGAACCCCATCTCTCTTGGGGCTATCTTTCCGGTTTCCTCCTTTTGTAGGCAGCACACTCAATGTTAGCCCCTCATCCTGTCTGCCTTTAGGCCCCGGTGCCTGTCCACCCTGCCCTTCACTCACCTCCGGACCGGCAACCACACCCTGCACTGCAGGCTCGGTGTCCCCAGCAATGACAGCGGCGGCGTGGGAACCCCCACACAGTCTCCAATGGGATTTTGAGGGGCCCAGGCACTGCTGCCTTCCTTAGCCAACCACGCACAGTCCTCTGTGGCTACTCCACATGCTCCCGATTGGCTGTTGCATTCAGCGACATCTGCTTCAGGCTCAGGGAGAAGAACCCACGCTGGATCAGCATATTATAAACACCTAATTCCTATGCTAAGCCCCTTTGAAGTGGAAAGTATTTAACGCAGGGAATTGGCTGCTGGCAAACTTGCTGAAGGCCCTCCGCCGGACCCCGAAAATCACCATAGGACTAGCCCAGCAACAAAGCCGCCGTCTCTTCCACAGCCACCTGGGGCCAGTCAGGAGGCTGCCCCTCTGAGTTCAAGAACACAGCGCAGCCGGAACCGGTTTGGCTCAGCGGTAGAGCGTCGGCCTGCAGACTGAAAGGTCCCAGGTTCGATTCTGGTCAAGGGCATGTACATTGGTTGCGGGCACATCCTTGGCAGGGGGTGTGCAAGAGGCAGCTGGTTGATGTTTCTCTCTCATTGACGTTTCTAGCTCTCTATCTCTCTCCCTTCCTCCTCTCTGTAATATATCAATAAAATATATTAAAAAAAAAAAAAAAAAAAAAAAAAGAACACAGCTCAGTAGGTGTGACTCGGGGATCAAGAGGTCTCTGCCAGGGCCCCCGTAACTGGCTGTCCCCCGTCTCCTACCGCCCTGGTGGGTTCACCCTGGGACACGGTTAGAGGAAAACTTGCACCTCCACAACCATCCTGCCCGTAGTAACAGACAAGGCAGTAAGAAAATGGTCCCTGCCCCCTGCTGCCATCCACACCCCACAAAAGCGCACCTAACTCGCAGAACCTGACTCCCTGTCAGTACCCTTGCTACAAGGAAGTCTGAGAAATACAGTTTTTAACTCTCCAACACAATTCACCGAGACAAGGGAGTATCTCCTTACATAGCAGCCAAAATCAACAAAGCTAAAGACTTACCAGAAGGTCAAGCTAACAAAGGAAGTAAATGTATGATGAATTTTAAGTTCTTGCTAGTTATGCATGTGAGAACCAGCTTTTTGTAATAAAATGTCCCAAAGCTACACATTTTAAAAATGACTTAGCACAGCTAAATCAAAGTCTTGGTATATGTTTCTTGTTTAAATGATGAGGATGTTAAATCAAACTATAGGCTGTTTTTAGATTAATGCTCAATTATAGGTACTTCCCATTGAAATAGAAATATTATTCATCGCTCATTTAGTAAATAATTTGGTACGTACGTCAAGGCAAAGTGAACATGAAAGTCACTGCTCTCAAGGAACCCCAATCTGATGAGACCCATAATCTAGTAATTAAAATACAAGGTGGTACATATTATGACGGAATTAGTACAGATTGTTATAGCAGACATATCTCATTGGGAGGAAACGCTGTCCAGGTACAGGGAGCTGGCTCAGCTGCTTAGAACTGCGAATTTAAAAGTGAGTTTAGTCACAACTTGGACCTAAAAAATATTAATGATGCTAGGTATCATCTCAGTGACAGAATTCAGATTTCATACATTCAAAACTTGATTTTAAAAAAGGTGGGAAGTTTCTTCACCCAAGGAGATGCTCAGCAGTCACTGAAGCTGCGGAAGAAAATGACAAACTTTCTGCTCGAAGTAAATACAGGAACTTTGGGGTTTGCAGAGAGGACAAAGAGGAAATGGAGAAGAAAACAGAAAGAATGGCACCAAGCAACATGGCAGGACCCTGTAAGCCAAGCTGTAGAAGTGGTCTTGAGCAATTTGGGGGTGTGAAATTTTAGCGTTCCTTTTGTGGCACAGAAATCCTTTGGTCTCCCCAGAAAAGTCTTTTGCTCATTCAAATGCTTGAGGTACTAGATTCTTTATAAAAAATGAAAGAGAATCCCTGGCCAGGTGGCTCAGTTGGTTGGAGCATCGTCCTGTACACCAAAAGGTTGCGGGTTGGATTCCAGGTCAAGTTCAATCCCCAGTCAGGGTGCATATGGGAGGCAACTGATCAATGTTTTCTCACATTGTTTTCTCTCTCCCCCTTCCTTCCCTTCTCTCTAAAAATAAATTTTAAAAATAAAATTAAAGAGAAGGGGCGGGGCAGGTGCCCCAGGAGAAGGATGGGGAGAACACGTAGTTACCAACAGGGACTCCAGCTGGTTTGGACAAAAAGAGAATGCATTGATGTCCTGCCCCTTATTCCCTTAGTCCAGTGGTCGGCAAACTCCTTAATCAACAGAGCCAAATATCAACAGTACAATTGAAATTTCTTTTGAGAGCCACATTTTTTCAACCTAAACTTCTTCTAATGCCACTTCTTCAAATAGACTTGCCCAGGCCGTGGTATTTTGTGGAAGAGCCACACTCAAGGGGCCAAAGAGCCGCATGTGTCTCGCGAGCTGCAGTGTGCCGACCATGGCCTTAGTCCACCTCTGAGGTCACTATAAGCAGGCAGCTTCATCCTCTGGGTCCTCAGACACTTGCTCAGTTGGAGTACAGGCAGCCTAGAAATGGCAGAGTTAACATCCTCAGGCAACCAACAAGGGACAGGAGTCAGTGAGTGAATGCCCAGCCCCGTGCCCCCTGCCCCTCAGGGACAACGCTGATACAGGATGTGTGCCGTTTCTTCTCAGAGCCCCCAGGGTGAGCCCCAGGTGCCCGCCACGTTAACCTGCTCATCAGTGTGCCCTCTATTGCCACTTCTCCCTTCCCCAGCCCTTCCTGGGATCACCGCCTACAGCAGATGTGTCTTCTAAGATGGTCACAATACTTCCCACCCGCAAGCTCTTTCAGAATCTTGCTACTCTGCCTTTAAGAAATGGAGTCTTGCCCTAGCTGGTTTGGCTCAGTGGATAGAGCGTTGGCCTGTGGACAGAGGGGTCCCGGGTTCGATTCCAGTCAAGGGCACACGCCCGGGTTGTGGGCTCTATCCCCAGTGGGGGGCGTGAAGGAGACAGCCAATCAATGATTCTCTCTCATCACTGATGGTTCTATCTCTCTCTCCTTCTCCTTTCCTCTCTGAAATCAATAAAAATATATTAAAAACAAACAAACAACACTTAAAAAAAAAGAAAAGAAAAGAAAAGGAAGAAAGAAAGAAAGAAAGAAAGAAAGAAAGAAAGAAAGAAAAAGAAATGGAGTCTCTGTCCCTTTCCTTGAACTTGACTCATCACTTGCAAATAGAATGCTGCACAAATGATTCTATATGACCTCCAAGACTTGACTGGGAGAGTCCACGAAGCTCTGCCAGGTCCTCTTGAAGCAGTAGCTCTGGGAAGCCAGCGCCATGCTCTGAGGAAGTCCAGGCCGCATGGAGGCATTCTGGCTGACAGGCAGTGCCCTCTGCCAGGTGCGTAAATGAAGTCCCTTCCAGGTGATTCCAGCCCCAGCTATCACGTCACCTCCCAGCTGATGGCTCCGTAATTGTGGGGCTGAGGTGTGGGTGTCAGTTGTACTTCCAGAAACAAAGTATGATTTAGGTGCTCACAGGGGTTATATTTTAATGGCCTCAGCGTTCTATGGTTTGCAAGAGACTAAGAACCCAACATGAATGATCTTCAACAGTAAAATGGGTGTTACCCAATTCACGGAGCACTTACTATGTGCATCCTCTCAATTCACACTCAGAACAACTTTGAGTGATGGGCAGCATTACCCCACTTTGCAGAGAGTTCAGCAAGTGTCAGTAACTGGCCTGTGCTCCAGCAGTCTTCCCCACCCCCCACCCACCCACACACACAGTGGGTACCGTCCCTACTGAGAGGGTGACTGTGCATTCTCCCTGCAGGTACCCATCAGGGTGAGAAGGGCACCAAACCAGACATGCCTGTCTTCAACCAGATCTGGAACTGTCCCACCTCCTTGCTTCTGCTCAAGCTGACCCGGTGGCTGGAATGGCCTTCACATCTGCCTTCCATCTAGCAATGTCTAGTGCCAGGCACCTTTCCAAACACTTAATGTGTTATCCTCCCTGGCTCTCCCCCTGACAATCCAGGGAAGAAGCTGAGGCACAGAGAAGGGGATTGCCGCCCCCGCCCCCAGGCACCACACCTAGTAGGTGGTGACAGAGCCAGGATTCAAATCCCTGCCATTCGAGTGATTCCAGAGCCTACATTCTAAACCCGTTGTTGGCAAACTGCGGCCCCGCGAGCCACATGAGGCTCTTCCACAAAATACCACGTGTGGGCACGCATGTACAGTGCGATTGAAACTTCGTGGCCCGTGCGCAGAAGTTGGTTTTCAGCCTGGGCAAGTCTATTTTAAAGAAATGGCGTTCGAACACTCAAGGGGCCAAAGAGCCACAGGTGATTCGAGAGCCGCGGTTTGCCGACCACTTCTTCGCTCCCCCTCTCTAGGACCGAGCCAATTACCAGTCTGAATGGCCCTTGTCCAGGGAGCCTTTCCTGATACTCTCAAACTTAGCTTCTCCTTAAGCATTCGGGTGCTCATGACAAAACCAGTCACCTTCCTTGGTTACTACTATGTACTGATTTCCCCCCCCACCACCACCATCAACCATCAACCATTATCTCTGAGTGTCCCCCATAATCTCCCCACAGCTACTTGACAGAAGAGAAGGCTGAGGGTCAGAAAGGCTAAGCAACTTGCCTGAGAACACACAGCTAGGGATTGGCCAGATTTGCCCTGAACCAGGGCCCATCTGTTCCAAAGCCCTAATGTTGACAAAGATGCTGATGAATACCTGGAATTTAAACCAGGAGCCTCTGCCTACCTCTCTCTGGCCCCAGAGGACATTCGGTGCTGACCATGGGCACAAGGGCACAGAGGGCTTTCCACAGGAGAGTGGGGCTGGACCTAAGTCATTCTCATCGTCCTCTGAAGGCTCGGTGGCCACATCTGACAGCAGGTGTTTGTGGTCACAGAGCCCAGTGTCCTAGGCTCAGACGACCTGACCTTCATTTCCACCGGCTGTGCCTTGGACAAGCTGCTCAGTAACCACCAGCGGTGGTGTCAGGGTGAGACGAGACAGTGTGGAACTTTGGGGCAGTGCGCACACAGTGTCAGCCGATTCCAGAAGGCTCCAGGTCACAGTCACTTCTGCTGAAGGGAGGCAGCCAGCAGTGGAGTAGAGAGCGCCCCCTAGAGCCAGCCTGTCTGGGTTTGAGCCCTACTTCAGCCACTTCCTAGACGAGTCACTGTGCCTCAGTTTTCCCATCTGTAAAAAGGGAGTAACAGCCAAAACCGGTTTGGTTTAGTGGACAGAGTGGCGGACTGAAAGGTCCCGGGTTCGATTCCCATCAAGGGCATGTGCCTTGGTTGCGGGCACATCCCCAGTAGGGGGCGTGCAAGAGGCAGTTGATCTATGTTTCTAGCTGTCTGTCCCTCTCTCTTTCTCTCTGTGAAAAATCAATAAAATTATATATATATATATATATATATATATATATATATATATGCTGTATATTTTAAGGGAATAATAATCATACCTCCCTTGCAGCATAGTTTTGAGGTTTAGTAAGTTGTTATTACACATGCAAAGTGCTTAGAACAGTGTCAGACACAGCACCAGATCCGTAATTTTACTGTTGTCCGTATTATTATCACTCGAGGGTTATGGGGTTCCGACCGCCAGATGGCCCAGGACTGTGGGTTTTGCCAACTCATCCTGATCCCACAGGTCCGGCCACCACTCCCCCCTTCCTCTGGTCCCCGCCCCGGACCCCGCAGGCCTGAGTCACTGAGTCCCCGCGGCTGTGACTCACCGCGCCCTCCCGCCCCGCGACCTGCAGACTCACCCTGAGTCAGGCCGCCGGGGCGCTCCCACTCCCGGGGCTCCGACGGGCGCAGGGGTGCCGGCGAGGCGCCCCCCGCGGAGAGCCAGACCCCGAAGGTCCCGCGGCGCCCCGCGAGCCGAGCCCAAGTCGGGTTTGGGGACACCAGGATGGGGCCGGACCACCGAGGGGCCGGGGGAGAAAGGCGCCCTGGCCCGGGCCCCCCTCCCGCCCGCAGGAATGGTACGGCCCGGGCCGAGTGAAAAGTCCGGAGGGGGAGGCGGCCGGCGAGGCCGCCGGTGCGATGGGGCTGCGGGCGGGCGGAGCGCTGGGGAGGGCTGGGCCGGGCCGGGGGGCGCCCGGAGGACCCGCGCCCGGCGGCGGCGAAGGCGCGCAGGGCGGCAGCATCCACTCGGGCTGCATCGCCGCGGTGCACAACGTGCCGCTGAGGGTGCTCATCCGGCCGCTGCCGTCCGTGCTGGACCCGGCCAAGGTGCAGAGCCTGGTGGACACGATCCGGGTGAGGCCCCGGGGGGGACACCGGCCGGAGGGAGGGCGCCGGAGGGGGCAGGTCGCCCTGGACGCTAGAGGGGGCTGGTTCCTGGCTCCTTCCGGTCACTGCGTTTGCTGTGTGTCCTTGAGCAACTGGCTGGGCCTCCCTGAGCCTCTCTCCTCCTAAAGTAACGATCGCCCACAGGGAGCACTTTGCAGGGGCCCAGGAGTAGCTTTAAGAGCCTTAGCTGCTTCTTGCCAGCAGAATGCGGTAGATACTTCTGTTGTTCCTTTTACAGATGAGGAAACTGAGGCACGGGAGGATTTTTTTTTTTTTAAAGCAACTTTTTCAAGGTCAGAGCCTGGTCACCACACTATCTATTTCCTTAAGCTGAGTTATTTCTCCATGAAGCACTTCTGTCCATCCGAGATTATATTATATAGTCATTTGTGGGTGTTTTGTTGTCTGTCTGTTCCACCTCCTGCGAAGGCCACAAGGGCAGGGACCATTCCCAGCCGGGTGCCTGGCTGTGGATGAAGGACTAGTCCCGCAAGCTGTCTGTCACCCTGGGCCTTTCCACAGGCTTTTTACCCTGCCAGGGAAACTCTTCCATCTCCTCTTTATCATTTCTAAGTCCTCCATCTTCCTGTCTCAGGGTCAGTGTCTTCCCTGACAGTCCCTGCTGGGTTAGAGGCCCCCTGCGCCCGAGCCACCTGCATGCCCGCCCGCAGAGCTCTGGTCCCACTGGGTTTGAACGGGCTGTTTAGACACCTGTCTTCCCCGTGAGAACCATATGCTCGGGGAGGGCGAGAGCCAGACCTGTCTTTGCTCACCAGAGGCACTTTCTATGATGGCTACTATAGCAGAGCACCAGGAACTTAGTGGCTTAAAGCAATACAGATTTGTTATTCTACAGTGAGAAGTCCAAAATGGGTTTCACTGGGCTAAAATCAAGGTAGCAGCAGGGCTGCAGTCCTTCCTGGAGGGTCTAGGGGAGAATCCATCTCCTTGCCTTTCCCGGCTTTCTTTTTTTTTTTTTTTTTTTAATATATTTTATTGATTTTTTACAGAGAAGAAGGGAGAAGGATAGAGAGCTAGAAACATCGATGAGAGAGAATCATCAATCAGCTGCCTCTTGCACACCCCCTACCGGGGATGTGCCCGCAACCAAGGTATTATACATGCTCTTGACTGGAATTGAACCTGGGACCTTTCAGTCCGCAGACCGACGCTCTATCCACTGAGCCAAACCGGTTCCGGCCTTTCCCAGCTTTTAGAGGCCACCACACTCCCTGGCTCATGGCATCGTTGCTCCATCTTCAAAGCTAGCAATTTCAGACCTCTTCTGCCAGAATAATCTCCCGTGTCAACATCCCTAATTGCATCTGCCAAGACCCTTAGGCCATATCAGGTAGCATATTCACAGGCTCCCGGGATTAGGATGTGGACACCCTGGGGAGCTGTGATTCTGCCCATCCACCCCCCATCATGCCCCGGCCACCCGGCGTGCCTGCCCCTCCTGAGGGCTCCAGTGCCAGGCAGGCTGTGCTTTGCGCTCTGCATCAGCCTCTCTGCTTTCAGCGGCAGCCCCATCGGGGGTCTTACTCCCCTTGTACCAATTAGGAACAGTGCTCAGCTGCTCTTTGGAGGAGCTGAGATCCAAATTCAGGTTTGCCTAGATCTAGAGCCCTCGCTTGTAGTTGCTCATAAGTTACTGCTTACTGATCATTTCTGGAATAAAAGGATAAATGAATCCATCAAAGCAGCATAACAAGAGAACCCATGGGCCAGTGGCAGGAGGCCTCCCAGGCAGCTCACACTTATTAATGGGGCCTCCCCAACCTGCTCTGCCCCCCACCCAGCCCTGCCTCAGGCCTTCCCCTCTTAGAGGACCCCCTGACCTTCAGCTGGCCGCAGATCCGTAACAGGAAGTCTGGTTGGCTTCTTCTCTTTCTCTCCTCACATTCACCCCTTCTGCCAGTTCCCTCAGATCTGCCCCTAAACATGTCCCAAACTTGTCTGCCTCCTCCTTCCCCCCCCCCCCCCCCCTCACCCAGGGGTCCTGGCCAGGTAGCTCAGTTGCTTGGAGCTTTGTCCTGATGTGCCAAGGTTTTGGGTTCACTCCCTGGTCAGGGCACATTCAAGAGTTGACCAATGGCCCTAACCAGTTTGGCTCAGTAAATAGAGTGTCGGCCTTAGGATTCAAGGGTCCCAGGTTCGATTCCAGCCAAGGGCATGTACTTTGGTTGTGGGCACATCCCCAGTGGGAGGTGTGCAGGAGGCAGTTGATTGATGTTTCACTCTTATTGATATTTCTGGCTCTCTGTTTCTCTCTCTTCCTCTCTGTAAGAAAATCAATAAAATATATTTAAAAAGAAAATAAAAAGAATTGACCAATGAATGGATAAATGAGATGAATGGAATAGCAAATCTATTTCTCTCTCTCTCTCTCTCTTCTCTCTCTCGCACGCGCACTTTAAAAAATAAAATAAAATTCTCCAGGGCCTACCCATTGCTCTTGGAAACAAGCCTGCGTGGTGGCTTCTGCTGATTTTTCTGGCCTCTTCTACTCCTCAGGCCCCCATGCATTTACTCTGGTCAGCTGGCCATACTGCCATTCCTCCATACAGTGACCTTGTTCTGGGCTTTGGCACCTGCTGTTTCCTCTGCCTGGAATGGTCTTCCCTCACATTTTTTACTGAGCGCTTTCCGTGTGCCAAGCATTGTTCGGAGTGCTTTATGTTAACTCATGTAACCCAACAGCTCTGTGAGATGAGTATGTTTTCTTCATCTCCGTTTGGTAGGCAGGGCAACTTAGGCACAAAGAGGGTAGAGGCCAAGGTCATATAGCAGGTAAGTAGGAGATTTGAACCTGGAAATCAGGCTCTTATTCTAAACTATCCCACTTCTCTGTCTTTCCAAGTGGACTTCTCTCTGTTCAGTTCTCTGCTCCATTGTCACCTCAGAGAGGCCTTGTGGGCCCCCATCCCTGTCATGTCCACCTATATGACTGCGTTCATAGCATTTATCCCTCTAACACACATGTGTCAAACACAAGGCCCGCGGGCCAAATCCGTCCCGCCAGGCCTTGCAATGTGGCCCGCACCGCGCTGTCATCACTGCACTCCGCTGCGTTTCCATCACAATGACAGTTTATGATTGTTCAGTAAACCATTCGGCCCGCGATTTAGGCTGGATTTTAGATTTTGGCCCCTTCTCTGATTGAGTTCGACACCCCTACTCTAACATGCCTTCATTTCAGCTGTCCCAGGAGACAGACCCATGAAGGCAAGTGCTGTGTCTGTCTCTCTCTGGCTGTACCTCATAATCTGGAACAGTATCACGTAGATATATAATGTGTTTGTACGTATATGTAGGTATATATGCATGTGGTGTGTTGATAAATGTTTAACAATCAGATTTCTAGGGAGGAAAAACCCTGATTTGTAGTATCTGCCCATTTCCCTGGTGTAAATACTCTCACCATGGCTGAATTTCAAGTTACTAAGGTGATGTCAACCAACACACAAACTTCCTGCATATTTGACAGTTTCTCACAAGCTAGCATGAACTAGTGTGCACACCCTATAGGAACTCAACACAGGTTAACAAGGTCTGCCTTGCCAACGGTCAATCATTGTTCCATGTTCATTCGCCCCGCACCCCTTTCTCCCCAGGAGGACCCGGACAGCGTCCCCCCCATCGATGTCCTCTGGATCAAAGGAGCCCAGGGCGGTGACTACTTCTACTCCTTCGGGGGCTGCCACCGTTACGCAGCGTACCAGCAGCTACAGCGAGAGACCATCCCCGCCAAGCTAGTCCAGTCCACCATCTCGGACCTGAGGGTGTACCTGGGTTCTTCCACGCCGGACTTGCAATAGCAGGCTCTTAGGTACCTGCCACACGCCTGGAAGCCCAGAAGAAGAAATACCCGGTTTCCGGTGGGCTGGGCTGCCAGAAGGTGCAGCAGGGGAGCATTCTCTGTGCGCCAGGAGGGAGGAGGGTCTGACTCTAAGCACCCTCTTTGCTAGCTACAAGACCTTGGACTCGCTCCTGAGTGGCATGGGACCCGGGTCCCACCGCTGTGAACATGGGTCATGTCTTCGCTTCTGAGGGATTATTAAGAGGATGGAATGAGAAAGGAGAAGGGCTTGGAGAACCACATGTGGCTGGCTCCACATCCCCAAGGACAAGGGTCCTTCTGCATTTTTGTCTTTGTCTATCCTATTATGTGGAAGACAGTTAGCTGGCAGTAAAGGAAAACCTAGGTTAACAAAGCAATGCTTGTTTTTCCACATAGCATCAATTTTGGAGGCAGATGATTGTATTGCTTTAACAACTCGGCGAAGGAAGGCCACACATCTCGGTGGTGCTTTCAGTCTTTCCCTCGTTGCTTGTGACTTCATGATCCACAGGATGGCTGCTTTACCTCTAGGAATCATGGGTATATTCAGGGAGGAGAGTGGTGGCGGAGAAGGAAGAGCTGAGCCAGCTGGGCCTCTCAACTTCTATCCTAACGTCAGACCTTGTTCAGAGGCCTTTGTCCTGCTCTCTGCCCCGTATAGTTCCACTTAGGTCTCCTGGGCCCAAACTATCTACCGTTGCTACCCCAAGATGCAAAGATAGCTAAGACAGCAGGAAACAGAATTGTCACAATTGAGTACACCAACCATGTCCCATCTCCTGCAACTGGCACACTGCCTCCTAAAGCAGAATCGGAATCCCACTACAAAGAGAGAAGTGAGTGATTGTATCAGCTAGTCTTTGCTGTGTAGCATACCATCCCCAAACTTAGCAGCTAAAGACAAGTCGTTTACTTACCCACAATTCTGTGGGTTGGCAGTTTGGACTGGTGTAATCTGGACAGTTCTGACGTCGCCTAGGGTCATTCCCAGGACTGTTTGCCATCAGCTGTCATCTCAGATGGATCAAGGATAATATAACTCACTTGTCTCTCAGTTGGCGGGCTGCTGGCTGGGTGGCTAGTTCTCTATGTGGCCTCTCCAGCAAGCTAGCTCAAGCTTAATCACCTGACGGCCTCAGGATTCCAAGAGAATGGGGACAGAAGCTGGGAGGCCTCTTGAGTTCTCTGCCCAGAATGGGTATCTCTGCTAAGTTTTTTTGGTCAGAACAAATCATAAGGCTAGCCCAGGTTCAAGGCGTGGGGAAACCAACTATTCCTCTTAGAGAAACTGAAAATAATTTGTGGAGTTTTTCATCTCTCACAAATTATTTGCATAGGCAAAGAGCAGTGTTTCTCTCTCCCTCTCTTGCACACGGCACCTCTGCCCTGGCTGAAGTCACTAAGACATTGTCCTGGGCCTTAAATTTCAGGGAAGAGGTGATAAGACAGGGTGGATTTCTCCCAGGACTGGGCTCACTCTGCTAGGGCCATTTCATTTTCTGTGCTGGTGGGATGGGGTAGGTCAGGTGGGACGTTGCAGAGGGGCTCCTGGGGGGATGGGAAGACGAGGAAGGGTGGAGAGTGAGGCAGGTCTTGCTCTCCCTGCCTGCCTTAGGGAGCTGGTTTGGGCCAACAGATCTTGGTCACTTGGCATTTTCAAGTCTCAGTTTCCCAAGCCCAGTAATGAAGGCAATAGCTTTCCCACCCATCCCCTGTCCCAGGGAAGGATACTAAGATGAGCAATAAAATTTAAAAAGAATGTAGTCCTAAGTGCAGTGTGACAGCCTGGATTGAATCTTGGAACAACAACAACAACAAAAAAGGACATCAGTGGAAACCCTGGAACTCTAAACAAGGCCTGGATGTTAGTTCATAGTAACACGCCAATGTCGATCTCTTCGCTGTGACAAGTTAGTGCCGTGTGAGATGTTGACGCTGGGGTTGGCTGGGAATGCTCAGTTCTATCTTGGCAACTTTTCTGTAAATTGAAAATCATTCCAAAATAAAAGTTTATTTAATAAAAAGAGGAGTGAATTCCTTTAGACCGGTAGTTCAGTTCTCAAACCGGTTTGTTAAAACAGTTTTTAATTCAGTAGGTCTGGGGTGGGACCTGGGAGTATGCTTTCCTAACAAGTTCCCAGGTGCTGCTGCTGCAGCTGTTCAGGGACCACAAGCTGAGAATCACTGATCTTGGGACACCCCCTGTACCCCGACTGCGAGATCTGTGTTCTAGGACCAGCTTGTGCACACACTTCACTGTGACATTGGACAAGTCCTTCCCCGGGGCTTTTTCCAAGCTGTCAAATGGACTGCCTACCCCTAAGGTTGGTAGCAAGGATCAGGAATCTATGGATATGATTTGTAGATGATGCTGCCATGAGGTGCCACCATGTCACGAGAGGAATGAATGATCTTCGCTCATTGACTAGAGTGACAGAATAGCTGCCCCTTCCTGAAAGGGCTTTTTCTTCTGGCAGATAAGATTCAAGCAGGCAACGCTAGGGGCCCTGCCAGGCACTGTTTGGGGAGAGCTGAACAGACTTGGAGTGGACGGAGTTGGTCAAATTCTGAAGGAAGAGGAGGTAGTTGGTCAATTTTGAAGGGTGAAACCTAGTTGCTCAGTGGAGAGAGCTGCACTTCCCTCTTACGCCAGCAGGTGGCGATGCTTTCCGGCCTGGCGGAGCCAGCCAGGCCTCCAGTCGGCAGAGCTATGGGAATGGGGTGGGTGGAAGGGCCTGGCTGAGAGGAGACCCAGGGAAGCAGGGGTTAAGGCATGAATAGGAGACTCAGCTGAGAGTCTGTAGTTCTCCATTGTCCTTATTCTGACCGCTCTTTGCCTTGTGTCCTTGCACACATCACGATGTCTGGGGATGCTGAGCCTGCTGGTCTCAGGCTCAGCAAGGGTGACACCTCCTCCAGGAAGCTTCCCGTTCTCTAGGCTGAGCTACGGGTCTCTTCTGGGCTCCCCTGATCCAACAGTGTGTCCTCTCCCCAGACAAACCACTGCCCTCAGGAACGTGGGTTCAGTGAAAGGCAGTGTGGAGGGACCCGTTAGTCCCCTCCCTGCCCTGGAACCATCCCTCTTCACAGTGGTAGATTTAAATGCTTTTTAAACATCTTACAAGCTGTGTGTGAGTATATTCACCTTTAAATCATTGGGATGTTAAAATGCTGAGTAATTAAATATTTAAATATTGGAGGGAATCTGAAGTCCACCATGAGGCCTAGTGTTGGTTGCATGCTAGGCAGTACTTCTTAGTCTTTTTAGAAGAAGTCATGAAGACAGTTGAGAATACTTGGAAAGCTATGAGCCCTTTCTCCAGGAATACACACACACACAAATACTTGGGGCAATTCCTGGGGCTCCCTGGACTTGATGGCCTCGCCTTCCCCTCCCCCACCCAGGAGACCCTGTAGCCAGTGTTTAGAAGCCTAATCATCTCATAATATGGATGGGAGCACGGAGGCACAGCTGATGGGGTGTGAGTGGATTAATACATGGGAGCTGGTTTTATGGGAGGTGGAGGAAGGTGTTCAGACCCAGCTCTGTCTCTAGTCAGAAAAAAAAAATCTATCAGGATGCAGGGAAAGGGGTTTAAACCCTGCTCTAACTTGGAACAGCCCCCCACCCACACCACACCATTGTCTTCAAGGAATCCCAGGACGCAGGGCTGATAGCTCTCAGCTCCTGCAAAAGGCATCCCACGTCGGGCATCCGGGGTCAAAGCAGGGACCAGGAAGCCCGTGACTCCACTGAGCTTGGCTCAGGGACTGTGTGCTACAGACCACGTTTGCTTCCTGAGTCAGACCCAGTCCTGCCTGTGGCACTTCCATGGAGCAGGAAGGCAGGGAGTGCTCATTACTGAATCTCATCACTATCACCATCACCATCATCACCACCACCATCATCATCACCATCATTATTACCATCATCATCCTCATCATCACCATCATCATCACCACCATCATCATCACCACCACCACCACCATCACCATCACCACCACCACCACTACCATCATCATCACCATCATCACCACCACCATCATCACCATCATTATTACCATCATCATCATCACCATCATCCTCATCATCATCATCACCATCATCCTCATCATCACCATCATTGTCATCATCACCATCATCATCACCATCACCATTATAAGGTTCTCCCTCCTCCCAACTGGTGGGTGGAGTTATGACATTATTGGCATCTGTCACAGAGACATCTCCAAAACATTGAGCCATCAATCAGCATGTGCCAAAGTGTCCTGGAGCCCACCCCTTCCTGTTCTGCCCTGGGTCCAACCCTCTCCTGTTCCTCCCCTTAAAAAGACCCCCAGACCACCGAAACCGGTTTGGCTCAATGGATAGAGCATCGGCTTGGGGGCTGAAGGGTCCCGGGTTCAATTCCGGTCAAGGGCATGTACCTTGGTTGCGGGTATATCCCCAGTAGGGGGTGTGCAAGAGGCAGCTGATCGATGACTCTCTCATAGATGTTTCTAACTCTCTATCTCTCTCCCTTCCTCTCTGTAAAAAAAATCAATAAAATATATATATTTAAAAAAAAAACCCAGACCAGCCACATGCTGCTGATCCTCCATGTCCAGGTGGCAGCCCGGCTGGGTCCATCCCCCTTCCCAACTCCTTCAATTCTGATTTCTCTACCTCAGTAATGAGTCCCGCTCATTGCTGGGGAATAAACTTTTACTTTAAAACTCGTTGGTGGTCAGTTTCCTGCTCCTCAAACCTTACAACCATCATCGTCATCATCACCATCATCGTCATCATCACCATCATCGTCGTCATCACCATCATCATCACCGTCGTCATCACCATCATCATCACCATCATCACCATCATCATCATCACCATTATTATCACCATCATCATCACCATCATCACCACCAATATCATCACCATCATCACCATCACTATCACCATCACCATCACCATCATCATCATCATCACCTCATCATCACCACCACCACCATCATCATCATCACCATCATCGTCATCACTATCACCATCACCATCATCATCTCATTACCACCATCACCACCACCATCATCACCATCACCATCGCTCCATCCTTGACTCCACAGTCTTGAGAGGTGGACAGGTCAGAAGCGACCTTTCCTGCGGGACAGACGTTAAACCGCGGCCTCCAGCGGAGCAGCTACCGGCCTGCGGCGGAGCCCCGGGAGAGCAGCCTGTTCCCGGGCCGCACACGCCGCGCCGCCCCGCCCGCCCGCGGCCCTCCCCGGCCTGACCCCGGCGCCGCCTGACGGATGACCTCAGCTGCCGCCAATCCATTGGTTCCAGCTCCGGGGGGAGCGAGAACAAAGCGCGCTTTGTGGCGGGCCGTCCCCTCGCCCGGCGCGTCCGCCGCCGGGACCCCCTCCGGAACTCGGGGCGACGCCCCCGCCGACAGCCGTGTAATGTCTTCCAGGCCGCGCTCCTTCCCAGCCGCAGCTCCTTCCAGAGCTCCCGGCCGCCCAGTCCCCGGGCCCCCCAGGCGGCGGGATGGGGCGCCCCGCGGGAGGCTGTGCGGCTGCGGGGGGAGCGAGCGCGCAGGGGGAATCCGAGCTCCGGTCCGAGGGGAGCCGGGCAGGTGCGGCCACCTGACGGCCTGGAGCTCAGCTGAGGCTCGGCCGGGGGCTGCCGCAGGTGGAGGGCACTGTCACTGCTGGCGTCCCGGTTGTCTTGGCTGTGACCGTGGCGGCCAGGCTGTGGTGCGGTGGAAGCCAGGGGGACGCTCTCTGAGCAGACCCGGGGTTGAGCCTGGGCTTTGCCACCTGCTGGCTGTGGGCCTTGGCGAGCGCCTCTGGGAACCACAGCCATGAAACCAGCGTTTCCTGAGCACCTGCTGCGCAGACACTAAGTGCTTGCAGGTGAGCTCCTCAGGCCTCCGCCGGGCCTCAGGGGCGGGCGCTGGCATTTCACAGAGGAGGGCGAGGTTCCAGGGTCCTGAGCACAGCCCTCCTCTCCGGGCCTGTAAGACAGACCCCAGCACAGTCACTTCCCGCAGCCTGGTCGCTCTCATTCGTCTCACATCTTTCCGGAGGAGGACACAGGGGCCGGGAGCGGTCCCCGGCTTGCCCAGGGCACCAGCGTGGCTCTGCACCCAGGGCCTCTGTCTTTTGAGGACTCTCTGAGGCTCCTGTGACCATGGCTCCCATCAGGCTTCTAGGGGAGAGAGGAGGAAGAAGAGGAAGAGGAGGAGGAGGAGGAGAAGGAGGAGGAGGGGGAGGAGGAGGAGGAGGAGGAGGAGGAGGAGGAGGAGGCTCAGCCTGCGGCTGGAAACCTTTCCCCTGAGAGGGACGCTTCCCCCTCCTGTTGTGCCTGTTAGGGGTGATGGGTGAGGGCAGGAGGAGAGAGAAGCCATGCCCAGAGAGGGGACCGAGGGGCCACAGAGAGGGCTGGGCAGGGCTGGGAGTGTCTGCCACCCCACCCCGCCCTCCACACGCCCACACACCTCCCTCGATGTTTGCTTTATAAAATGCTACCGGGCATCTCCCGTGTGCCAGGCCCGGTACCAGACACGGGGGCTATCAGAGTATAAAGCAGCTATAACACTCCTATCCTCTTGACATTCACTCAGGGGCGAGAGGCAGGAAACACACGTCCAAAATGCATATAAAATGTAAAGTATGATATCCCGTGATGGGTGCTATAAGGGAAAGAGAGAGAATGAGACAGGAAATACCGATTTCATTAAGGTGGTCGGGCCTCTCTGAGGGGAAAGCATTGATCTGTGCAGAGAGGAAAGAAGCTGCTTAGGTTTTAGAAGGGAGTGTGTTTCGAGCAGAAGGAACAGCGCATGCAAAAGCCCGGAGGTGGGCGCCTGCTTGGCGCGTCCAGGAAACAGCAGAGGTCCGTGTGGTGGGGCAGCCTGGATAGGACAAGGGCCGGGCTGGCGGGTGACGAGGCAGGAGAGGTGGGCCCGTCAGCTTGGGGGGGTGGGGGGCCTTGAAGGTGGTGAGGACCTTGCCTTTTCCTCCGACTGACCTGGGAACGTGAAGCTGCTGGGTGGAGAGGGACAGGCAGGGTGAAGGAGGAGGCTGCCACGGTGACCAAGGCGCAGGTGACAGTTGGTATACTGGACCAGAGTGGAGAAACGTGACCAGAATCCAGATGTAATCTGAAGAGGGAGCTCCCGAATTTTCCAGTGGATGGAACTGGATCTGAGGGATGACAGAAAGGGTAGACCCCAATGACCCCCAGCTTCGGGAGTCCACCAGCACCTTCACAGTAGGGCCCCAAGGCCCCCAGAGCACAGAGGTAGTGAGCTTAGAAAAAACGTCCTAAGCCAAAACCGGTTTGGCTCAGTGGTAGAGTGTCAGTCTGCGGACTGAAAGGTCCCAGCTTCAATTCTGGTCAGGGGCATGTACGTTGGTTGCGGGCACATCCCCGGTAGGGGGTGTGCAAGAGGCAGCTGATCGATGTTTCTCTCTCATAGACGTTTCTAGCTTTCTATCTCTCTCCCTTCCTCTCTGTAAAAAACCAATAAAATATATATATATATATATATATTTATTTTTTTTTTAAACCTTCCTAAAAGTCCCCTCAAGAGCCTCCTTCACAACGTGGGCCACTTATGGGGATAGGAGGGCATGGAATCAACCTCAGCAGGGACCAGGGGTTTTGAATCATTAAATCCATCTGCTTTCGTTTTGCTTAAATTAAGAAATGTGAAAGGAAATTTGAGATAGCCAGCCTACGTGGAAAGTTAGGATCAGGTGGCGTAAGTAAATGTAACTGTTAATATAACAGCGTAAACATGAAACTGTTCCTCACAGCCTCCAGGTCTGGCTCCGGGGGGCTCTCTTGGTAGCAAATGTTTGAGAAACCCACCCCCTCCAACCCAGGACTCTCCTGGCAAAAGTCAGGATCGTCTTGTTCTTTGTGTCCTCGCCCTTTCTTCATTTTATTTAAGAAACACAAAGCATTTATGATAGTATTTTTAAAATATATTTTATTGATTTTTTTTTTACAGAGAGAAAGGGAGAGGGATAGTTAGAAACATTGATGAGAGAGAAACATTGATCAGCTGCCTCCAGCAACACCCCCTTACTGGGAATGTGCCCACAACCAAGGTACATGCCCTTGACCCTTGAGTCCGCAGGCCGACGCTCTATCCACTGAGCCAAACCGGTTAGGGCTTAGGATAGTATTTAAACGCTTTCCAAATCTAAAGTCATTGGATGCTCACAACAACCCCATGAGATTATTATCCCCACTTTGCAGATGAGGAGACTGAGACTCAGAGCGATGGAGTCCCTTGCCCATGGTCACACAGCAGAGATGAGGCAGAACCAAGATTCAAACCGTCAGGCATATCATCGAAGGCCTATCTATCGCTTTCACTTAGAAAGTGCCAAACTATTGGGACGAGAAGGGCCTCCGGTGTGTATTTACTGAGTTTCTACTGAAGTGTAAGTAATAGCAAACCCCCCCCCCCCCCCCTTGCTTAAGGTCAAGTTTAGAGAACAATTCCAGGCTCCTCCTCATCAATGCCCTGACTGGCCTGCCCTTCCCCAGCTCCTCCCCCTCCAGCCAGGCTGGTTGCCTCTCAGATCCCAAGTGCTCTCTGACCTCAGGGCCTTTGCACGGGCTCTAGCCTCTGCTCGAATGCCTTCCTCTGGTTCTTCTGGCTCCTTCTCATTCTCCAGGGCTCAGCTCAGTGTCAGTTCCTTAGGCTTCTCCTGCTTCCTCGTCCCTCCCATGGTCTTCCCACTCTTCTTACCCTGTTTTTTCCTTCGTGGCATAGAACTGTATTTTTTTTTTTTAAAAAAGTGTTTTATCGATTTTAGAGAGGAAGGGAGAGGGAGAGAGAGGTGAGACATCAATGATGAGAATCATTGATCAGCTGCCTCCTGCACTCCACTCCCAACCCTTTACTAGGGATCGAGCCTGAACCCAGGGCAAGTGCCCTTGACCAGAATCAAAACCAGAGCCCTCCAGTTCACAGGCTGATGCTCTATCCACTGAGCCAAACCAGCTAGGGCATAACTGGATTCCTCATTTGCCTGTATACTTGTTCTTTGTCCTGCTCTGTGTATGACGTGAGCTCTGTGTATGCAGAGCTTGACGGACAGAGCAGCTAGGCATCAGGGATGAAGCGCCCACAGAAGGCAGACTTGGGGCGGCAGCTTTGGGCTGTCCCCAGGTCGGGGAGCACCTGTGTCTGTGGAGCTGCAGAGGGCAGGGGGTCACGAGGAAGATAACTTAACACGAGGGAAGGTCTTTCACACAGTCCTAGTGATCAGACAACGGGAAGGGCCCTGTCCCAGGTGCTATGTAAGCCGAGATGCAACAGCCCTGGATCAGGACCACCCAATGTGTGGGATGGGCTCGGTACCGTACATGCCGTAGATATTCATTGACTTGCTCAGCTACCCATTTGTTCATTCAGTCTGTCTCCTGTCTATCCATTTTTCATTGGCTCTGTGTTTCCCAAATTTACTGTGGAGTAGATAACCTTATACCTTTGGTCACACCCTCATGGCATCAGTACTTAATATCTTAAGTACATAAATGGATATAATATCTTAAGTCAGCTTACATAACTTTATTGAGGTTTAATTTATGTACAATAAAATACACCTATTTAAAGTGTACAGTGCAATATATTTTGAAAAATATACAGACCCACATAACAACCACCTCAATCAACACAGAGAACATTTCCATCACCTGCCACAGGTGTCCGTGTGACCCTCTTAGTCAGGGCCCCATCGCTACCCTAGTCCCCCCCAAAAATCACTTTATTGGAAAGTGCCAAACACACATCCAGAGTTTCTCCAGGACCAGTTAGCAACCGCCAGCAATATCCAAACAGACATGAAGAACCAGCATCCCTAACCACAACTAAAAAGTAGCTGACCGAGATAAAAAGTGGAAACAAAATAATATTCTCAGAATCTAGGTGAATACCATTGTCTATAGAAACTCTGAGCCCAAGACCAGCCTTTTCCAAATTAGAAAAAGAAAGAAGAGAAAGAGAAGCCCCCCCATATTGCTATTATTTAATGCAGTCCCCCCCTCAGCATCCCCTATTGATTCCAGGACACCCAAATCCTCAGATGCCCAAGTCCTTTCGATAAAATGGCATAGTATTTGCATACAGCCTGCAGGCATCCAATCTCTGGATTACTTCTAATTTCCTAATACAATGTAAATGCTACGTAAATACAGGGTGTCCCCAAAAAATGTATACACACTTTAACAGCTGTTAACTCTTACATTTTGAAAATGAGATATCTTTTAATAAACACTGCCTTTATAATCATTCAAAGTGTGTATACATTTGGGGGGGGGGGGGGAGCATCCTCTAGTTGTATTGTTGAGGGATCAGCTTTCTTGAATTATTTTGAATCTGCATTTGGCCGAACCTGTGGAAGCAGGATCCATGGATATAGACTGTTCCTTGTTGCTATTCACCCACATCCTCTTTTGTCCACTTCCCTCCCTCGCCCAGCGATGCAGGTTCCGCAGGGCAGCACCTCATCTCCTCTAACATCCACTCATTCATTCATTCATTCATTCACATGACAAGTGCTTATTAGCAGCTACTCCAGGCCAGCTGCTGGAGCTAGAGAAAAAAACTACATTCTGGTCACTGTGTCGGTTTTGAGAGGGGCTCAGTGCCTGGCACATAGTAGACTCTAAACAAGTATCTGCTGAACGGGTTGCTGTGAAATGAAGGACACAAATGCCATTGTCCTCCCTGAGACTCTAAGCCGTTGCTCTAACAACGCCTGCCTGGCGCAATCAAGAAAGGCTTCCCTGAGGAGGTGGCCTTTGAGCAGACACTTGACCACCCCCTTTCACTCATCAGTCTCCTCTCATTTGACAGGCGGGAAAATGGAGGCATACAGAGGCAAAGTGACTTGCTCAAGGCTGCATCGGGAAAAGAGAGGGAAGTGAGAGGTGGGCAGAACCTGGGACACAGGGCGCCAGCTTGCCTTTCCTCCAAGGGCTGGGCCGGGTCCAGGCCAGCAGGCCGCAGAGCTCCTAGGGAGTGAGCTCCTAGGCCCTGAGTCTGGAATCCATTTGCTCTGGCCAGCAATGTTTTCCCAGGGAGAAGCAGGAGGCCCTGGCCCTGCCCCTCCCAGCCCCACCCGGCCACCACCACCATCTGCTCCCTATTTATTTATTTATACTTAAGTCTCACCTCCCAGCCCTGCCGGGGGCACCAAACAAACCGGCATCCCCGCGGAGAAGGGAGCAGGGGAGAGGGCACCGGGCCTGCAGCCAGGGAAGCCCAGGCCTGAGAGCCCCTGAGTACGGCTACCCCTGCAGGGCCAGCAGGTGACCGAGCTCCGACCCCCGGGGGACTTCCTGGCTGTTGACCTCTCTGTGCCCGCACCTCCTCACCTGTAAAATGGGGTTAATAATAGGAGATGCCTCCCGGGGCTGGCAGTGAGGATTCAGTGAAGAGCTTTGGACGGCGTCCGGCCCAGACAGGCTCAGCAAGGGCTTCCGTGGCACTGTGTGACCTTGAGCAGCACACTGCCCTTCTCTGACTTCCTCCTTTGTTTCCACAGCGGGCAGCTCACCACGAGACCCCAGGGGCTCCAAGCCGGATGTCCTAGGCCAAGGGTCGGCAAACTCATTAGTCAACAGAGCCAAACAGCAACAGTTACAACAATTGAAATTTCTTTTGTGAGCCACATTGTTTAAAACTTAAACTTCTTCTAACGCCACTTCTTCAAAATAGACTCGACTCGCTCAGGCCGTGCGGTATTTTGTGGAAGAGCCACACTCCAGGGGCCAAAGAGCTGCATGTGGCTCGTGAGCCGCGGTTTGCCGACCACGGTCCTAGGCTCTCCTCCCCAGGACCCTTTCCCTTGGCCCTGGCCTCAGATGGAGAAGTGATGCCTGCCCCTGCCTCCAGCCCATACTGCCCTCCTGCCATCTCCTAACCTTCCCGGCCCCACAGGAGGCCTGGGAACCCCCCACCTTGGCTCCCTGACTTGCCACCCCCTGGAAGGCCAGTGCTGGAGGGTGCTGATGCGCTGCCAGTACAAATCCCAGGAGACCAGGCCCAGCTGCTCATTAGTGATAATTACAATAGCTCGGGGTCCCTCAGCTGGGAAGGAGGTGCAGGGGCCCAGGCTGCTCCCGGGCCTTTGTTCCGGGGCCCCCTCCACAGGCACAGCCCCCCTCCCCGCTGGCTGCGTGGATAGACCGGGTGCACACACTGCTCCCCAAACTGACCCTCCCTCCGCCCCCAGCTCCCTCTGTCGGAGCCTTCACCCCCCTGGTCTGAATCTGCACCCTCTCCCATCTGAAACCCGTCCTCTCTCTGTTCCGCCAGCTTCCTCTGCCCCCAGCCTCTCAGACACTGGCCCCCTCGCCAAGTCCGTCTATCTCACGGAATCCCTGTTCCCTCGGGTGCTCACCTCTCCTTCGAGCCCCCTCTTCCCCTCCCTGAGCCCCATTCTGTACCCACAATCCCTCTCTCTGAGCAGACTGGCCAGCCTGCCTCCCCTTCTGAGCCTGTCCCGCCCCAACCCCCTACCCGCTCACACACCACACGACGCTCAGGGGCACGTGCCACCTAAAGGCCTTAGGGATGGGGGTCACAGGGCATCCAGGCAGGCCCCTCCATTCTGGGGACCACACTGTCCTGCAGAAGCCTTTGGGAACAGATTTCTGGAAGGAGAAGGGAGGCAGAGCTGAGGGCTCCCTGGAGAGGGAGTGAGCACCCATCACCTGAGGTCCAGGGACAGCCCCATCTCCCACCCCAAAAATGTTAAGTGCAAGTTGAAGGTCGTCTGCCCGCAGACAACTCAGCAGCCAGGTGCCTGTTCCAGGAGTCAACAGGCCAGATCCCAATTGCTTCTGAGGCGGATGAGCTGGGGGAAACAGCTGGGGTGGGGGGGGTGTATGTGTGTGTGTGTGTGTGTGTTGTGTGTGTGGGGGGGGGGGGTTTGTGTGTGTGTATGTGTGTGTGTGTGTGTATGTTTGTGTGTGTGTGTGTTTGTGTTTATGTGTGTGGGGGGGGAGTTGTGTGTGTGTGTGTGTGTGTGTATGTGTGTGGGGGGTCCCTAACCAGAGAGGGACCCAGCACTGGGTGTTTAGGAGACCATGGTGCAGGTGCGCCTCCCTGCCTGCTGGAGCCACGTGAAGGTGACCCCTCCTCATGTCCCAGGAACAGCTCGGGAGGAGCTCTCATCTGCCTGACTCACAGGAGGCCCGGGCCATGCTCTTACCAGGCAGGGCTGACCGTATCCCAGCCTCTCTCTGCCACATCCCGAGGCCTCCCAGGCCAGGCAGAGAGGAGAGGACGGTGAGCCCCACCCCCGTGAGAGGAAGCTGGGGGAGCAAAAGCTCCGAGGAGGGCGGGGGTGGCAGGAAAGGGGGAGAGGAGGCAGGTGTCTGTGGGATCCTCTATCCTCGCCCTCCTCAGCCCTCTACCCCCCACCCAAGTGGGCCCCTCACCCCGCCACCCCACTCTCATCTGGCCTCCATGTGCTTGGCCTGCACCTGAATACACACTCCCCAACGATCTGTCTTGGGCTGTCAGAGGATCAATGGGGCTCCCAAGGCCTGGCCCAGCAGGAAGCTGCAGGGAAGTCCTGACTAGAGCTGGAGAGCCACGAAGCGGACCAGGGTGGGGGCGGGGGGCTGCGAGGAGAAGCCAGGCTGGGACAGAGCCATGCGCCTGAGTCTGGCATCTTGTTGGGGAAAGCCTGGCTCCCCAGTGGTGAAAGCTGGCGGGGTCCCTGGCTGGTTCCCAGGTCTGTTTGTCTTCTGAGTTTGGGGACCAGCTCCTTCCCCACTCAGGGCTCCTCGTTAGTGAATGTGAAGGGGCTGCCTCTCGGGCGGATATAAGGTTCTCTAATCAGTGAGAGATCTCTCTCTATGGGCGAATGGAAAATGGTCTCCGAGCTGTTTAGTGCAAGCTGAAGGTCTTCTTTAGAGTGTCCACCAAGACGCCTCTCAGAAGCTGAATCTAAAGGCACCCAACACTGATCAAAGGTTTTCCTCTGCAGATGGGGCATCTGAGGCCAAAGGAAGGAAGCTATTCTCAGCCATTCCTAATACAGTGTTTATTGAGGACCTACTGTGTGTGTGTGTGTGTGTGTGTGTGTGTGTGTGTGTGTGTGTGTGATGGCAGAGAGACTGGGGAGAAAACCCACTCCTACCCCTGCCCTCATGGGACTTATTCTCCAGATCAAGAAAAGAAGCAGATATGTAAATATTGCTCAAGCATAGCAGGTGCTGGAAGGAAAAATAGAGGGGTACCAATAGAGAACCACTTTGGGAGACCATTAGAGACAGAAAGTCTGTTAGCTAAAAGAGGTACCGTATTTTTCGGACCATAAGACGCTCCGGACCATAAGACGCACCAGTTTTTAGAGAAGGGAAATGAAGAAAAAAGATTCTGAAACAAATAGTGTCCTAAAATATTTTATGTGCATTAAAACCCAACATCACAGTCATAAACACATGTAATCAACCCTGTAAAGTAAACAGCAGCATTTAGAACCATTTTAGAGCTGGGCAAGCACACAGAGACCACACAGAGCCGGGCAAGTAAAAAAAACTTTTTTTTTAAAGTATATGTGTAGGCTATATTTGGACCATAAGACGCAGGGACTTTTTCCCCCCACTTCTGGGGGAAAAAAAGTGCGTCTTATGGTCTGAAAAATACGGTAGTTAGTGATGTGATATCTGAGACTTCCAAAAGGCTTTGTCATGTAAAAAAAAAAAAAAGAGTAGAGGGCAATTGGATGTTATCATTGGATATTATCAGCACTGTTGTTTGTAATCGCAAAACCCAGGAATGACCCAAATGCTCATCAACGTGGAGTGCTGGGTAATACATGTGGCAGGCTGAATCCACGGAATACTATGCAGCCGTGAAAAAGAACTGCAGCTGCCTGCCTCGACACAGATGGATCTCCAAGGCACACTGTGAAGGGGAAACGGCCAGTGAAATAGGATACACAGCATAAACGCAACCATATGTCATACCTCATGGGGATTTCTCTATGCTTTTAAGAATGAAATACCGTCCTATACATTGTATAAGGATTTATATGTGTGTAGTAAAAGTTAAAACATTCCTGGGAATAATAAATATCAGGATAGAGGTTTCTTCAGCATAGAGAAGGGAACCGTTATTAGGAGGATCCCAGGGGCCTCTGCATTAGCGATCTGTCCTATGTAAGTAATCCCACAGCATGGTGTTTGGAAGCAACGACAGTCATTTGTTAGATCTCACCGTTTTGGGGGGATCAGGGGTTTGGGAGTGGGTTAGCTTGGGGGTTCTGGTCCTCAGGAGGTTACATACAGTGTCAACATTTGAAGGCCTGACCAGGGCTGGAAGTGGCCTCTGCATGTGGCCTGGGTTCCACCACATGGCGACTGGATTCTGAATGTGAGCGCCGAGAGACAGACAGCTGGGCAGGAGCTCTATCCCTTCGATGACCTGGCCTCCAACATCACTCCGCCAGTCTCTTCGCAGCAGCGCATCACTGAGCCCCCAGCCCTCACTCGGAGGCGGAGGGGAACAGACGCTGCCTCTTGAAGAAAGGAGTGTCAGAGGCTTCGTGGACATATTTTAAAACCCCGACACCGTCCATTGGGTCTGAAAAGTTTTCTTTCTTAAAGTGGGTGGTGAGAACATAATATATTATTCTCTGTATTTAAGTGTTTAGAAGCCCAGCAGGAGAAGGGAAGTGGGGAAGCTGAGCAGCGGTGAGGGAGGGGCAGCCGAGGGAGGTAGAGGGATGGGCAGTGCCCAAATCACTCAAGGTCTCGTCAGCCAAGAGCACATCATGGGCAGAGCTGAGTCAGAACCCACGAGCAAGGCAGGGTGGGCTCTGCTTCCCTCCGAGGCCCAGCCCCGGCGTTAGCCTGGCCTGGAGGAAGTCCCAGCGTGGGTGGCAATTCTTCCTCTGAACACCCCTCCCAGGTGCCCGCTCTCCTGGTCTCCCATCTACTCCTGGCCCCTGACGCCTGGTTCATTTCCCAGAAGCCCCCACTTAAGTTAGCTTCAGGAATATTCCTCCATAGAAACACCCCTTGTTTAGAAACTCATATGAAAATACATACACTTTTATTATACACACCCCTCTACACCATTTCCCCCTTATCTATACCCTTTGGGGATTCTTCCATATTGTACATTCCTTTTCATAGCTTCATAGTACTTCATCATGAGGACATGCTGTAATTGTTTCCACCAACCCCTGAATCATAGACCTTTATCTTATTTGCCTTTGTAATTACTTTTTTGAACTTCAAATGCAGAGGCAAGTTAAAAACAACTCCTCAGTTCACAGCAGATTCTCATTGTTGACTCCTGTGTGTGCATGTGTGCTCTCTCTCTCTCTCTCAGGCATGTGAGTACATGCACACATGCTCACATACACACGCACATGCACATGCACACACACACACTTGATTTTATTTTTTTCTCTCTGTTTCGTTTATCTCATTTCCCCTTTCCATTTTATGTACCTCTGTAGACCTATTCTGATGGATTCCATGTGTGTTCTTTGATATGTTAGCCTTCTTGGAGGACATAACATGATTGTATGTGTATTGTTGCTTTCTGTGTATGCGTCTTAAATTTATTTTTGTTCTAATGCTCATTTCCTGTTTAATGTGCATTGGGATTGTGGCTCAGACTGTGGCCCCTGGAACTCCTTGGTTTGCATCTACCTCATTTTCCTCTCTAATATCCCAGCAATGGGCACCAGGGCGGTCTCTAAGTCTCTGCCACCACAGTAGCACTGTCATGTTCTCCTCTGGGCTCTATGAGAATTTTCCTGCACAAACAGTCAAGAGTACAATTGCTGGGTCATGAGCTACATGTGTTTTAGTTATATTTTGCACCACAATAAATTACCCTCAAGTTAGAGGTTGCACAACCATTTGTTTGCAATTTTGTAGTTAGGAATTCAGGAAGGGCTCAGCTGGGTGGCTCATCTCTGAACCATGTGGTGTCCACTGAGACAGCCAAGGCAGGAGGTTCCCTTCCAAGATGGCTGGCTTCTTCGTTCGTATCTGCAGCCTTGATGCACCCACAACACACATACACACGCACACAGAGCCTCTCATCCTGGAGGACACCTCCCACGGCTAGAAGGGCTTCTTCACAGCATGGCAGTCTCGAGATGGTTGAACGCCTTTCATGGCTAGCTTCTCCCAAGCAATCATTCAGAGAAAGAGGACGTAGAAGCTGCCAGTCTTTTAAGATCTGGGCCTAGAAAAGGACACAGCATCACTTCTGCCATAGCCATTGGTTAAAGCAGTCCCAGGGTAGCCCAGATTCGGAGAATGGATACACAGACTGGCCTCTCAATGGGAGGAATGCCAGAGAATTGGCAGCCATGTTTTATACACTCTGATATATATATATTTTTAACTTGACAGCTTGCTCTCCAGATGGCAGCTCCTCTCCCCACTCCCCCAGCACTATCTCCACATGTCCATCCACACTTAGCTCCATGCAGCCTGTTCAGTTCTCCCTTTACACAGAAATAACCGTTCTTATATATGGGTCATTTCACCCATGTGCCAGTATAATGTAGGCTACACCCCGGAAGCAGACATGCTAGGTCAAATGGTACACGCACTTGAATTTTGACAGATAGTGACCTTCAATAATCCTCAAGTTCCATCTCTTCATCCAGAATCTGCGTACTTCTCACTACCTCTACCCACACCCCCCCTTACAAGCCAGCCTCCTTCCTGAGTCCCCAGCTTCTGCCATAGTCCATTCTCCACGTGCAGCCAGAGGGATCCCCGTAAAACCTAAGTTAGAGTCTGTCACCCCTCTGCTCAAGCCCAGGATGGCCTCTCCTACTACTTAGTGTACAGCATTTTTTGTGATGGCTCTGAAGCCCTGAGTGTCCAACCTCATTCCTTCTTCCCTCCCCCTCTCTGTCCCACCCTGGGCTCCAGGCAGGAGTTTAACCCACCAGACACACTCCCGTCTCAGGACCTTTACATGGAACCTTTCCTCTTTCCGAAATGCTCCCTCCTGAGGGGTCTCCACGGCTTTTCTTTCCTTCATCTGGGCCTGAGATCCAGCACCAGGCCTCCCCGCTCAGGCTCCACTTTCTACCCTGCTTTGATTTGTAACATTTCTTCTCCCAACGTTCGATGTAGCTGTGTGTTTGCTTCTTGCATGTCTCCTCTCCAGATTGCAAGTGCAGGGCAGAGGGACTGGGTCAGACTTGTTTGCTGCAAATTCTCGGCACCCCCATAGCACCTGGTGTTAAGTAGAGGCTCTACAAATATACCTCAAATGTTTGTGGAATTCAATCACCACCACAGAGATTGTGCCACTCTGTGCTGCACCAGCTGTGTGTGTGTGTGTGTGTGTGTGTGTGTGTGTGTGTGTGTGAGAGTGTGTGTGTGTGTGAGTGTGTGTGAGAGTGTGTGTGTGAGTGTGTGTGTGAGTGTGAGTGTGAGTGTGTGTGTGTGAGTGTGTGTGTGTGTGTGAGTGTGTGTGAGTGTGTGTGTGTGAGTGTGTGTGTGTGTGTGTGTGTACCTTACTAACTTGAATTAACCTTCACACACGGCCACATTCAGATCCTTTAAGTTCACCCTCCCCTGCACAAGGACCTCCTTTTGTTTGTTTTGTTTTGTTTAGATTATTGGTATGAACTCCCAGTTAACTAAAAAAATAATAATAATAATAAAAATCATTAAGGGATAAAAGGGATCCTGGCTCCCAGATGATTTCTCAATAACCATTTATTCTCTGCCATGATTAGAATAAATGCCATCAATAACAGCTGACCGCTGTGGCAGGTTGACTGGGTGCTAAAAGCGTCCTCTGCATCCTAACTCTCTCAACAACCCTAGGGAGTTAGCGACTCCCATCAACCCCAGCTCACGGGCGAAGAGCCCTAGTTCAGGGGCAGAGCTGGGGTTTGGTCCGATGCCTCTCCCCGCTAAGGGGTGGCTGGAACCTCTCTGTTAGACAAGGACTTTCATGCCATTAATTCATTCAACTTTAAGGTCACACCTTGAAGTCCAAACTCCTATCGTTCCCATTTATTTGCTGACAAGAAAGTAAGGCGCAGCGCCCTGCTCAAGGCGGCACAAAGCCCTTTGCAGTCTGTCTGCCGGCCTCACCTCCCCGGCAGTGTCCAGGATGTCACAGCTCGAACGACCGATTTACAGCACAGGAAGGAGCAGGTCCAGGCCCCCAGGGCGCGGGGCAGGGCTCCCAGGCAGTTGCCCAGAGATCCTGTTTACTGGCAGGGCCGGAGGCAAGCCAGACCAGGAAGGAGGGAGGCCCTGGGAGAGGCCGGCCCCACCACCCCACATTCGCATCTTCAAAGCCTTGCCCTTGTGTTCGCCCATCCTCAGGGCTCCCCAGAGGGGTCGCGAGCTGTCACTTCCATGGAAAGTCCTCCAACCCTGGCTACAGTGGCTCAGCTCCAGCCCTTTCCTGACCCTCCTCTGCTTCCTCATCCAGACAGCCCTGTGCATGGGCCCCTGCAGTTCATTCATTCATTCATTCAGCAAATCAGCATTGAGTGGTTTAGGCACTAGGGATACATTCAAGAATAAACATGATCCATGCCCTATAGGTTGAGATTCTGGGGTAGGAAAGAGTCAATAAATAAAAACACACTGAGTAAAATGTATAGCACATTAGGCAGCTGTAAGGGCCCTGGCGAAATAAAAAATAGAGAGAGGTGCGTGGTTTGGGAAGGGAAAGGAAGGCCATGGTGTTAAGCAGGATGGGCAGGGCCTCGGCGGGAAGAGGACATTTGAGCAGATACGTGAACAAGATGAGGAGGTGAACCAGCAACCCCTGGAAGAGGAGTGTTCCAGGCAGTGGAGCAGTGTCCACAGCTAGTGCAAAGGTCCTGAGGCCGAGCTGTGTCTGGTATATGAGGAGTAGCAAGGAAGCCAGTATGGCTGGAGAGGGGTCAGTACGGGAAAAGGTAGAAGATAGGAGAGGGGGGTAATAGGGTGGGAGAGAAGGCAGATTACATAGGGCCTGGGGATCATTGTAAGAATTTGGCTGTTACTCTGAGTGAGCTGGGAGCCAAGGAAGGGTTAGGACAAAGGAGGGACAAGGTCTGGCTTGCACACTATGGGGCGTCTCTGGTTACTGAGGAGAGCACACGGCAGAGAGGGAAGGGGGGACCCGGGAGCCCTGTGAGGAGACTGTTGCAAGAATCCTGGCAAGAAACCTAGCTGGTTTGGCTCAGTAGATAGAACCTCAGCCTTCAGACTCAAGGGTCCCAGGTTCAATTCTGGTCAAGGGCATGTACCTTGGTTGTGGGCACATCCCCCGTAGGGGGTGTGCAGGAGCCAACTGATGGATGTTTCTCATCGATGTTTCTAACTCCCTCTCCCTTCCTCTCTGTAAAAAAATCAATACAATATATTTCAAAAAGAAAAAAGAATCTTGGCAAGAAATGAAGCTGATTTGTCAGGTTGGTAGCACTGTTTCAGTTACTCTTTGTGTGTCATAAACTACCCCAAAATTCATTGGCTTCAAGGAACCACTATCTTACTAAGCTCATGAACTAGGCCCCGGCATGGTGGGGCCGGCTCGTCTGCCGCCTGGTGTCTTGAGCCTCAGCTGGGAAAACTCGAGGCTGGAAATGGATCAGCAGCCGAAGACCAGAAGCATCTCCAGGCCCCTGGACCGGGATGACTTGAAGACTAGGACTGCCAGCAGGAGCGCCCACACATGACCCTAGAACCCTCATCCTCCAGCTTCCTTGAAGTATACGGCCTCACAGCACTTAGACTGGCTACAGGGCAGCTCGGGGCTTCAGGAGCCAGCGTTCCCGTGAGCCGGGTGGAACCCCTTTCTGACCCAGGCTCAGACGTCACACAGTCACTCTGCCACAAAGCAGGCGCAAACCTACCCAGACACAAGCGGGAGGAACACGGAGCCACGTTCTAAAACCACCACTGCCCTTAGCTTCTTCACGGCAAATGGAACGTGTCTTGTGTTGGCTGATAGGGGGGGACCCAGGGAGGAACCAGAAGTGGCTCTGCTCACCCGGGCTCACAGCCCAGGGACTGAAACAGCAGTCTCCCAGGGGTGTGGGCAGCCGGAGAGCAGGCCCAGCCTGGCGTGGTGGCCAGTCAGGGCCGGCTTCCTGGAGGGGGGATCATGCTGAGCTGAGTCTTCAAGAGTGAGGGGTCAGTCAAGAGGCAGGGAAGAGACCATCCCAGGACAAGGAGAATTAGGAAGGCTCACCCTGGGAGGCAGGGGAGTGAGCTTGCGAGGTGGATTCTGACACCGATGGTCTTGGTTCGAATCCTGTCCTCCCTGCTCGTGGCCAACCTCGGGCAGGCCACCTCACCTCCGCAAGCCTCGGTTTATTGTAAAACAGGAGTGATCAGCATTGCACCGCCTCCCCGGGAGGGCAGGCATGCCAGCTGCCTGCAAGATAGAAAGAACCTCCAACGTTCACCTCTGACTCATTAGTCAACAGAGCCAAATATCAACAGTACAACCATTCATATTTCTTTTGAGAGCTGAAAACCGACTTCTGTGCATGGGCCACGAAGTTTCAGTCGCACTGTACGTGCGCACCTGCACGTGGTATTTTGTGGAAGAGCCACACTCAAGGGGCCAAAGTGTTGCATGTGGCTCACGAGTTTGCCGACCACTGGGCTAGGAAATCACAGGTGGTGGCCATCTCACTCAGGGTGCTCAGATGAGAAAGCAGGCAGAGACCTGCCCAGCGCCACGGAACACTGAATCATCCCCCATTCACCTGCCCCATTGCCCCCCGCCATCTTCTCTCACTCCGTGCCCTCCCCCCAAGTTCATTGAGGGAGCGGGTGTCACTTCTTCCTTGCACATGCCCCCACCCGAAGCGTCCCAGGAAGCCTCCCGAGGGGCTCGCCTGGCCCAGAGGTGGGGCCTGGAAGACAGGGGTGGTCCGTGCCCCGACAAGGCTCCCGCTGCCTGCCTGCTCCCTGTCCCGCTCGGCAGGAATTCCTCCGTTCCCATGGAGTTCCGGTGGGTTTTATGGGCCAGCCACCGCAGACACACGGAGAAGAAAAACATCCCTCTGGAGCCCTGCTCAGCTCTCAGAATCTGGTTTCCGCTCCGCCGGAATGAGCCCGAGCTGCTTTAACCCTCTGTGGGAGGGACCAGGGGCCTGACTGCAGATCCGCCCAGCTCCCTGTCCTGCCTGCCCACCGCACGGGCTCCCTTCCTTCCCCAGTGGCTCCTGCTCTGCCCCCACCCACCCCAGGGCTCAGCCTCCCCCTCCCTTTACTGCCTCAGAGGCTCCAGACCCTTTGGAGTCATCAGCAAAGCATGTGTGTATGCTTACTGTGTGCCAGGCACCTTGTAAGCCTTGGCTCATGGGCAATCATGGGGGCAAGTGGGGAAACACATGGGCATGGGGCTCAGACAGAAATGGGCCTGAGCCCGGCCAGTGTGGCTTAGTGGTTGAGCATCAAACTATGAACCAGGAGGTCATGATTCGATTCCCAGTCAGGGCATATGCCAGGATCGATCCCCAGTAGGGAGCGTGCAGAGGCAGCCGATCAATGATTCTCTCTCATCATTGATGTTTCTGTCTCTCTCTCCTTCTCTGAAATCAATTATATATATATATATATATATATATATATATATATATATATATTGATTTATATATATATATATATATATATATATATATATATAGTTGTTGTTTTGTGTTTGTTTGTTTTTTAATGAAAAAGAAAGGGACCTGAGATCCAGCTTTGCCTGCTCTAGTTTATAAGATCTTGGGCAAAGTCCCTTAACCTGGCTGGGTCTCAGTTTCCTCATCTGTAAAATGGGCTTAATAATTGGCTCTATCTCATAGGGTTGTGGTAGAGTCAACGAGATCAGATATGTAAAGTGTTTAGCATGTGGCCCTTGACAACTAATAGTTGTTGTTACTATTATTACCATAGTAGTCTCCCCTTATGTGACGGGGTACCTTACAAGACCGTTAGTGGATGCCTGATATACATATTTACCTTTCTACTTAAAGGAAGCACTTTGGTCTTCTCTGGCATATCCAAACTGCCAGCACCACCACTCTTGCACGTTGGGGAAATAAGGGCTACTTGACCACAGGCACTATGAAACCGCGTCCGTGGGTCTGATCACCAGGACAGCTACTCAGTGACTAAAGCGTGGGGAATGTAGACACTGGAGAAAGGCCTGAGTCACGTCCCAGACGGGACCAAGCAGGATATCGAGAATTTCATCACCCTACTCATAATGGTGAGCGATTTAAAACCTACCAACACTTACTTCTGGAACTTTCCCTTTAGCATGTTCAGATGGCAGTTGACCAGAGTGACTGAAGCTGCAGGAGGTGAAACCCAGATAAGGAGACACCTGTACTCCTTCCCCCACAGACCTGACTGGGAGGCGTCATCACCCACGTGTTACCAGTGAGGAAAGGGAGGCTCTGGACCTGCGGTCTGCCTTTGCCTGCTGTGTGCCTCCCTCCCTCCGATACCCATCAAGACGGTGAGACCTAAGCTTATTACCGTATTTTTCGGACTATAAGACGCTCCGGACCATAAGACGCACCAGTTTTTAGAGAAGGGAAATGAAGAAAAAAAGATTCTGAAACAAATAGTGTCCTAAAATATTTTATGTGCATTAAAACCCAACATCACAGTCATAAACACATGTAATCAACCCTGTAAAGTAAACAGCAGCATTTAGAACCATTTTAGAGCCGGGCAAGCACACAGAGACCACACAGAGCCGGGCAAGTAAAAAAACTTTTTTTTAAAAGTATATGTGTAGGCTATATTTGGACCATAAGATGCAGGGACTTTTTCCCCCCACTTCTGGGGGGGGGGGGGGAAGTGCGTCTTATGGTCCGAAAAATACGGTAAATAAATACAGTCAATTCTTATAACTCAGGGTCCCTATTTGCGAATTTGCCTACTCGCTAAAATGTATTTGTAAAGCCAGACGAATATTTGCCAGCGCTTCCACCGGCTTGTGCAGGGATGGACATTTTCATGGGCTTTTGTGCATGTTCCCAACTGAGGTGGATCAGGCCTTCTTGTTGCTGCTCTCAGACTGCAAACAAGTGTTCCTTTTGTGGCCTATTTAGGGCCACACCTCAGGAATGTTTGTGCTTTTTGTTGATGAAAATGGCCGCCAAGCATAGTGCTGAGTGCAGTCTAGCGTTCCTAAGCTCAAGAAGGCTGGGATGCCCTAGCCAGTGTGGCTCAGTTGATTGGCCATCGTCCTGCGCACCTGCCGGTTAGATTCCCGGTCAGGACACATGCTGAGTTTCAGGCTCGATCCCCAGTAAGGGGCATGCAGGAGACAGCCAAGTGATATTTTGCTCACACATCAATGTTTCGCTTTTCCTTCTTCTCCCTTCCTCTCTCTCTCTAAAAAATCAATAAAAATATTTTTCAAAAAAAAGAAGTCTGTGATGCACCTGATGGGGAAAATATGAGTGTCGATGAGCTTTGTTCAGGTGTGTGTTACCATATTGTTGGCCATGAGCTCAATACTAATGAATCAACAACTTATATTCAAAAGGTGTCTTTAAACAGAAACACACACACAACAAGGCTATGTACTGATTGCTTGACAAAATGTTGTGACCAGAGACTCACAGGAAACTAATTCTGTATTTTCCCCAGGAGCACTATAGATGATGATGATGGTATGGACATTATTAGGAGGCCTCGATCTATTGACAACTCCTTGCATTTGACTGTACATAATAGAAGCCCAATACAGTGACTTCACCAAATAGGAGAATCCACCACCCCCCATCCCCCCAAAGAGGTTAGGGGCCAGTGTGGCTGCTCAAGGAGATCAGGGACCCAGCTACTCTGGCGTTTCACTCTGCCTTCCTTAGCATGTGATTGTGGTCCTCATGGCACCAAGATGGCTGCTACACTAGGAATTGAATCTTCATTCCAGGCAGAAAGACGGTGAAGGTAAAAGGCAAAGCCTTTCCAGGAGACTGTCATTGCATGTGAGGAAGTGGACCCTCCACAGGAACTTCCATCTTCATCTCATCAGCCAGAATGAGCCACGTGACTGTCCTACCTGCAAGGAAGGCTGAGAAGGGAAATGCTTAGTTAGACCAGCTGATTCCCTAGACAAATTGGGGTTCTGTTGTTTGGGGGACATTATGTAGATGAACAGCAGGGTCTGCATGCCAACCCAGGAGGGCAACCCACAAGTACACCTATTGTGCTGGCATCACTATGGACAATTAGGATAAATTAAAACAAAACTTCATGGGACTCCCTCACTCAGACTCCCCTAAGACCCCACTAAACTTGATCCAGGACACCTTTCTCAGGAAGCCTTTCTGGATTGCTCTGGGTATCTGAGCTCACTCTTCTCTAAAATCCTGTCTGATCTGGGCTCCAAACCAGGAACTAGGGGTAGCATCATCTGCCCATGTCTGGGTTCTCTGGGTCCCCAGTTTGCACCCCCACACTGTCTAGTATGAAAAATTGTCCACAGGCACAAGTCAGCTGCCCTACCCCTGACATTCAACCTTAAAGATTTTCAACAGGACTTCTTGAATTTTCAAAGGACTCCTTAAACAGCAGTTTCACTTAGCAACATCTTGATCTTCTACATCACCTTGGTAACTCCGTATAACTGATATTAGGGCCAACCTAAGCCAAGTGGGTACCTGGCAGGCTTAATTATTTTAGCACTTCCTTCCATTTGACAGTCATTAAGCATCAGCCCAGGGTTCCTTTAGAGGGATGAAACGGAAGGAGGGCACCCAGCTCTCCTCTGATATGGAGCAATTCTGTGATGGTCCTGAACTTGCATCTCCCAGTAGGGCCAACCTGAGCCAAGTGGGTACTTGTGCAGGATCAACAAAACCCGCACTGCAGCTAACAGACCCATGCTCCCTGGAGCAGAGATTTGTGAGCATCTAAGCTTAAAATATCATGGAAAGGCTCTTCTCTCTGCAAACCCACCACAAGCAACTCATTGAAGAATTCCCAACCATTCCCTAGCTGTGTGACCTTAGGCAAGTTACTAAGCTAGTCTACTCACCATGTTGTACCGAGATTCCATGATCCCCAGAGACCAGCAGGGAGCCAAGTCCGATGCCATTAACAAGAGAGCCTCTTCCACGTTAACATGGGCTCTGTCCCACCCATGCCGACAGCATGGCGGACGCGAGAGCGAACTTCGACAAGTCCAGGGGTTTTACGCCGGTGGTGATGTCACTGCTTTGGCTGACCCTGATTGGTTGGGTGAGGGCTAGGGTCCAGTTACACAAAATGGAGGATAGCTCCGCCCTGCCCCACAGTGGAGTCAGGGTTCTAGTCAGGAGTTAGCCTCGCCCTGCCCTACCCTCTCAACCTGTAAAATGGGAATATTAATGGTGCTTAGCTCGTGGGGCTGCTCTGAGAGAAAATGCATACAAGTGCTTAGAAGAGTGCCTAGCACAGAGTAATCCCTCAATTATATTGTTACTAGAGGCCTAGTGAACAAAATTTGTGCACAGGGAGGGGGCATGTCTCTCAGCCCAGCCTGTGCCCTCTCAGAATCCGGGGCCCCTCAGGTAGGTCCCTAGGCCTGGCCAGCTATCAGGGCCTATTGGGGCTTTCCTTTCCTTGGCTGCCAGCAGCTGGCCCCACCCAGTCACTGCCACTGTTTGTCATCTGTGTGGTGCTGCCCCTCTATCCCACCCCCAGCCTGGTTGCCTCCCTCTGTTGGCAACAGGCATGGGATATGATTGCTTGGCTGACCTGGGCCTCCCTTGGCAGGGCAATTGTGGGGCGATGGCAGGCCCCCCAACCAATCGCATCACACCACCTTGGCTGGCCATGGCACCAGTGCGTGTCATAGCGTGGTCGTCCAGAAGGTTGTCCGAAGGTCTTTCTGTTGTTTGGGCGTTCAGTTGATTTGCATATTACCCTTTTATTATTATAGGTCATTTCAATTTACATTGCACTTCCCCTAAGAGAAATGCCAGAAAACACATTTTTATCCCAACTGTTACATTTCCAGTGGTGTTTTAGAGTCCCTTAGAGAGTGGGGCTCTGGGACTGAGTCCAGCTCTGCCTGGTAACCAACGCCCTCCTGCCCACTCCCCCTCGCTCCTATCAAACATACTGAAAAGAAAGAATAGAACCCACACTCACTGAGGTGGGTGTCACTGATAACAGCTTGGAGAAATGTCTGCTCAACTGTTTTCTCTATTAGGTGCCTGGACCAGGATTGGGGAGGGAGCATGAGTAGGAGGATCTTTAGTCAAAAAGCCTAGAATATGCAGATTGAAATAAAGCCTAAGGAGTTTTTTGCTGCAAGATTCCTTTAACATGCTAGTGTCCCTCAACTTTCTAGCAAGAGGGTGCAGAATGCAGCTTCCCGGACTTTTTTTGGTTTTATCCTAGGACTCTGGCCATCTCCCAGAACAAGAGCTCCCAGCAATTCAAAGGCACCAGCCCCATGTGGTGGGAGCCATGTGAGTGAAGTCAAGTCACTAACATGGACAGAACAACAGAACACAAACCTTTCTCCATGTGCAAAAGCTGTAAACGTTTACTTAGCACACTCATTCAGCCGATATTTCTGGGTGCTTATTATGTTTCAGGTACTGACTGGGTCGTGATCTCGTTCTCTAAGAATTTCTGTGGGAAGAGGCAAGAGGGGAAAGTCGTTGTCAGGCCTAAGTCTGCTTCCATCACTTACGTGAGAAAATTCCTGGTAAGAATTAGATAAAGATAACTGCCAATGCTTAGAGAGCACAGACCATGTGCCAGAAATCTTACAAACGGTGTGTCTTTTGTCTCCATTTAATCCTCCCAATAGCCCTATGTAGGCAGGCTTGGCTGGCCTGGGTGGGGCGATTATGATCCCTGTTTTACAGACAAGGGAACTGAGGCACAGAGAAATTCAATACATTTCCCAGCATTGCTTGGCTGGTACTTGGCAGAGTTGAACCTAAGCCACCTCCCGAATCTCTGACTTCACCATGTGACACTGTATTATGTCCAGAGATAGCACCTGTGGTGGTTACCAACATCACCGGTTCTTTCCCGATATCTATTCTTTCTTCGTTGCCAGTGGAAGCCTAGTATTCAGCTGGTTGCAAGGCCATGTGCAATGGAGACTTACATTTGTCAGCCTCCTTTTCAGTAGAGCACCGTCAGACGACAAGGTCTGGCCCATGGAGCATGGGCAGATGTGAGATCCTAACTCCCAGACGAGTGTCCTCAGAGCGTGAGGTGTGCCCTTTCTTTTTCTGCCTCTCTCCTTTTCGCCACTTGCAATGCGGACCGTATTGCTCCGGCAGCCACATTGGTCCATGAGACAACTTAGGGAATGGAAGCCACATGTGGTGGAGCAAAAGGCTAGGCAGAGCCTGGGTCCCTGACACCATCTGCTTTAGATATCTAATGTTGTATGACCAAACACCCTAAATGTAGGGGCTTACAACACCAATGATCATTACCTTTCTTTTTTAGTTATTTTCTCAGTTTCCGTGGGTCAGACGTTCAGGATCTGTATCCGAGGAGGCTCACTCACATGGGTGGGAAGTTGGTGCTGGCTGTCAGCTGGGGATGTCGGTTCCCCTCTCCATAGACCTCTCCACAGGAGAACTCGAGTGTCCGCATGTCATGGTGGCTGCTGTCCCCAGAGTGAGTGACTCTAGAGAACAGGCAGAAGCTCAGTGCCTTATCAGCTAGATTCGGAAGGCACATGCTGTGACGTTTGCTGTATTCTTTGGTCACACAGTCAGATCTGACCCAGAGGGGCCTACAGCAGGGAAGTGAATGCCAGGAGACCAGGATCATTGAAGGCTACCTGGGAGGCTGGCTACCACACCACAAAATGCCACGCTTGCAAACACTGTGCACGTGAGAGAGAAATACTTACCTTGTTGAACTGAACTTAAGGTTATGATTACGTATCTATGAGTCCTGGACAAAAAAGTAGGCCCTCAATAAATTCTAACTATTGTTGGTCTTTTTCTCCAAGTAGGTTGAGGTTTAGTACGATGTGTCCCCTCATCTGCACACACACATACACACATGTACCACCACCATCTCGGTCAAGGTTTGGTACAAAGTTGGTGTAGGAGGCTGCATTTTCGCCTTTTTATTCATTCATTCAGTCCATCAGTCCCTCAGTCAACAAGTATTCATTACTGCCCACAGTGTGCCAGGCTCTGGCCTAGGATTCTAGAATACATTCCCTGCCTTTAGAGAATGCACAGTCTAATGGAGGGGGCAACACAATGAGATGAAAAATAACCCAATTTCTCTGCCACTAGAGAAATGCAGATTGAAACAGGGGGTCAGATGATTCCAAGCACCAGGGACAATGTGGGGGAAGTGGTCTCTCATGCCCAGCTGGTGGGCATGTGGGGCTGCAGCAGGCCTCCTGCCTAAGAATCCTGCCCACCCCAGGAACACACACTGGAGTCTATGAAAGTCACACAGCAGAAGTTCACAGCTTCACTTGGGGACGTGGGAGGTGGAAGTAGCCACAGTGTCCATCACTAAAGGGATGGAAAGAGGAGACACGGGGAATTTATGTGCGCCATGCACCCTAAGCCACAGTCTTGAGTTAGACTCAGCTCACTGAGCCAAGTGTTGAGTAACCAAAATAACCCCAAAAACAGATCTGTAGAAATGACCATTTGCATAAATTTATAACACACTCACACAAATCAGCACTATATAGTTTATAATGATACATACTAATTTAAGGACAGGAATCAAACATATTAGAGTGAACCCAGGGAGCATGAGTGGGGAGGGGTGGGGGATTGGAATGGGGGGTTGAGGACAAATATGTGATACCTTAATCAATAAAGAAATTTTAAAAAAGAGAGAGAGAGAGAGAGATACTGTAAAGCTACCCAGTACAATATTGGTGAGGGAATAAACAAATAGGACAATGGCCGAAATAGGAAGCCCAGAAATAGACCCCATAAATATAGGCGACTGGCCTTTGACAAGGGAGTAAAGGCAACACAATGGAGCAAAGTCTCTTCAACAAATAGTGCTTGGTTGAGGGCACATCCCCAGTAGAGGGTGTACAAGAGGCAGCTGGTCAATGTTTCTCTCTCATCGATGTTTCTAACTCTCTATCCTTCCTCTCTGTAAAAAATCAATAAAATATATTTTTTTGAAAAGAAAAGAAAAGAAGTAAAGCAGGGTAGAGGGGAGGTGGCAGGGTGCTGGGAGGTGGAAGGGACAGGTGCTGTTTCAGTCCCAGCAGTCAGGGAAAGCCTCCTGAGGAGAGGAGAGGAGAGGGAAGGCTGGGGGAAAGGGAATGAGACATGGAGTTATCTGGGGAAAGGGCATGCCAGGCAGAGGTGAGCTCCAGGGTGAGTGAGGAGGCCAGTGTGCCCGGAGCAGAGGACAGAGGAGCCGAAGCCTCTTGTGCGGGGGGGCTGAGAATGTGACAGGACCCCCTCCCCACTCCCTGGAACAAAGCCTAGAGCAGAGTCAGAGCTGCCCCTCCGCCGCCCCTCACACACTGCCACCAGCTCCTCTCAGCCGGTGAGCGCTTGTGGGGGTCAGTCAGGCCCGGGCTTTTTTGGCATAAACTCAGGGAGCCATCAGCAGCCCGGCTAAGGGGTACCATTTTTCAGTTTTCAGAGCAGGAACCTGAGACTTCAAGGAGCAGCTCGCCTTGGGCCGGAACCCTCTCTCTGATGCCAGACCCTGGCTTGCTCCAGCCACATTGTCCTGGAATTCTTTGTTTACAACTCGCCTTCCCCTCTGGGCTGCCTGCAGGCCAGGCTCGGTCTCATTCATGATTTTTATTTTTCTCCCGGGGTCCCATGTGTCAAAACCTGCCTGTGGAGCAAATGAATGAATGAGCCTACCACGCCTGCCCCCTCCCGCCTTCCTTCGGGGCCAAGTTCACGCCCTGTTTGGCTTCTCCCATCAGGCTGGAGAGGAGAGGGGGCTGGACAGAGGAATTTCAAGCCACCTGAAAGTGAAGAACTGAAGAGAGGGGGTGAAGGGGGGGAAAGCGAAAGTGAAGGGCTCCGGGAGCCCCTGTAAGGAGGCGCAGACAGGGAAGGAAATCTCCCGGTAATAATTCATGGCTCAGGAAGCAGCAGCCTGGCCTGGGGCTGCCTGTGGGACTGGCCTCGCGGAGAGGGGGCTGTGCAACCTCCCTCTCTGCCTCAGGAAAGCCCAGCCTGGCCAAGGTCATGGTCAAATGAAGGGGCAGGGGGAGCCAGGTGTGGGAATAGACTTTTCTTCAGACAACTGAGCCTGGAGTCTTCAGGGGCTGCTCTCCCGGCAGCCAGGGGACAGCCTGCAGCCCCACCCCCCAATCTGGCCTGGGTCAAGGAAGTCGGTAAAGTGCATGGCAGGGCTGGGAAGCATCTTCAAGAAAGGAAGGAAAATGGAGCCAGAAAGTACCTTGGAGCCTTTCAACTCCACTCCCTGCACTCTCTCTGGCACTCCAGCTGCCATTGGAGCTGAAGAGAAAGTTATTGTCCAGGCCAAGTGGATGAAGTCTTGGCCAGTCCCCAGGATGGAGCTGGGAAGGAGGCATGAGTGACACAGGGACCCCAGACATCATCAGCTCAGCTACTCTTCCCAGAGCCTCTGAGGAGGAAGACATGCCAGACTGGACAATGTAAGGTTTCCTGAAGGAAGGCAGGCAATAGGGAAGATAGCCTCTGTGTGTGTGTGTGTGTGTGTGTGTGTGTGTGTGTGTGTGACACATATAATAGGAAGGAACTGAGACATATTTATTGAATGAATAAATGAATGAATGAGCTACTGGTGTTTTTGTCCTTTTATTTAAAAAACAAACAAACACTTTTATTGATTTCAGAGATGAAGGGAAAGAGAGAGCAACATCAATGATGAGAAAGAATCATTGTTTATAGCTGCCTCCTGCACGCCCCCTACTGGGGATGGAGCCCGCAACCCGGGCATGTGCCCTTGATCGGATTCGAATCTGGACCCTTCAGTCCGCAGGCCGACGCTCTATCCACTGAGCCAAACCAGCGAGGGCTAGTGTTTTAGTTCTTGCTTTGCTTTGGTTTTGTTGCTTTTTTGTCCTCGGGGATGTGACACCTTATTTGGAAAGATTATAATGTTTCTCCAAGTGTTCTCCATGGACATCTCCAGCGTGGATGTCCTGCTAATTCCTGGGCCCAGGTCCAGACCTGCCAGATCAGAATGGGAGGAACCAGGCATCTGTCCTGTCAATTCCCTTCTTCCCTTCCCCAGTCCTTACACAGGGGAGTTTCAGAACCACAGAATTAGAAGTTGAGGGCACAAAAACCCGAGCTGCTTTCTCCCCATCCTACTACCGAACGAGGAGGCTGAAGCCGGGCCAGAGGGGACCTGTTGGCAATCTCTGCAGGGTCAGGATGCGGGTACCAAGTCCGTTTTTGCGCACATGCCACTCGACCCATCCAGACTGCCGGCGGCGCTTGCCCGGCTCGCCCGCGGGGACCGGGAGCTTTCGGGGCGGGCCACCCGCTCCCGGGACGCTTTCAACTCGGGGGCCGGGGGCGGCGGGCGAGTCGCCATTGGCCGGGGCCCGGCGGGCGCGTCCTCATTGGCCAGGAGGGAGCCCACCCGCCCGGGCCGGGGCGGCCGCGGGGCTGGCCCCTCCCTCGGCTATAAGGCGGCGGCCGGCGGGGCCGTGGGAGCGCGCGGAGCGCACGGCGGGGCGCGGCCGAGGCTGGGGCGCGGCGCTCGGAGGGACGCGGTCCCAGTGCCCATGGCGTTCGCGCTGCTGCGCCCCGTCGGCGCGCACGTGCTGTACCCGGACGTGCGGCTGCTGAGCGAGGACGAGGAGAACCGCAGCGAGAGCGACGCCTCCGACCAGTCCTTCGGCTGCTGCGAGGGCCTGGAGGCGGCGCGGCGCGGCCCGGGGCCCGGGGGCGGCCGGCGGGCGGGCGGCGGCGGCGCGGGCCCGGTGGTGGTGGTGCGGCAGCGGCAGGCGGCCAACGCGCGGGAGCGGGACCGCACGCAGAGCGTGAACACGGCCTTCACGGCGCTGCGCACGCTCATCCCCACCGAGCCGGTGGACCGCAAGCTGTCCAAGATCGAGACGCTGCGCCTGGCGTCCAGCTACATCGCGCACCTGGCCAACGTGCTGCTGCTGGGCGACGCGGCGGACGACGGGCAGCCGTGCTTCCGAGCGGCCGGCGGCGCCAAGAGCGCCCTGCCCGCCGGCCCCGACGGCGGCCGCCAGCCGCGCTCCATCTGCACCTTCTGCCTCAGCAACCAGCGCAAGGGGGTGAGTGCGAGGCGCCCCGGGACTGCGGGCGGGAGGTCCTGGGGGTCAGGGCTTCTAACGGAGCAAAATGGGGCCGGAGACCCCAGTGGGGAGAGGGGGACGCGACGTGGAGTTCGTGGGGCGTGCGGTGCTCCCATCCCAGGGTTTGGTTGGGAGCAGAACCACTTGCTTACTGTCTCCCAGGCAGAAGGGGTGTAGGGAAGCCCAGAGCGCACGCAGGATTGAGACCAGCGATCTCCCACGTTTTTCATCTCATGGCACACATAAACTAATTTCTAAAATTCTGCGACACACCTCAACATATATTTTGTTGATCTGACAAAAAAAAGGTATAAATTTGATTCATTCACACCAGATCGCTATTGTTGTGTTGGCTCTTATCGTTTTTATTGACTTCAGAGAGGAAAGGAGAGAGAGCGAGAGAGAGGAGTATCAATAATGAGAGGGAATCATTGATCGGCTGCCTCCTGCACACGTTACATTGGGGATTGAGCAATGCCTGCAAGGAATGGAACCGTGACCTCCTGGTTCAACCACTGAGCCTTGCCAGCCAGGCCTGTTATCATCTTTTATTTGACAATCTAAAAGGAAAGAGGTCAGTGCCCCTGATTAATTAGTCAGGTATTGCATTAAAAACTCATCCAGGGAACTTACCCTCCTCTCCCCCACCCCAACCAAAGGTGTGATAGGAAGAGGGCACGAGGAAATAATAGCAAAGGCCATCATTTATGGAGCTCTTCCGATGTAACAGATGCAAGCACTTCATCGGGCTGGTGGTGATCCTGCCTGTGCGGCTGTGAGGCAGGGATGCCAGCACTTCCGCGGCTGGGAAGCCAGAGGCAGGTTCTGAGCTTGCCTGAGCTACCCAGACCTTGAAACAGTGGTCTCCTATCCAGAGACCTGATCCAAGGCAGGTGACGGAGAAGGGGATGCATACCTGCACCCCAGAGCCTGAGGTGCCCAGCTGAGGAGCAGTAGGAGTGAAATGGGGGTTTCCTGGGCAGCCAACCCCAGAGGGATGCAGTGTGGGGCAAGGGCACTGTGGACCCCGCTTGGCCGAGCTGGAATTAAGCTCCTCTGCTCTGCCATGGGGAGGGCTGAGAAGCAGGCTGGTGGAGTTGAATGGGGCTGGGTAGCCGCAGAGGTTGCCAGGGGCCTTTCTTGGCTAAAAGCTAGTTCTCCTGCCCAAGCCCCAAGGAGCCTGCTTCATCCCCAGCCTTTCCCTTTCTGACCTGGGCTGTTCTTGCAGGAAGGACTCTGGTCTGTGTGACAACTTTGGAGTCCAGCGGCTTCCATGGGTATCTGGGGAGGTAGAGGCTGAGAATGGCCCATAGCCCTCTCAAAAGTGAAAGTGCACGGAGTCAGGCCTCTGAGTTCCCCAGCCTTATGAGGTCCTGGCCTCAGATCACCCCTTTGGCTCATCAGACTCCCATTCGCGCCTCTCACACCCATGGCTGCCTCTGTTTCGCTGAGGGTCCCTGCTGCTCCCTGCTGTGGGCCCCGGGCTGTGCTTAGACTGAGTTGGGAAGTTGGCGTGGGCCTTCGAAAGCCAACCTGGGGTGTGGAGGGCCCTCTGTCTTGCTCCCCGACCGCCTTCCATGCTGCTGTGCCCCGTCGTTCCGCAAACCTTACTACCAACGGCCGCCTTTCGTCAGCTGAGAACATCCCCAAAGAAGCAGGTGTGGACCCTCACTCACCGCAGTCAGGAGCTCCCGCTGTGGGGTCAGGGCCACGGGCGAGGAGGTGAGGACAGGGATGCTGCGGCCTGATGGTGGGGACGGGGAGAGACTGAAGGGCTGTCAGAGCCCACAGGTAGCCCACAACCAGGGGGCTGGCTGGGTTCCTGGCCGATGCCTGGGAATGGAGTCAAGCAGGTGAGGGAGCACAGACAGGTGCTCTGGAAGCAGGGCACAGCAAGAGTTGGAGCCAGACCCGGAGAGGGAACAGAGAAGATGGTGAAGGTGGTGGGACAGAGAGGCGAGCCAGAGGCTGGCCAGTGACGGCGGTCTTGATGGCGTTGATCTACTGTGCTAAGCATTCGCCATGGGTTACCACCGCTCAGCAGCCTGCAAAGGAGGTGCTCTGGCTATCCACACCTGCTTAGAGATGCTGTCACTGGTTCAGATACACAGCCCATGGTGGAGCCAGGATTCGACCTCTGGCCTGGGTGATTGGGACGAGGAGAAAGTTAGTGTGGGATGGCCTGTAACTGCAGGCCCGGGGGAGAAGGTGTGTCTGTCGTGTGCCCATCGTAGGTAGGTTGGTCTCAGGTCTGTCCCGCAGGTCATGAACCCTTGCCTGGGTCTTGCTGTTTGCTTGGGATCTGTTACAGGACCAAGAGCCCAGCCAAATTTGGCTACAGAAGGCATGCTCTCAATCCACAGGCTCCTCTGGGAATCAGTGAAAGAGGCCCTCCTGGCCAGCTCTGGCCCCTCGTAGACTTGATTGGAAGGAAACCACCTGTCTTAGGGAGCTCCTGGGGCTCCCTTCTGAGATTTTGGGGGGTCAGGGAGCTCCAAAAGTCCAAACCCTATCCCTTCACTGGCTGGTCTGCTGTTGAGGTCACCATGGAAACAGCTCCCTGGCGGCCTTCTGGGGGAGAAGTACCAATTGTGAGAGAGAATTGAGTTCTTGTCTCTGCCCTGTTCCCCCTTTTATCGCCTGGGAGTGCGGGGGATAGGTCTGTCTCAGAGGGCCCTCCCCGGTTGATGCTCTCAGCTATGGAGCAGGAGTGGCACCGAGGGCTGTAGGGTGAGGAGGTGCCATGACCAGATGCTGCTGACAATACTTGTGAACGCTGAACACGTACTGTGTTCCCGACACTGTGCTTAGGGCTTTCTCAGGGTTCATGTCGGCACAGTAACTCCACTTCACACGTGGGGAACAGAGGCTCGGTGAGGTGGAGTCACTTGTCTGAAGTCCAGCAGGTAGTCCAAGGCATAGCAGAGGTCGAAGCTCACATCTGTCTCCCTGGAACCCTCTTCCTAGCCACGGTGCTTCCCAGAGCCCCTGGCCTGAGTTCCTAAGAGAGGCAGAAGCTGGGCCTCGTCGGGGCCTCTTCAGTGCTTCTGGCAGTTTACAAGCTGCTTCCACAGCTGCATGTGCAAGGAGAATAATCTTGTCCCCATTTCACAGATGAAGAAACTGAGGCTCGGCCCCAGCAATCTCATGGGACTGAGGTCTCAGTGACACCGGACTCGGGGTGGAGGTGGCTCTTCCTGAGGACACAGAGGAAAGGGTGGGAGGCCGGTTTTCTATCCCCCATCCTCAACTCTAAGCCCTCCTCCCCCTACCCCATCCCCCCTTCTCAGACACTCCTGCCAGAGTTTGTCTGAGAAGCCCAGGCCCCGGGCTCTGCTGGGACTGTGGCCTCAGCCCTCAAAATAGCCCTGCCTGTGAATGAACACGCTGTCCCTGGGCCCAGAGAGCCTCAAGGGAGGCTTGGCTCACATCTGGATGGATCTGCCCCAACCTGGGCCCAAGGGTGGAGGGGAGCAGGGGGCAGAGCTCCCAGACGGTCAGCCCTTTCTCCGGATGGCCGAGAGACGCCTGTCCCAGCACCTCCTAGTGAAGCCCAGAGGGTGAGACTGTACAGTGGCATTTCGGGCACCATCACGTCCTGGAAACAAGACAGACTGTTGGACAGCACGCACTTCCAGCCCAGCTCTTCTACCAACTGGCGGGGTGCCTCTGGGCCAGTCACTCAGCAGCTGGAGACCTTTAATGGCTGTGACCTCGCTGGCTTACAGTGAGGATAAAGCCCACGTGTCAGACCTCGGAATATTGGGCAGAAAATGCCCGTGGGGGGAGGGCCGGTGGTCTGCTACCATTAGCTCGGCTTCCAGAGGTCACCACTCATTCAAGCAGCATCCATTGGCACCTGCTACGTGCCAGCTCCTGGGCTGGAACGGGGGCCACAGAGTGAAGACCATTCCCCGAGCTCCCAGTCTGAGGGAGACAAAGAGAAACCCAGTGATTCCCCTCCTGAGATATCCTGGGGAAATGTCCCCGGAAAGGCAGGAAGTGCCGGCCAGTTGCAGGAATAGAGAAACCTTCCCAGGGAGACAGGAGCAGAGAGCATGTTTCCTGGCAGAGGGAACACGCTGAGGGAAGGCTGGGAGGAAGAATCCATAGTCTCCTTCTGAGGTCAGTGAGCAAATCGTTGGGCATAGAGCCAGGCACCGGGGAGAACCACTGTGGGCTTTGCTTTGCCCTTTAATGTGAGATAGTTATGTATTGGATTCTCTTTAAAAGGCAACTGACCACATAGGGAAGAAATGAGGAAGGTAAAATGCTTCTCTCCCATTCTGTCTGCCCACCACCAAATTCCTCCTCTCTGAGGAAATCTATGAGCAATTTCTTATGTGCCCTTCTCTCTCTCTCCCTCTCTCTCTCCCTCTCTCTTTCCCTCCCTCTCTCTCTTTCTCTCTCTTTCTCTCTCTCTCTCTCCATCTCAGCACATAGGTTCCTGTGTGCCTTTGTCCTTAAATAATGTTATCTCGACATCATTCCATTGCAGTTCATAAAAAGTTTCTTCTGCCCTATGCTGCAGAGAACTTTATCGTGTGGCTGTGATGTATTTATAAGTCCCGCATTACTGGGCATGGAGGTTCCCGCGTTCATTGCGATCTGACCCGGCTTCCTAATACTTGTTTCTCCCCTCCTGTAGAGTGGCCGCCGTGACCTGGGAGGCAGCTGCTTGAAGGTGAGGGGGGTGGCCCCGCTTCGAGTGCCACGGAGATGAGCCTGGACCCCGGTGGCATTTGCTCCAAGCAGGACCCTGGAGAAGGAAGCCGGAGGCCAGCCGCTGGGTGAACAGGGGAGAAGACCCCAGGAGCCGATCCTACCCCTCGATTGTATAGGGACCAGAGGACAAAGGCTTGGGCCCATGACCCCCTGGACAGGCCCCCTGGGACATCTCTACCCCACCGTGGAGAGCTGTGAAGACCCATCCAGCTGGCCCCAGCCCTGGCTGGTCAGAGACAAGGCAGAACTTTTGGAAAAACAAAGACTGTTGGTGACAGAGGGTGTGTGCATGTCTGTGCATGAGTGAGTGAGTGTGTAAATGTGTGTGTGTGTGTGTGTGTGTGTGAGAGAGAGAGAGAGAGAGAGAGAGAGAGAGAGAGAGAGAGAGAGAGGATGCGTGGATTTAAAATAAAAGGTATTTTTAAATAAAAGATGTTCCCAACTGAGGAAGGGAAGGGTCTGGGGACATCGGTGGCCAGAGGTGACCCTTCCCCTGGACCTCGGCAGAGGCACAGATGTCACCAGTGCTGCCCTGTGCCCGGAGGGATGGGCTGGGCGAATGCAGGAAGACCCCAGAAGTCAAGATCACTAAACGTTCCACATCGTCTTCTTGAATACCTGTTAGGTGTCTGGTGTAGTTGGCAAAGAAATCTTAATTTTATTCATTTTTGAATAAGGAATATATTCATTCACAGGGTGCAACATTCAAAAGGTACAAGAAGAAGGTATACAGTGACTACAAAGATGGGTGGTGCCAAAGGGTATCAACACCTCTCCACCTACCCCTTCTCTCTGCAAGCAGCCTCAGCCACCAGGTGTGATGCCCATTTCCCGTGAATAACCGAGCAAACACACTTCCACTCTTGACACAAAGGGTGCATGCTACACAAGCTTTCTGCTCCTTGCTTTTTTGTTTTGTTTTCCTCTAACTTGGCTGTCATCTCAGATCAGGTCACAGAGGTAAAGGGCCCCCTTATTCCTTTAGTGGCTGCTCATTCCACTCTGAATGTGCGATGCAGGCAGACCTCGGAGATAGTGCACGTTCGGTTCCAGGCCACCACAGCAAAGCAAGTATCGTGATAAAGTGAGAGTCATAACCTTTATGCTGCTGGAAGGTTTTTGCCTTTAAAAAAACGTCTATGAGGCGCTATAAAACGTGTGATACGGTGAGGTATGCCTGTACCTGAACCCATCTCCTATCCTGTCCTGACAAGTGGTTGTGTAGGCAGTTTTCCACCTGTACTAGAAGGGGGTATTCTTACCCTGTTTTGAGATGGTTTAGAGCACATGTGTCAAACACAAGGCCCGCGGGCCAAATCCGTCCCGCCAGGCCTTGCAATGTGGCCCGCACCACGCTGTCATCACTGCACTCCGCTGCGTTTCCATCACAATGACAGTTTATGACTGTTCAGTAAACCATTCGGCCCGCGATTTAGGCTGGATTTTAGATTTTGGCCCCTTCTCTGATTGAGTTCGACACCCCTAGTTTAGAGGAATGACGGCGCCTAACAGTGTGGGGCTGGCATGTAGTAGGGTGACAGTGTGAGATCCACCTACCTTTAAAGCCTCAAGTGGGCTCCCTCCCCTGCTGGAGACGCCCCAGATGCAGTGCCAGCTCCTGGGACCCCCGTTTTCCCAGCAGCCCCGGGAGGTGGAGGCTGGTGTTTCCCCATTTCACGGGTCCGGCTGAGACCGCGATGGGGACAGCTGGCCAGTGGAGCCGGCAGTTCATGGCTCTCAGGATCAGAGCCGCTCGGGGCAGAGGAGCTGGGAGAGGCTGCAGAGCCAGGCAGCGCCTGCTCCTAAAGGCATGCTCATGTGCCTATTGTTTAAATTAATTTAGCAAACACTTTCATTGTTTACCCACAAATCTAGCTCTGCAGTCCCCGCTCAGATCCTCTCTGCCATTCCTCCTTGGCCTCTCTGCCTGAGCCTGCAGTGAGCTGCCCTTTTGCAGATGAGCAAACACTACCCAGCACCCTCCCTGTGCCAGACACCACAGGACATCTGCCTCCCGGACAAACCAGGACCCCAGGAGACCAAAGGGGTCGCTGGAGTTGCCAGTCCAGGTTGGAGTAGGCCGTGAAATCACTCCATGTGGCCCGTTCGGTAGAAGAAGTAGAGGAAGGAGGGCCGCAAGGGGCCCGGGTCCTGGCCCAGGACAGCCTTCCGAGTGCCCTCTACCTTGCTTCCCCGGTGTTCCAGGGACACTCGTGTTCCCATCCCGTGGCGCTTCCCCCTTCGGGAGCTAATTAGGAAAGCACATTGCACTCCCTGTGCACACCCGGGGCCAGGGCCAGGCGGCCCCTGGCAAAGCCACAGGAAAAGGCCTGCGACCTCGTCAATGGCAGGAAGCCTGGGAGTGGGGGCAGCGCAGGCACTTGGGTGCTCTGGGCTGGAGGCCCACTGTTGCCACCAGATTTGCTGGGTGACCTCAGAAAAGTTGCTTGACCCCTCTGGGACTCCTTGGCCCGATCTCTAAGCAGCAAAAAACAGATGGGACAAAACGATAAGTATTTGTTTTTACCTTGTCAAATAGTTTTCATAGGCCATTTATACCCTGGGCAAATCATTCAAATTGTATCTAATAATATGCAGTGAAAAGTACTTACCTCCCAAAAGCCACTGCTGCAGGCAGTTTCCTGGGTGCCCTTCCGGAAAGGCTCTCAGGCGTCCTCAAACTGTTTAAAGTGGGGGCCAGATCACGGTCCCTCAGAGAGCTGGAGGGCCGGACTATATGAACTACTAATTCCTACTGTAACACCTCGGCTGCGCTCACTGCCCAAAAAACCTGGCGGGCCGGATCAGACTCCTCTGCGGGCCGCATGTGGCCCGAGGGCCGTAGTTTGAAGACGCCTGACTGATGACTGCTTCTGAAAGAGTATTAGTGGGGTTTCATTGTAAAAAAAAAAAAAAAAAAAAAAAATCAAATGCAGCAAGAACCTAGAGCTCTCACCCATCCCAAAGGTAAGCAGTGAACACGAATCCTGCAGAGTTCTTGTGAAACACACACAATCACTCACAGCTAAGCATGCAGCATGCAGGCGGGAACGTGCAATGCTGTTAAGTGTACAGCACAATGAGTTTCCGCGAGCTGAGACACCTGCATACCCAGCATGCCGGTCACGGCCTCCCCGGAGCCCCTCTTGCACTCCTTTGCTCAGACGGGGTTCTTTCGATTGTATTTCCTTTGAAGCAGATAACACGTGTGCGGAGCTCACAGTTCAGAAGACACAATAGAGAATAAACTTCCACCCACTCAGTTCCAGCTCACACAGGCAATTACTTAGCCAGGGTCTTGGGGATTCCGGCCAGATAGTCTTCCTAGATGCAGGCAAGTCACAAAGTGTTTTCACACAGGTTGTAACGTTTCACACACTGTTCTGTGTGTTTTTTTTTCCTTATCCATATATCTTGGAGACTCTTCAGTGCTAAAAGAGCTGCTTCACACTTTTCCCGGCTGCATAGTGTTCCGTTCTGCACGTTTTGCAGCCTGCTGTCTTCCTTGAGTTCCCGGGTAATAGTTAATGTCTACGAGCCTTTGTGAGCAGCAAGGCCAGCCTGACACATGTGACTTGACAGAGGACAGCTGCGGACCAGGACCTCTGGGGCCATTTGGCTAACACCCCTGCCCCCAACACACACGTTTTGCCATCGGGATGGGCCAGCCCCGCCAGGCTCCTCCAGGCTCCCTGAGTGCGGGTATCTTCGAGCTAGCGGAGTAAAGGCACTCAGGAAAAAGAAACTCGGGGTCGAGGGAGTGGATGACCAGCTTCAGCCAAGTCACCTGGGACCCTGAAGAGGAGGCTGAAAACTCCAGGGCACTTCTTCCACCCCCATGAGGGGCAGCAGCATGAGCAAGAATGATCTAGAGTTCATCATTTTACAATGAGGAGACCTAGCCAATACAGAGGAAGCAACCTGCTGGGCCTCCGGGAACTCGGGTCTCCCTCCTCTAAGGGAGAACACAGGGCTCCCTTCCCTAAGCCCACAATTGCAAGCAGGAAGGCCGCACCGATCGCCCATGGCAATGGGGTAACCAAAGCCCAGAGAAGGACAGCAATGGCCATGGTCACACAGCATTTGGAGCTGAGCAGAGCTAAGAAGGCCCCTTTCTCCAGACCAGGGCTTCTCCACCTCATTTAATTCCCCCTCATTGGCCCAAGCCACTTCCATTTTATTAGGCTCCTATTAGATTACACTTATACACACACACACACACACACACACACACACACACACACGCAAAACAGAATTCTGAGAGCTGGCATAATTGGCAAGTTAATTCTTAAACACCCATACACAGTCACAAGTAGAATGCATGACCATGAGAGCATTAAGTAGAGGATTTACAAACACATTAGGACACCCATGTAAAGTTGAAGGTCTTTATTCAATCCAGTCTGCAGGTTTTCCTTCACGTGGACATGACATCAAAAACCTAGACCTCAATGGAATAATGCAACACATGACCTGGATTAGATCCTGTACGGCACATCGAGAACATTATTGGGTAGTTGACAAAATTGAGGTAAGAACAAGAGATAAAAGTCTGTGTCAGTACTACATTTTCTGAATTTGCTAATAGCATGACAATGTAAGAGGGTCCCCTTGCGCTTAAGAAATACACCCTGAAGCATTTTGAAGGGGTAGAGGAACATGACGAGGGGACCTACTCCCAAATGGTTCAGAAAAAAATGTGAGAGGAAGAGAAGGATAAAGCAAATGTGGCACACTGTTACAACTTGTTGAATCCAGGTGAAGAGTACATGGGAGTGCTCTGTGTTACTTGTCACTTCTCTGTGTGTTTGTAAATGGTTGCAGAATGAAAAGTTGAGGTTGGGATTTTGGCCCGCTGGGATGTAAGGCCTGCCAGACGGTGCCCTGGCCCCTCTGACTCTTCCTCACCTCAGCTGCTCCAACAGAGGATGGAAAATACCCCCAGTGGACCCAGGCACCCCTGCCCACGGCTCTCAGGCCCTGTGCCCTCTGGGAGGCTAAGGTGCTCCCAGCCCCCAAGTCTCCTGCCACCATGATTTATGTCCCTGGGAGCCTCAGCAGCTGTGAGCCCCGGTCCCACCAGGCGGCCTGCAGGGGGGTGGGGGGCGCCAACTTTTGCTTCTCAGCGTGTCTAATTCAGACCAGACTCACAGGCCCCATGGGCCTCGGATCAGGCTCCCAGGGGGCCGGGGTCAGAGGGCAGGCCTGCATGGCTTGGAAACCCAGGAGGCGCTGAGGGTGAACTGGCTGCAAAGCAGGACCCGCCTGGTCTAGCGTGGCCTCTGCTCCTGTGTGACCTGGGGTGGGTATCTGCCCATCTCTGGGCCTTGCGTTTCCTCATCTCGGTACAGAGGGTGGACCAGAAGGACTTTGTAAACTGGGACACACTGGCCTTGTAGGAGGGAAGGCTGGTAAAATCTAGGAGTTGATTTCCCCCCCCCCCCCCCTGAATGCCCAGATCTTCAAAGGTTAGAAAAATGCCTTTTTTGAGGGCCTACTATGTGTCAGTCCTAGGTCTTCCCGCTTTACTAAGTTAATTAATACAGGCTATTCAACAAGTTTGTACTATCATTGCCCTATTTTATAGATGAGGAAACTGAGACCCAGGGAAGTTAAAGAACATGCCAAGGACTTGGTGTCTAATAAGCAAACGGATCTGAACCAGGTATTCTGGCTGCAGAGCTCCCCTGGGCTCTCAACCACAGCCCCACACGTCTTCCTCTAGTCCCATAAGGGCCCGACAAACTTGGCTTCCAGAACAAGGCAGGAGAGGGCATCCCCAGCCTGGCTCTTTACCCCGACCCCTGGCCCAGAGGAGCCCAGGACCCAGCTGCACCAAGGGCATCAGAGTCTGGGACGGTCCGGGAAGCTGCACCCCCCGCGGGCTCCCCAGCATTGCGGACACCCCCAGGACCAGAGAGGCTCAAACACAGGTTCCCAGAGAGTGTAAATGGAGGGGCCTCTGAACCTTCTCTCCTCAGAGCCCATTAGTCACCAGCGGGGACACTGAGGCCCAGAGCAGGCGAGGCGGTATCCCCAACATCACACGGAGAGTCAGAGAGGAGCCAGAACCAGTCATTGCCTGGTGACACGTCACAGAGCAGCGATGAGCATGAGAGTAAGCGACACTGATGTGACCCGCTGGTCAGAGACATCGCTCTGAGTGGCATACACAAGTGGTCTCAATCTTGCAACAGCATGCTCATTTCACAGCCTCGAAAAGCAAGCCCAAGCGAGGCAATGGTGTAGCTGTGACTCAAACCAGGGGGTCCGGTTCCAGATGCCATCACCTTCGCCACAGCAGGAAGGCATAGGGTAGAGTATGACTTCACAGAGCAACTTCAGGCGTGGGTCAGCCTGTCAGTCAGTTGGTCAGTCAACAAACACACAGTGACCTGCTCGTGAACCATGCAAGGCTCTGAGGATGATCAGAGGATAAGACAGGTGTGGTGCTTGCCCTGCGCAGGCCACGCTCTATCAGAAAATCAGGTTTTGGGCAGATAATAAAAATGTGATGGGTGCCCGGATATACCAAGGTTGCAGATTCCTAGTTCAGGGCACATATAAGAAACAGGCAATGAATGCATAAATAAGTGGAAGAACAAATTTCCTCTCTCTCTCTCTCTCTCTCTCTCTCTCTCTCTCTCTCTCTCTCTCTCTCTCTCATCAGTTAAAAAATTTTTTTAAAGAAAAAAATTAATGTGATGGGTGCTTCCAATGCTCATGGACACGTGTGACCAGGAACGAGGAAGCGGGGAAACTATGCTTCGGAGGCAAGAGAAGGGAGGCTTTGCCGAGTGTGAAAGGTTCTGCAAAGTGTCCAGCCCACCCCTGCATCAGCTGGCTGATGGGACGCCTGCGGGTCCCTGGGTCTCCCTGAATATAACCTGATAATCCCTGACATCTATCTATCCTCTGAGCAGCTCGGTGAAGCAGTCCCAGCAAGGCAAGCTTTGGAGAGTAGCAACAACCTCGCCTGACTGAGCACCACCCCTGCACCAGGCACTGCTCCAGCCCTGCCACTCAGCTACCCCCCCAACCCAGTGAGACACCCCAAGGTCCTACCGGACACCTGCATGACAGGCCCCAGCCTCACCTCCCTCCTCTACCATCCCCTCTTCCCCCCAACTCCTGCTCCAGGACGAGGTTCCCAGGCAAGATGCAACTCTCCCAGATCTCAGAGCCAGACGGCAGCCCCTGCCCACCGCACCCTCTGGCTGCCACCATGCTGCAGCATCTCAGGTGCCTCCCACAGCGCCAGCACATAGTGGGTACTTCGCAGATACCTGCCAAAGGACCCGGCGGCATCCTGCTGTCTCATCCTGCACACCGCCCTGCAGAGTCCATTTCCCCTTTTTCACAGACGGGAATCAGCAAGGAGCAGTGGCCGGCTTAAGGTCACACAGCGAGGAGGGCAGTGAGACCTCGAACCCAGCTCTGCGGCTCCTCTGTCTGCAGAAAAACCCACAGTTCCTCTGTCTGCAGAAAAACCCACGCCGCCTGCAAGCTCAGAAGACACTGGCAACGGGCCTTTAACCATAGAGGAGAGAGGGATGGGCCCGGCGCTCAGGGAGGAAAATAGGCGCTGACCAGCTGGGAACTCCGTGGGAATGTCTCTCACCCCCCAACCCCATCCCATCCCAATCTGTCCCCCAGGCAGCAGCCAGGGCAGGGCGAGGAAGGGGTCAGGGAGTCAGGCCATGGATTCCCAAGGACGACAGCCCTCCTGCTCCTGTGGGATGGCCAAGGAGCCACCCAGAAGCTGGGCCTGTCTTGCTCTCCCTACCCTCACTCTCCTGGAGGCAGCCGCCCCTCCACCCCTCGCCCACCCTCCCCCACGTCCCCTCCCCTCCCAGCCCAGACCCACCACCTCCTCCGCCCCCGGCTCTCAGAAAGCCCTGGAAAGGCTGCTTTCTTTGAGACAGGAAGGTGTCCTCAAGTCTCAGGAAGGAAAAACAGTCAAGCTGAACCCACCAAGACCGTCTCCAAGGGGCCGGGGCTGGCGCCGGGCCAGGACTGACATCACCTGGGAACTGCCGAAGCCGCAGCTGCAGCACGCCTCCTGAGGGGACGCGCTTTTGCTATTTAAAATAATAATAATAAAATAAAATAAAAACATTTCCAGTCTGGTGTTTTTAAATGTGCTTTTTATAGTGGGCCCCGGAGTGTGGGTGTGTTGGTGTCCCCTCTTCTCTCTCCTCACGTCCTGCCTCTCACACCACACACTGCAGCCTCTCACCAGTCCCAGCGAGTTCCTGGGAGTGCCGGGTGGAGCCTCCTGCCGTCTCTGACCCACCCCCTCAGATGATCTCTGATTAATTTTAATTTATAGAAAAATATTAAAAAAATATATCTGCTCACAAATTCTGTAACAAATTCAAAAGGTGCCTCAGAGCATCAGGCGAAAGCCAGTCTCTCCCCACCTCTCAGGCACCTCGTCTCCATCCCCCGAGGCAACCCTTCTTCTACTGAGGGCTTACTGTGTGCCAGGCACTCTCCTAACAATTATCTCATATTTCCTCGTTTCATCTTTATAAAAACCATAGGAGGCAGAGTGTCCATTGGCTATTGTCTTGTGAAGATTGCTGAAGATATTCTATGTATATAGGAGCAAATCTGGATCTATGATCTTACCCTCTCTCTCCTTAGAAATACAAATAGATGCTTTTTGTATACCCTGGTCTGCACTTTGCTTCTTGGGTTTTTTTTGTTAATCCTCCCGAGGATATTTTTTTCATTGATTTTTGGAGAGCATGAAAGGGAGGAAAAGAGGGAGGAGGGAGAGAGAGAAACATTGATGTAAGAGAGATATATCAATTGGCTGCCTCCCACACACACACCCCAACAAGCACCAAGGATCTAACCTGCAACCCAGGTATGTGCCCTAAACCAGGAATTGAGCCTAAGACACTTTGGTGCGAGGACTGATGCTCTAACCACTGAGCTATCGACCAGGATTGCTTCATTAAAAAAATATAACAAAATGATTCCATATTGGTGCATACAGAGGTTCCCCATTCACCTTCATAGCTGCATATTATTCCCTTATAAGGGAGGATGTACCATAACATAATTAAGGTGTCCTCTATTGGTGGACATGAAGGATGTTTCCAATCATTTTTTAACTTTTTATTGAATTTATTACGGTGACACCGGTTAATAAAATTAAATTGTTTCAGGTTTACAATTCTGTAATACAATACATTATTTGTATATTGGATTGTGTGTTTACCACCCTAAGTCAAGTCTCCTTTTCCCCCCATTTACTCTTTTCCTCCTCCCCCAACCCATTTCCCTCTGGTAATCACCATACTGTTGTTGTCTATGGCCAATATTTTCTCTTAGGAATAATGCAGCAATGAATAGCCAGAGTAATTTTCTAAAAGCTCTGATGGACCTCATCAGTCCAATATTTAAAAACTCCCCATTCTTCTCATTTGTATGCAGAAGGGCATCTGAATGGCAGGAGTATCAAAAATCCCTCCAAGACTGACGAAAGCTCCCCAAGTGTACCTGCTCCCCCCAAAAAGCTCATGGACAATCGGCCTTTGTGTGAGGTTCAGGGGCTCCTGGAAACCCCACTCATGGAGGCAATAGTGCCTACACCTCTCCCAGCTGTAAGGTGTGGCCATGGCTTTGAGCTGGGCAGTTTGGACGGACAGCTCTTCTGCGTCAGAGTTACAGGGCCTTGGGAAAATGGCTTAATTGCACCAGAGCTTTTTCTCATCTCTAAAATGGGGTTAATTATGGCAGCTTCCTCCTAGGATTGTGAAAAATAGACTGGATTCAGACTCTGAAGTGTTTAGCCTGGCACACAGATTGGCTGGCAGTGATTCTGACTGTGGTGGTGACCACAGAGGTAGTGGCAGTGGCGGTGGGATTGTTCTTATAAGGTAAATTCCAAACTCATTTATTTATTCAACAAATACTTACTGAGAACACACTGTGGACAGGGACTTGGGAAGGGCTACTTCACTACAGGAAGGACCACTCAGAGGTGCAGGTGGAAAGCCCCTGGTGACCAAGGTGAGGGCTGGCTGGGGGAAGGCACAGAGGCTGGTTGGAGGCCACTCGGTCATCCGTGTAGAAATGATGGCCTCAACTAGGTAACAGTCATGAAGGCAGACAAAAGAGGGCAGCAGCCAGCAGAGATACCCAGGAAGCAGAGGTGACATCAATATCTCCATTAAGAGGCTGATGGAGTGCGGGAGAGAGGGAGGAGTTGAGTAAAAAGGAGCCATTCATGCCCCTCCTTTGCCCATCCCTGCAAGGGCTTCCCATCACTCTTCCAGTGAAACCCAATCTCTCCGGGGGTCCAATCTCTGCTGCCCTCATCGCCTCCCTCCCTCCCTCCCACTCCCTTTGCTGTCTGAGCTCCAGGCACACCAGCCTCCTTGCAGTTCCTGGCACACACCAGGCCCATGGGCATCGGCCCAGAATGCTCTCCCCTCACCTATCCTCAAAGCTTGCTAATTCCCTTCATTCAAATCTCTGCTCAGATACCACCTTCTCAAGGAGGCCTGCCCTGACCACCCAAGCTAAAGCAACGCTACTCCACCAGTCTTTTGTTTTGTGTGTGGTATCATATACTAACATAAAATTCTCCATTTTAACAAAATTTAAGTGTACAATTCCATGGCATTAAGTACATCCACCACGCTGTACAGCCATTTTCATCATCCCAAACAGCTTTCCACCAATCTTTATCCCCTTGTCTTAGTTTTTCTTTGTAAGTCCTTACCACCTGACTCTGTGATACTTATTTATCTAGTTTCTTGTTTACTGCCTGTCTCCTTAGACTAGAATGGAAACGACAAGAGGACTAGGACTTTGCCTGTGTTGTTCACGTCTATCTCACCGGCCCTTCAAGAATGCCAGGCACATAGTAGGTGCTTCATAACTGATTGTGGAAAACTTAACCGATGAAAGAAGGATGTAGGCAAAGGAATAGACTGATTTTCTGGACAATTCAGGCACATCCCTCCCTGCCGGTCCCTTTCTCACAACTTCTCTATCCTCCCCCTTCTCCCCAGCCACACTAGCTGTGCCAGCCCTTGCAGGTCCCACTGCCAAGCCTTTGCTCGAGCTGCTCCCTCACTGGAATTATCGTTTCTTTTTCCTGCACCAAAATCTTCTTCATTTTTCAATATCCTGCTCAGGTCCTACCCCTCTCAGAAAGGATTCCCAGCTAATTCTTCATCACCCCAACTGCTTTCCTTTTCCAATGTTCCATGTGTTTCTGCCCAGAATTGGCCAGTTCTCCTTTGGTTATAAGAGATAGAAACCCAGCTCAAAGTGGCTAACAAAAAAAAAAAAGAAAGAAAGAAAGAAAAAAGAAAGAAAAAAGAAGAAAAAAAAGATAAGTTATTGGTTTCCAGAACTGACTTCAGAACATTGGTTTTCTGGCTGAATGCAGATGATCTTAGGATATCAATAGAACTGTATCAATGTCAGCTTCATTCTCAAACAGCCTCCCCTCTGTTAGAGACAAAGATGGCTGCCAGCAACTCTGGATCACAACCATTCTTTTATTTTATTTTTATTTTTTTATTGTTTAAAGTATTACATATAGTAGTACATATATCTCCTTTTTTCCCCCCATTGACCTTCCTCACAAACAACCTTTTAGAATCTCCTTTGGAATGGGCCATCTTCCTAGCAGTTCCAGCAAAAGTCCTGGGGAAGGTCCCCATTGGCTTGACGTGGGCCATATGTCCAACTTCATGCCAATCCCTATGGCCAGAGGAATGAAGCGTTCTGATTGGCTAGGCCTGGTCATGTGCCCACCTTTGCCATAGATGTGGGGTTTGCCTGGCCTGAGTTACAACAAGCAAGAGTGGGAGGGGGGGAGGGGGGTTGGTTTCTTAAAAGAAAATTGGGAAAATGGAAGCCCAAGATGTCATTAGCAATGTCTTTGTTGGAGCACTTGCCACACTGCCTCCAGGAACTTGAATTATTTGTGTAGGATGTGTCTTTCCCCTGAATCCCTGAGTCCCCAGGATCTAGCACGTGCTCAGTGCTTGATGAATCCCAACGTGCTTCTCTTTCTGCCCTTCGGCTGTGGCTTGGCCAGCTTCGGAGGACCCAGTGTGGCAAGGCCGATGAGAGTGCACAGGATCTCTGGCCCTTGCCCAACCCCTCTGGCACACGTTGTCCCCCCCTCCACAGAGAAAGCAGGCAGTCCAGTTCTCAGTCCATGTCGTCAGTGTGACCTTGAGAAAGTCCCTTCCCCTCAGCAAGCCTCAGCGGCCCTTTCTGTTAAGTAGAGGCTGGGAGAAGCCTTTGACCTGAGAGGCTTTCCAGCCCATCACAATCCTCTTCGTTATTCTTTTCATGTCTACGTACCACCTGTGCTGCCAGTTCCATAACATGTTCTTCTTTAAACGGACCCTCTTTTAAAAACATAAAAATATTCACTTCAAAAGGGAACTTTAGATCCCTCCATAAATGGAAAACCAGTATCCCGTGCCATAAATAGAAGGTAACCATAAAAATAAGTACAATGAAAACAAAACAATGTCATTAAGTTCTTGCCAAATCCGGCTGCCTGCAGAAGGCCCCGAGGTGGAGGCTGGCTCGCTGCTAAAAAGGGAAGTAAGTGCTAAGAGAGGTGTTAAACACACACCAGCATTCAAGGGAGACTTTCTCCTTCGGAGCAAGCTGAAGGAGAAATGGAAAGGGAGGAAGGTTCTCGCTCTGGGCTTCGCTGCTCTTTAGTTAGGTGGGGCTCCACCAGGCAGCAGCTCAGGCAGAGCCTGTGGCATAGCCCTCTCCTAGGAAACAGTGAACCTTGCTATCGCTTCCTACGCTTCCTACGGAGGGGCTGTGCCTCCCCTGCCTGCAGGCCAGGTGGGAGGTCAGAGCCACAGCCAGGATGAAGCCTCTGATTCAGGATAAACGAGAGACAGACAAATCCCTACCAGCTCAGTCCTCACTACCCTCACCAAGCATAGCCTTGGGCAATAACAATACAGTATATTTGTTTCATTTGCATAATTTGCTTGAAGAAACTCTGGAAACATCAAAAACTAATAAAAGTGGTGGGAACCAGGAATGAGAATGAGACTTCCACAATATCTTTATTTATATATTTTAAACCATATGAATATATATGGTTTAAATATACTCCATTTTTAAATAACAAAGATAAATATTTATTAGTCTGCTGTGTAAGCAGACTTGATGTTAAGCACTGTGATTTCATTCATTCATTCATTCCTTTCATTTATTGACTCTCCTATAAATGAATCGATTCAATGAGCATCAGTGCAAACCACAGAGGCTTTATTTGTTCATTGTTCATTTATTCAGTCAACTAATGCTTATCAGGACTCTGACTTTGTTCACTTTGTGGGGATACATTGGTGGTAACTCCTGTTCTCAAGGAACTAGCAGTCTAAAGGGGGAAGCACGCGGCCTGACAGACAAGTGAGCCCCACAACTTGTGCTGTAGAATCTTGTACATTCTCCTGGGTTGGGGGTGGGTGTGGTGAGGGAAAGTCAGGAGTAGCGAGGATGAGGCTGGAAAGTTCATGGGGCCACATCAGGAAGCCTGGTCACGGGGAGAGGAGTTCAGGCATTATGCAGCGGGAAATGGGAGGAGGGGGTTGTCTTTGATGCTGAGATAAATCCCACTTCATATCTGCCTGCCCCTACAAAATGCCTCTGCAGTCCAACATTCTCTTCATGACCAGGGCCATCTTTCTTTTCATATATTATTGTTGTTGTTGTTGTTGTTGTTGTTTTAGAGAGGGAGAGAGAGAGAAACATCAATGGGCTGCCTCTTGCATGTCCCCCACGAGGGACAGAGCCAACAGCCCAGGCATGTGCCCCAACCAGGAAGTGAACCTCAGCCTCTCAGTGCCTGGGACAACTCTCAACCAGCTCAACTACCCGGGCCGGGCATCTGGCCATCTTTCACGTCTGCTGTCAGCTTTTGCCCAAAGAACTCCTATTGCCTACGTGCTAGTCTCACTCTGTTTTGTCCCCCTCCCCTTTACAGCTGCCAGAGTTCTCTTTGGAAACTTAAAACCTGACATCGTCACTCCACAGCTTAAACCCTGTAAGGTCTTGCTCCTAGAATAAAATCCGAACTCCTTACTGTGGCCCACAGTGTGTTGCCTGAGCCAGCCCCTGCCAACATCGCTGACCTCGTCTCCCACGCTCTCCCTCAGTCACTGTGCTTTGGTCACCAGCACCTTAAAGGTCCTCAGACACAACAAACTCTTTCCTACCTCAGGCCCTGTGCATTCTGCCCTCTCTGCTTGGAATGCCAGCTTCTTCTCATTCTCCAGGTTTCATCTTAAATAGCACCTTCTCAGGAAAGTCTTGCGTGATTTCAAACAGGGATCAGCAAACAATGTCCATATCCTAAGTCTGGCCTACCACCTGTTTTTATAAATAAAGTTTTTGTTTGTTTGTTTGTTTTTTAAATATGGGAGACAACCAATTAATGTTTCTTTTTTTTCTCTCTCCATTTTTTAAAAATATATTTTATTGATTTTTTACAGAGAGGAGGAGAGAGAGATAGAGAACTAGAAACGTCAATGAGAGAGAAACATCGACCAGCTGCCTCTTGCACACCCTCTGCTGGGGATGTGCCCGCAACCAATGTACATGCCCTTGACTGAAATCAAACCTGGGACCTTTCAGTCCGCAGACCGATGCTCTACCACTGAGCCAAACCGGTTTCGGCTTAATAAATAAAGTTTTATTGGTACACAGCCATGTCCATTCATTTCCATATTGCCTGTGGTTGCTTTCCCACAACGGCAGAGCTGAGAGTTGTGACAGAGACTGGATGTCCCTCAAAGTCTAAAATCTTACTGTCTGGTCCCTTCCAAAGTTTGCTGACCCCTAATCCAAACCAATTCTCTCTTCCCAAGTTTATCTCTATTGTATCACTACACTTACTGATTTCATGGCACTTACAACAATTTGTAATGATTTTGGTTGTTGTTGTGTGTTGTCTCAGAGAAAATTCAGAGACAAAAGCATTTAGAAATCAAACAAAAATTTACCTGAAAAGAAGTTTCACAAGAGGATCCAGGTTTTAGAACAATAAATCACCAAATGAAAACTATTAGCAGATACTTCGAGGGGGAAAATTACCAAGGGTTAGCCTGTTCAAGGTCGAAGACACAGCAATTTTCTCACCTGATTTTTATATCTGCAAAGGTAATCACAAGTTTTCAGATGGGGTTTTGCAGACATGAAATAAAGTCGTTTTTGTTAGGGAGTCAGTAACTTACAGGAAAGGCCCAAGACTTCATTTATTTGGGGATTTAGAGAGAGACAGAAGAGCCCTGGTTTTTCTCAGGGTACAAAGTGCTTTTATAATCTGATTTTAGACAAAAATGGCAAAGACTCGGTTTGGCTTCCAGAAATTGTGTGTTCCCCAGCCCTCCACCCCACTATTACAGCATAAGGCAACATATAACCTTCCCCCTGAGGGAGATACTGTGTCTGCATGGCTTACCTCTGCGTTACCGATACCAAACACAGGTCTGACTCATATCAGGGGAAATTATAAAAGACTTGAAATAGGAAAAAATCCCACAAAGATCGCTGAATAGTCTATGGAATGCTATACCTTGTCATCTCCGCATCTCAGGTTATCTGATTCTGTGGCAATCATGCCTTTCTAATATATATCATTTATTGATTTCAGAGAGGAAGGGAGAGGAGAGATAGAAGTGGTGAGAGAAAAACCATTAATCGGCTGCCTCCTGCACACCCCACACTGGGGTCCAGCCTGAAACCCTGGCCAGGAATCAAACTGTGACCTCCTGATCCATAGGTTGATGCTCAAACGCTGGGCCACACCGGCCAGGCAGTTGGGCCTTTCTTTGTCTTCCAGTCATCCTACATCTCTGTAAATTGTAACAAGGCTGACAGCAATACAAATAATTCTTGTCCATAGAGATGCAGATATATTTTATCTGCTCGAGGTGCAAGTGATTTCCCCCCCATCCCCGGTCCTCTTGAAAGAAAATAATTTTTCATCTTTAGCAAATTAATTTCAGCATTCTTCATTGTGTGTGTGTGTGTGTGTGTGATTCCCTCATAAGTTAATGATTTTAATAAAAATTCTGATACGTGTTCATTTTATTTTTGAACAAGAGGCATGATTTTACTTTTTTGAAAAATTATCTTCAATCATCTCTTTTGTTAAATACTATTATAATGAATGCTGGAATGAATACTGAGTATGCTCTCAGATCATCCTGTGCTTCTTTGTAGGGCTGACTTAATAATTTAATAATTATAGTTATTCATGCATTTATTTTTGTATCATCTGTCTCTATTGACCATATGCTTCATGAGGGCAAGGACCTTGTCTGACTTGTTTGCCACTGTACCTCCTGAGACTAGCATGGTAACTCCTGACACATATGATTATGTATATACATATGTATGTTTGTAGATTGTTTACATGTATACACACACACACACACACACACACACACACAACACATATATGCCGGTATATATATATATATATATATATATATATATATATATATATATATATATATATATATATATATATATATATATATATATATATATATATATATTAGAGGCCCTGTGCATGGATTCGTGAACTGTTGGTGGGCATGGCCTGCGGGGATTGGCCAGCTGTGAGAGCACTGCTCATCCTAGTCAGCCAAGCAGCTGTGGACCCATCCTCTAAGCAGCTGCTCCTACTGTGGGAGCACACTGACCACCACGGGGTAGCTCCAGCATGGAATATCTGCCCCCTGGTGGCCAATGCACATCATAGCAATTGGTCGACCAGTCATTCTGCCATTCAGTTGTTGGGCTGTTATTATATAGGATATAAGTCCAATGCACAAATTCATGCACTGGTGGGATACAGCTGGCCCACCCTGATGGGGGCCATAGGGGGCGGGCCAGCTAGGGCAAGAGGCCATGGACAGGGCCAGCCAGGGCAAGGGGCTGCAAGTGCTTTGCTGGCCAGCCCCACCCCTGATCAGGGTCCAGGTGCCTGCTCAGGAGCAGGGCTGGCCAGGGGGAGGGGCTGCAGGCATTCCAGTCATTCTACCATTCGTTCAATTTGCATATTAACCTTTTATTATATAGAATATATATATATATATATATATATATATATATATATAGAGAGAGAGAGAGAGAGAGAGAGAGAGAGAGAGAGAGAGAGAGAGAGAGAGAGAGAGAGAGAGAGAGAACAGAGAGAGAGAAGAGAGAGAGAGAGAGAGAGAGCTATGTGTTGCCCAGTTTATAACAGACCTGGACACCTCTTTGAAGCCCCCAGTACAAGATGAAATCCTTTCTGGAAAAAGAATTCAAATTATTTCTGGAACAAATTAGATAATTAGAGGAGGAAGGAAGGAAGGAAGGAAGGAAGGAAGGAAGGAAGGAAGGAAGGAAGGAAGGAAGGAAGGAAGGAAACCACTGATGATTTTTCTGACAGGAATGGGCCCGTGGTATTCAAGACAAACACCTGCCCATCCCCTCGCCGCCTCCCCCCTCACCACCACCACCAACTTCAGGCACCATCATCCTCACCGATGAGGTAAGAGTGGGCTGCTGAGCATCACTGAGGGAAGAACTGTGGTTATTAAGCCATCCCCCCCCCACCGCCATGCTGCTTCCACCTTTCCAGACTCCTCTATGCCCCTTCACCCAGTCCAGCCCTCTTGCCAGTCACCTTCCTGTGTCTCTCCACTGATGCTGGCTGCCTCCCAGAGGCCCGGCCTGACCTTCAACCCTCTCCACTTTGTTCATCACCAGCACGAGCCCTCTCACCCACTTGTTCTGATTCCATCAAATCATCAATCTCTGCCCAGGGTCTGAGAGGTCCTCCCTGTAAGTCTGAGCTAGAAGCTGCCAGGGACATCAGGGTAATTAAAGAGCCCCCTACCCTCAGGGAACTTGCAGGCTAGTGGGAGAAAGGCTATTTTTCTCTGTGGAGTCTTCACACTGTGGACTCTACTGGTGCCCACACATCTTCTCATCTCTGCCAGAGACCACTAACTGCCTCTCATATCCATTTTCCCTTTCTCCTTTAGAAATAAAACCTCTGACTTTTATCCGAACACTTAGCCACATGGAATAAAGACTGCATTTCCTAGGCTCCCCTCCCCTTGCATCTAGTTATAGCTATGTGACTAAATTCTGACCAGTAGTATGTGGACAAATGTGATGTCCACATACCACTTTTAATTCATGGCTACCCCTGGCCTTTCCCCCTACTAACAGGCTGTGTATAGACATGGGGGAGTCATCTGACCAGGACAACAGATGGCAGAACTATAAGAAAGAAGAAGCCTGGGACCCCAACTCTATCATGCTAGTCTGAATCATTTAAACCCAGACTTGAGAAAAATTAAATTTTATCTTCTTTGTGCTATTATTACTTTGGATTTATGTTAGAACAGTGGTCGGCAAACTTATTAGTCCACAGAGCCAAATATCAAAAGTACAACGATTAAAATTTCTTTTGGGAGCCACATTTTTTAAACTTAAACTTCTTCTAATGCCACTTCTTCAAAATAGACTCACGCAGGCCGTGGTATTTTGTGGAAGAGTCACACTCAAGGGATCAAAGGGCCACATGTGGCTTGCGAGCAGCAGTTTGCCGATCACGGTGTTAGACTATATGAACCTATATATTTTTTAATTGGTCACCCATTTTCTTTGCAATAGAATTCAAACAAAAGCAAACATTTTTTTTTGCATGCCTACTATGTGCCAGGCACTGTTTAAGAGTCTGGGATACAGAAAGAAATCTCCAATGTGATGGAGAATACAATTTACTAAATGAATAAATGTATCTAAATCATGTACAATTCTCTTTTTTCTGCTGCCTCTCCTCCTTCCCTACTCATGCCCCATGCTTGGTGATAGCATAACCATATACCATGCCCAAAGAATAATGAGAGAAAGGCATGAAAAATACACTGAGTGGACAGATTATTATGATCTCTGAATGCATAATAATCTGGCTACTCTGTGTGTGTGTGTGTGTGTGTGTGTGTGTGTGTGTGTGTATTAGAGGCACAGAGCATGAATTCATGCATGGGTGGGGAACATGGGCAGTTTGCCAGCCTGCCTGCTGGTCGAACTCCTGGTGAAGGGGACAATTTGCATATTAGCCTTTTATTATATAGGATATACACTGAGTGGCCAAATTATTATACGTTCAGAGATCATACTAATCTGGCCACTCAGTGTATGTAGAATTTGTTGCCATGTGGACTATATTTAAGTCCTAGCTTAACCATACAGAAGCTTAGTTTCCTCATCTGGAAAATGGGATAAAAGTAATAACTACTTAGGTTTCTGGGGGGTGGGCAATATGAGGTAATGCATGGAAGGCTTACAGACAGTGTTTAACACATAGTCAATGCTCAATAAGACCTGGCTGCTAGAGTAGTAACACTATTAATATCAATTACCTGAGTAAAGGTAACAAGGACATACTAGGGGTCTCTTTTTTGACCCAACTTTACCTGAGAAGCTAAACCTAAGTGTTCCTCACCTCACCCCTTCCCTACTTTTCTTCCTCCCTCCCAAAGCCAGTCTCTCCTTCCCGTTGTCGAATCCATGCCAGCCCTAGGGTTTCTGCTGTCACCTCTCCCCAAATAGAGAGCCAAAGTCTAGAGGAATCTCCTTCTCCACTCCTGCAGCAGCAGCAGCAGCATTCTTCCACAGCTTTGGGTTGTTCCACTTACATATCCCCCCAGATTTGGGAAATGGAAACAGGGCTAGTCCAAGAGGCTGGAGGCCTGGTTGCAAATCTCTGCCCCATTGCTAACTCTCAATATGGTGGTGCACCGTCACTTCCTCATTTTAGGAGTCAGTTTCCCCCCTCAAAAACAACAGTGAACTTCTCCTCATCCCTCTAGACCCAGCTCAACTCCCACCCCTTTGTGAACCTTCCCGATTCCCTCAGGTAGTGTGTGGCTCTCTTCTCTGTGTTCTCCTCCATGGTACATGGTGCCATCATTCCCCTATTATAGCAGCCATCACCTCGTGTATAACTCTTGGCTTGTCTGTCTTGTCTTGTTCTATCTAGACACTGAACACTTGAGGACAGGTTGTAATTTATTTAGTCTGTATCCCTAGTCAGATTACATAGCATGAATGGATGACTGGATTGATACATATAGACAGATGATAAAATGGTTAGATGAATTGTATGTGGTTATTTAGATAGATGAAAGATGCATAGACAGTGATAGATGTGGCTAATAAATGATAGATATTTAGGGAAAAGGTGAATGAGGAATGGATAGTAAATGGAAGAGGAATGAATGAATAAATAGGTGAATTGATAGTTGGCTTGTGAATGATAGATATGAAAAAAAAAAATGAAGGAGGAATATATGTTGAATGGATAGTTGATCCAGGAGAATGGTGTATAGATAAATGGCCAATGGAATAATGGATGGATGGATGATGAATGAGTGATGAGTAGATGGATAGATGCATAAAGAATGAAAGGATAAGGATTAATGAATGCAGACAAGATGGTAAATGGCTATTAATGACTTGTGAATGGTAGGCAGATGAATGATGGATAGATTATAGACAGATGGAATAATGATGGCTGGGTGAGTGGCCTGCTGAATGGATGCATAGATTATAAATTGATAAGGGATGGATACAGAATAGATGATAGGTAGATGGATAGTGATTTGGTGGTGAACGCATGATGATGGATAAGGAGGAGATGATGGGTGAAGAATGAATGGACATTTGGCTAGATGGATGGTGTATGAATGATGAATGAATTGTTGCTGTTTAAATTAATGTAAGAAAAATACATAGATAATAGCTGGATAGATTGATGGATGATATGTGAACAGTCATGGATAGATGTGTGTGTTACTATAGACTTTCTTTGAGAATCCTTCTAGGCCTGGTATTTTGTGAGTCCACTCTCTAGGGAAGAACTGAAACTGATATTTGTTGAGGTCCCAGAGCCAGGCACCTTCACGTGTGCTTGACTTATGTCGTCTCAAGTACTCAATGTGACAGCGCTGCAAGGCTGGTCTTGTGATGCACACCTTACAGATCAAGAAAATAAGGCTCTGGGTGGAAGCGATCTTCCCAAGCCTGACTCCACTTCGCTTCTTTGTCCGTGTTCTCCTTCTTCCTCTAGTGCCTCCTCCTCTCTGCTAACAATTTTACACATCCCTGCACCATTCATGGCTTGCCTCTTCCATACTGTGGCCCTCTGGGATCTCTCTATTCCACACTTGACTCCTGCTAGTCCTGCCTTTCACTTGGTTCCTACCATGAGTCACAATCTTCAGCAAAACAAACACAATCGTGGTTTAATGGTGAATGTAATAGCCTTAAAGGTAGTTACTGTTATCCTCATTTTAAAAAGTGAGGAAGTCAAGACTCAGAGATGAACAGTAACTTGCCCAAGATCACCAGCTAGTTAGTGATGAAGATCTAACTGTTCAATACCAAAGTCTGTTCTGTTCAATCCCAAAGTCTGCATCTTAAATATTAATGTTATATTTCCTCTTGGCTACTGTGATGTTTGGTTATCCATATTTGCTTAAGTGTGTATGCCTGTGTATTTGTGTCTCATCTCTCCAGATTGAAACAGAGATGCTTTATCACGCTCTTTCTGAACTTGCTTCAGTGCCAGAGACCGGGAAGAACCATAGAATATCAGTGCAAAAAGAGGCACCACCGACATCCTGAAGTTCAACCCCTTTACAGCCCCAGTGAGATCACCAGAGCTCAGAAAAGGGATACAAAATGCTCAAGGCCATTTGGGGGCTGGGCTGGGATCTGAACCTGAGCCTTGAGCCTTGGTGCTCAGCAAAAATTTATTGATAAAATTCTGGAACTGCTGGGCTGGTGCTAGGAATAATAATAATAATAATAATAATAATAATAATAATAATAAAAAAATGTGAAGCAGATATTAACTGTCAGACCAGACCCAAAATAAATAGCCTCCATTCAACTGGGTAGTAGAAACTTAACCTTGGTCACTTCCAAGTGCCTTCTTTCTCTTTATTATCCTCAGGTCACCTTCCCTCCCACACCCTCTCCACACACACACACACACACACACACACACACACACACACGCGCGTGCACACACACACACACGCACGCGCACACACACACACACACACACACACACTTCCTTATGTGTGCAGAAAAGGTTCTGGTCCAGGGGCCTGCACACCCACTCAGGCATCTAGGTTTGCAGGTTCCTTAGGTTTGACCTGGAGTAAAGCCCTGGTCTCGCTCTCCAATCCCTCAAGATTGCCCAAGGGTTCTGTATTCTTTCTCCAGGGTCACACATCAGTATCTACGTGCTCCATAGCTTCCTATATCTGACCCTCTGCATTACTTGGGGTGCTAATTCAGTTCTTGTAACACAGGCCAAGCTAACTGTGTTCTAAGTAAGACCGAAGTTGATGTCTCTCATTAACTAGTAGAGGGTAAGTAGTCCAGGCTGATATAGAGTCACATGGTGTCAGAAACCTAGGCTTTTTCCATTTTGTTGCTCTGACATCCTTCACATGTAGCTTCCATCTTGTGGACTTAAATGGCTTCCCAAGCCTCTCCCACCATGTCAAAATCTAACTGGCAGGAATGGGAGAATTTCTGCCATTTAAAGAATGCCCTGCCCTAGCCAGTTTGGCTCAGTGGATAGAGCATTGGCCTGCTGACCAAAGGGTCCCCGGTTTGATTCTAGTCAAGGGCATGTACCTTGGTTGCAGGATCCTCCCAGGCCTGGGCCTGGTAAAGGTTCTTGCAGGAGGCAACCAATCAATGTGTTTCTCTCACATTAATATGGAAAAATAGCCTCAGGTAAGAATTAACCCCTCCCACTCTTACCCCCTATGTATTTTTTCTTTAAATACATGACCCAGTAATTGCACACATCTTTGGGTTTACATACACATCCTTTGTCTGAACCTGGTCATGTGGCCACACCTAACTGCAAGGGAGATTGGGAAATGTAGTCTTTAGCTTTGTGGACATCTGCAGCTACAGAAGGGGAAGTCAGATCTTTGCAAGGCTACTAAATATCTCTGCTACACTTCCCTTCTCCCCAGATAATCTTGATCTCATTTCCTAAACAGGAAAACTAATTTGACTCATCTATTCTTCTTACTCTACTAGCTATGGCAGAAATTGTATACCCTCAAATTACTCAGGGCTTTGACTAAATTTCCATGACTTTGCAAGCCAAAAGCTTTGGCCTTTGGGGCTCAGAAAATAATTTCTCCCATTTCTGTCCATTTCTGTCCTCTATAGGTAAGGGAGACCACTCACAACTAGGGAAAAGGTAAGGTGCACTGACAAACACAGGAGATCCCTTCAATGTTACAAACATTTTGCAGCTACAACTACAACTCAGACATCTCCCTGTCCTGCTAAGACTTTTGGTGGCCTCCTTAGACACTTAGTTTTGGCTTAAATTAAGACTCTTCAAAGAGGCATTCTCTGCCACCCTACTTTTTCCTTCATAACAGACATCACAATATGACAGTGAATTCACATCCTAGAGCCTGGTGAGATTCAAAAAAAATCTTTGAATCTTGTCCCAGGTGACTGAAAATGGAGTGGATGTGACCCTGCTTACAGTTAACGGCTGGAGACCATAGAGGTCAAAGAATAGACCTGGGTGGGGCTTTCCCAGTGGATGCCAATGTGAAGAGGCATGCTGGAGGACCAGATGAGTGCTTCAGCTTGAGAAATACCAGTCACAGACTCCTCTCCCTTCCCCAACCATTACTAAGAATCCTGCACCATCCAGGACTAAAAACCCAGGAAAATAGGGAGGAAGGGGAATGCTTGACTCACTCAATCCTGTTCAAATCTGAAATGACTGGGTGTTTTTGTGTTGTTGTTTTTGGGTTTTTTTTCTAGATTTGATTGAAGTTTGCCTTTCCTGGCATCGGGAAAAATAAGAGCTCAGGAAAAGCAAAATTCGGTTATAAAAAATGGAATGGGCCTAAACCGGTTTGGCTCAGTGGTAGAGCGTCGGTCTGTGGACTGAAAGGTCCCAGGTTCGATTTTGGTCAAGGGCATGTACATTGGTTGCAGGCACATCCCCGGTAGGGGGTGTGCAAGAGGCAGCTGGTGCATGTCTCTCACTCATCGACGTTTCTAGCTCTCTATCTCTCTCCCTCTCTGTAAAAAATCAATAAAACAAATATTTTTTTAAAAATGGAACGTTACATTTCTTGCATACTTGAGTCAAGGCTGAGAGCTGTGTTTCGGCCATATGAGAATGATGGCATTCTGGAGCCCCAGAGGGGTTAATTTATGAAAACGTATAATCACAGAGCTAATATATTCAGTCTAAGAATCACATAGGTTAAAATCATAAACTCTATTCAGAAAGAACATTAGAGATTGTCTTAGTTTGAGTTCCCCTGAAAGCAGAGCGTGAGATCAAGATTTGGGTACCAGTAGCCCAGACAGCCAGGGGAATCTGAGGGAATGGGACAAGGAAAGGGAGGAAAAGCAACAGGCAATAAAGGTAACTTACCGAGCCAGTCTCCAATATGGTCAACCAGTGCCTATCTTTTTAAAAAATTGATTGATTAATTTGAGAGAGAGAGAGAGAGAGAGAGACCAATTTGTTGTTCCTCTCATTTATGCATTCATTGGTTGAGCCTTATCTGTGCCCTGACCAGGGATAGAACCCACAACCTTGGCCTATCAGGAGGATGTGCTAACCAACCGAACTACCAGGCCAGGGCTTAGTGCCCTATCTCATTCAGACTCCTGCGCCACCAGCCAATGGATAAAAGGCTGAGAAACTTATCCACCAATCCCATCCTCCAGGGATAAAGGTTTCCCAGGGTGAATCCTGCTTGAGAGAGTTCCCAAGGTTTCAGAGAAGCCAAGAGACTGGCAGGCACTTGGAGTGAGGTGCTGTCATTCTGTGTGCTGGAAGTACCCACAGCAGCTCCAGCTAAAGTGAGCAGTGGGCCGCGGGAATGCGGAGTGGGATACCAACAACAAGCAATGATCCAATTTCACCCCAAGTAAGAATTCCCTTCTGAAGGTCTAGACCAGAAGTCTATAGGCTGCATCAATCTGTGGATTTATTCGGTCCCATTAGCACCTTGTTAAAATGAAGTTGAAATCTAAAGGAGGCTCATGCAGTTTTCATTTTGTCCACCACTCCCTATTGCTCAGATGCCTTCAGATGTCTGTTACCTGCCTGGCCTACAGAGGCATTGACTTTGAGGCCCTGCACAGCACAACTCATCAGCTACGGGGTCCTTCAGATCTCTGTCTCACATCTGTATCTTCAGCTCCCCGACACACAGCCTGGCCCATGACAAGGCCTGATAAACGTTCACCCGAGAAGGTAGCCTCTACTTGCATTTTCCCCTGCCTGGGAGCTCACTCCTTTCGAAGCTGCCTGTTGTATGTATTGTCTGCTACCTGCCCCACCCCTCCTGCCGGGCCCCCAGCATTCCCAGTAGGGCCTGGGGGTGAAACTCCCTGCTTGGGGTGAGCAGCAGGTTAATTTCCTCCTGGAGCTTCCCTCAGCAAACAATGAGACAATGGCCAGCCGGAGGTGGCCTGCGTAAGACAGCCTTGAAGGGGAAGTTGTAATCTGTGCTTGAAGCCAGCAGGCGGCAAAGGGGCGAGAAAAGCAACCTGAGCCAGACCGGGCCCTCCACCCAGCCAGCCCCTGGGACCTCGGCAGGGCCCCAACCTGAAGGTCACCTGAGTCGCCCTTGAGGAAAACAGCCACAAGCCACCATCCTCGAGGAGAAAACACGGATGGGTGGGGCTCCCCCTACTACCCCCTCCCTGTCCAAATGGTCCTGTTTCCTCTTCCCATAACCCCATCTGCCTACCTTCTGGGCCCTGCTGGCAGGGAGACATCCCTCCATCTGATGCCGGCTGTCTGGCCTTGGGGCATGTTACTTCACTTCCCTGCACTTGATCTGTAAACAGGGAATAATACCACCTCCTTCCTCTGCGTGTCTGGAGGATTCCTCCCTGCATTCATGCGCATTTATTGAGCATCTGCTATGGGCAGGCGCTGTGTTGGATGTTGTGGATACAATGGCCCTGCCCTCATGGAACACAGTTGTAACATGGAGAGAGTCAATAACCAGGCAATTGCCCCAGGGCCTGAAATCACACCCGTGACAGGTGTTACAGGAGAGCAGGCAGCACCGTTATGGCCAGGCAACACTGGCCCTGAAGCAGCAGGTTGATGTGGGTTTCCTCTAGGAAGAGGCAGCTAAACGGAGTTACACAGGGAGTGGGAGTTGACTGTGCCAAGGGGAAAGGGCCCAGGGAGCAATGCAAAGGCCTGGATGTCGGAGCAAAGTTGGTGCTGAGGGGGAAGTGCACCGGGGCCAGGAGTTTGTCGTTTATCTGGAGAGCAAAGGGAAGCCACTGAAGGCTCCAATAGAGTGACACCATCCCATTGGCTTTCTGATCATGTGTCTGGGTGCTCAGCAATGTGCCCTAGCCAGTCGGCTCCACCTCAGCAGAGGGGTCCTGTTTAAGCACCTCATGCACGACAAACCTGCTTCCCCAAACCTCCTCTTACTGCAAGGGCTGAGACTTGCTGTGCCCACCTCCCAGATGAGGAAACTCAAGGCAGGGGAGAGAGACAGGTGAGTGAGCACACCAGATGGGTGACAGCTTCCTTTGGGAAAGGGTCAGCGATTGGCAGGACTTCCTGAGACCACAGAGAAACCACAGAGGAGGACCCCTGAGACCACAGAGGAGGACCCCTCTCCCCTCCACACACACATCTCAGGGTAGTTTCTTGCCCCCCTTCCCACGCCCCAGGGGCTCCCTTAAATCCAGCTCTGGGCCCAGAAAGGGAAGAGGACTACAGATAACTGAGAGATACACCCATCCCAGGACATAACCCCACATGTCCAAAAGAGCTGAGCAGCCTCGCCCAAAGCCATACCCACACCCGGATTCAAAACCGGCCTTTGGCTCTGCCATCAGCGCCTCTCCCCCAAGAGACTGGCTGTGCCCCACGGAGTCTCCCAGAAAGAGCAGCTCCCACCATGCAGAGCTGCAGCTGTGCCCTTCAGGGTCCTTCCTCTCAGCTACCCAGTGCTCTGAGCCCCACGTGACTGAGGAGGAAACGGAGGGATGAAGAGCGAAGGCTCCTGCCCGTGGTCCCAGGGCCAGCAAGGAGCCGTGCCAGGTTCCAAGCTGACTGGCCTCAAAGCTGGTGTCCCTCAGCCCCACCTCCTGCAGGACCCCCCGGTGGCTCACTGTACAGACGGTGCCACTGCACGGTGAGCCCTCCGTGGCTTCCCAAGAGTCAAGGGAAGTCCTTGGCTTGGCTCAGCCTCTCTCCGCTCATCTCCCACTCCGCACAGCCTTTCCTTCTCTCACTCACTCCCTCCTCGGAGCCTTCAGCACACGCTGGTCTCTCTGCTTCATCCATGCCGCTGCTCACATAACCCCAGAGGAGGCCCTCCGAGACCTTGCACCCCCTTTACGTCCCCCCACAGGACTCATCTCCGCCTGACCACATTGGGGCGTTTCTTTGTCTGCTGTCTGTCTGTGAGCCCCAGAAGGCAGCAGGGACTTGGTGTCTTGTTCACTCACAGCTGAGCCCCTGTGCTTGTGCTTGCACAGCGGTAAGTGCTCAACAGGTATTTGTGACATGAAGGAAGGAAGGACGGACGAAAGGTCTCCAGTCTCACTCCAGACCCAATTATCAATACATCCCAAACCTGCATCCTCAACTCCCCCCAAACAGCCCTCTTGCTGATGCCAGCCTTTGGGGTTCAGGAAAGGCCCAAGCACAACCAGCGCCTCACTGACTGGCCGGCCACAGCCGTGGCAGGTCCTGATCACAGGTCCCAGTAAGGATGGAGGAAACCAGAGCTCAGCGAGAGCATGTGGCTTATCCAAGGTCACAGAGCCCCAGGTCACAGAGCCCTGATTCCCTGGGGAACATCTCCCTCCCCCATCTCTGCAGCAGAAGGTGCCTCTGCTCGGGCCCAGTGGAATGGGAGGATGGAGGCTCCAGCTCACCCACCAGCTCCAGAGAACCCAGCTCTGCTGGGGGGCAGGGTGTCACTCTGCTGCCAGCAGCTCCCTCCTTGCAGCACTGGACTCCGGCTCCATGTGTTCCAGGAAATCCAGGCCGCATTTCCCTCCAGGAGCCACCGCCCAAAGGGACCCTCTGGGGAGAGACAGAGCATTTTTTAAGGAAAAGGGGGGTAAAGGTGGGAGGTGTGGGAGAAAGAGTCACCAAAAAAATAAAAATAAAATACTGTGGCTGGGCCAGGAATGTGCCTGGGTGAACCGGAGCCAAGCCTCCTGTCACATCCACAGCTGTGCCGGCCAGGGTGGGGTGCAGGGCGCAGGCGGGGCCGGGTCACTCTCAGGACAGGACACCAGCTGCCAACCTGCTCCTGGCAGGCAGGCCGGCTCCCTGCCTCCAGCCTTGGCCAAAGGGGAGAGAGGGGCAAGCACCTGGGACAGAAGTCAGGGCTCCGGGCTCTGCCACCCCAGCCCATTCACCAGCCTGGACCTCAGTTTCCCCATCTGTGCAGTGACAAAATTTGGAGAAATGCTACAACAGGGTGACTTTTCAACAAGAGACCAGTTGAATAAAAGAAGGGACAGGGTCAGCTACAGTTTTTAGCAGGGTTTTACCTGGGGTCCCAAAACCCAGGGACTCTGTGAACTTGGATAGAACAAATAACAACTTCATATTCACCAGCCTCTAACTGAAATTCAGCACTTCCTCAGGTATGCATGTGGATCCTGAGCCGCAGCAGGGTTAGCAGTGGCCTTGTCACACAGAAGTTGAATGCACTTTCGTATGATGACACAGTGGTTGCAGACACCTCCACAAATCGTTCGTGCTCCTCAAGACCCGGGCCCTGCCTCCACACCGTTCATTTAATGTGCCATTAAAGGAACTCTTCTTTTACTGCATCACAAGCCCTTCTTACTATGGCAGTAACGGCGTTTCAATATAGTGGGTTTTCTAAAATATAATCACGCGCTTTCCTTTATGTGCTTAAAAAAAAGGAATTTGAGAAGGGGGTCCAACCTGTCACCAGATGTCAAAGGGGTGTACGATACCGAAAGCTGCAAATCCCCTTTAGAGGCAGCCATGTTTATTTTTAAACGGGGAAGTTCTCTGTATACTGACTTGGAACAATCTCAAAACACAGTGCTCCGAGCAGTCAGAGCAGGATACACCAGTGTCTGTGTGAGACCAGGCGGTGCCAAGGTTCGCCTGATGCAGGGCGCCCCAAACCATAACAGTGGCCTGAGCTCCCTCAGTGCCTGCAGCTCCGCCTTTCTTCCCAAATCCCACATCCAAACAGACAAAGCAACGAGGCTGCAAACCAAAACCAATGGGCAAGATTTATGACAAAAGTAGGTGACAAGGTGTCCCCACAAATCCCAAAATCCACATGGGTGGAGACAAATCTGCACATTATTGACGTTTGTGTGGGAGAATATTCCCACCATGAGCATTTATAATAATAAAGTCTCTGTCTCTGCCCCAGGATCCAGGAGTAGTGGGGAACACAGACAATCACGAAAACATGTGAGAAGAGTAATTCTAAGAGTTTGAGACTCTGAACATGTATATAGGAACACGTGTTTGAAATATTTCATTGCTAAAAAACAAACAAACAAAAAGCACAAAGAAAGAAAGGAGGTGAGAAAGAGGCCGGTAGACAAACAGACATGCTGAAAACTCCTCCTTTGCAGGCCCAGACCAGTGGACACCAGTGGCATCTGAGGGCAGCTGTCCACACACACAGGCTCCAGGACAGCTACCCAGCCCCCAGTTCAGAACTCAATGCCCACTACCCAGCATCTTCCTTTTTGATGAATCATGTGTTTGTGGAATAAAAGGCAGGGTTATCCCAGCCAGGAAGTCCTTAGAGTCATCAGCGGGGAGGCAGCCCCTTAAAGCGGAAAAAACACAGCCCTCGGAGGCTCCAAACACAGGTTCGAGTCCCAGGCCGGCCACGTAATTCACAGCGTGATCTCACGCTGGTCTCAGAGGCGCAGAGAGGAGGCAGCTGCCAGGGCTCGCCCAGAAACCTGCCGACGCTTCTGGACGCCCCGTGGAGGCCATCGGAAGCCCCTGGCAGCCACTAAAGGTAGGGGTGAGGGTGAAGCCACGTCGGTGCCTCCTCTCCTCGGGTTCTCCGGATACTCAGGCAGCACCCCCCTCCGGGCAGGACAAGAACAGTGCACTAGGGACTCAGCCACACTCCGGTTCACTCTGGAGCAACCCCAGCAGGAGGCATGCTTATCCCCGTTTTACAGATGAGGAAACTGAGGCTTAGGAAGGGGAGGAAGGCCCCAATGTGCTCTGACCTGGGTCTCTGGCGCGGGCCCTCACCCCTGGGACAGCTCTGTGCTGAGGATCCTGACCTCCTCCAAGCCTGGAGGCCCCCTCAGGGGTGTGGCCGTCTCCCTGTGAGCAGGGCTATTTTTAGTGTCCGCAGCAGGGGCTAAGGGCCAAAGCCAGGAGTGACAATGGGGGGAAGGGGGTGGGGCTGCTGGCGGCCGCCCCCGCACCCAAACAGCCGCCCCATTTCCTCGAGGAACCAGGCCATGCACAATACAAGGAAAGCCGAATGGGGAGCGGCTGGGGGCTCCTAGCGGGGAGGGGGGCTGACCTGGCCCATCAGGGCAGTTGGGAGCCAGGAGGGGGACTCCAGACCAGGGGGAAATGGACCATTAGTCCAGCTGCCTAGTCCCGACAGAAGCGGTCATTCATGCTCCACTCACTCCCATGCACACACACTCACATTCATTCTTTCACGCATACACACACTTTCTTAATCTCTCACACAACAATTCTCTTACAATAATCATACTCATTCTCATATACTCATTCACCAACACTGGCATATTCACACTCATTCTGTCTCACACACATATATTCTCTCTCTCTCTTTCACACACACACACACACACACACACACACACACGAGTCTTTTACTAATTCCTAGGCCAGGGCATGGTCTAATCCAGCCTAGAGGCTGAGAGCTGGGCCCTGGGGACTAATGAAGAGAGATTCCCAAGCAGGACTTGATTTGGGGACCAGATGGGAAATGCTGTCAGGAGCACCCAGACATTTTACCAGGGTCCCGGCCTCTTTGGGGAGGGAGGCCCCTGCTGGGGAAGTTTCAAGCCTGGGGCTGGGGCTCTCAGACAAGGGAAAGCTGTGACAGGAACAGGAAGGTGGTTCCCCGTAGCCTGGTAGCCAGGGCTCCTTCCTTGCTCCAATACAAGGGGAATTCCAGTTGTGCCCGGGCAAGAGCCCTGAACTGAACTTGACATCTGAGGTTCCCCTAGGGTAAGAAATGGCTTCTTCCCTTTCTCCATCCCTGCTCTGCTAGCCACCGCAGACTGAACTCTGGCTAATGCCTCCTCTCCATCCCACCTCTGCACTCTTTTGTGTGCCATGCCCCCGGCCAGAGATGCCCTCCTCTGTCTCCTGTTCTCCTACCACCATTAAAGCTCTGAGAACAAGAATAGTGATATGCTTGTTTGCCATCACATCCCCAAAACCAAACAAGTGCCTGACACATAGTAGATGCTCAATAAATTCCTGTGGCATGAAATCCTTGCCTCTTCCTGGAGGCCTCTTCTCCTCCCCAAACCATGGACAAAATTATCTCATTGGGCCTTCTCAACTGCTGGCTGAGGCAGACATATTCATTCCCGTTTTAGGGAGGAGGAAACTGAGACGGGAGAGGGAACGTGGCTGGCTGAGGATCACACAATGGGTAGCAGCCTAGGATGACTTATATCCTCAAAAGCCCATACCCACCCCTGGCCATCGTCAGCTCTGGGAGTGACTCCACAGAGGAGAGAAGACAACAGAGCTTTACTAAGAGAGTAATCAATGCTGGCAAGAGTGAGGTTTGCTTGTTTTGAGGTGTTCCACCCCAAGAGTGAGGGCTCCTTCCGTCCTCCCAGGACCCACTCAGAGCTGGGCTCTCCTTCACTTGCATGGAGCTGTGCCCAGGGATCAGGAAGGAAAGGCAGAGGATTTTTGGACACGTATTGAAGGCAGACTCTGCACCACATAAAAAATTACCCACTGGAGGTGTTTAAGCAATATTTGGGGAATACTACTAGGCAAACTACTGATACTTACAACAACATGGATGAATCTCAGAGACATTAAGACTAATGAGCCGAAACCGGTTTGGCTCAGTGGTAGAGCGTCAGTCTGCGGACTGAAGGGTCCCAGGTTCGATTCCGGTCAAGGGCATGTACATTGGTTGCGGGCACATCCCTGGTGGGGGGTGTGCAAGAGGCAGCTGGTCGATGTTTCTCTCTCATCAACGTTTCTAGCTCTCTCTCTCCCTTCCTTCTCTCTGTAAAATATCAATTATATATATATATATATATATATATATATATATAAGACTAATGAAAAGCCAGGCACAAAACAGTACATGCTGTCTGATTCCACTTCTATGTAATTCTTGGAGAGGCAAAACCAAGTGATAGTGACAGACATCGAATTAATGGTTGGCCTGGGCCCAGCAGATGGGTTGATGGGTGAGGGGCACAGGCGTTTGGGAGTGATGGAAATGATCTGTATCCTGGTTGGGTGGTGGTTACACAGGGTGTACACGCGTCAAAACCCATGGAAAGAGACACACTTACGATGGATAACCTTAAGTACCTTTGGTTTTATGTTAATAACATCCTGATACAATTGTTTTTAAAAATTAGCGCCATGCTCTCAACTCTGGGAGTCGATCATCACTTACCAGTCAGACCGTGTTCTCTCTGGTAATGGAGGGTGCCTCCTTCCAGATGGTTTGTAAGTCCCAACACTTGAGGTTGCATTCAGGCACCTGCCAAACTTACTTCCGGGAGTAGAATGCCGCAAGGCAAACGCAGGCTGCTGTTCATCCCGCACATGCTGTTCCTGGGTAACCCACTTCCCCCAGCGCCCAATGAAGTGGGTGCTCCTATCACCTCCACTTCACGGAAAAGGAGAACGGTGGAGGGAGAGGGGTCTTGCTCAAGATCACACGGCTGGCAGGTGGGAGAAAGGGGATTTGAACTCAGCCTGCCTCCAGGGGGTCACCGTTCCACCTTCCAGAAGGTTCCCTCTTTTCTGGCCGGAAATGCTCCCCACCTCTTCCATAAAACAAAATCCCCACAGGGGCGCAGGCGTGCCCTCCTTGCCTGGGCCCGGAACCGCAGCCAGCTTGTTCCACTTCCTGGCTGTGTGACCTGGGACAAGTGCCTCTGCCGGCCCGTGTTCATCTGTAAAATGAGGGGGAAACACTACTTACCTTTAATGGGTACGAGGTTTTCTTTGGGTGATAAAGTGCTTTGAAACGAGACAGAGATGGCGGTTGTACAACATCGTGATTGCATTAAATGCCACTGAATTGCCAACTTTAAATGGTTAATTTATGTTATTAAATTTTGACTCAATAAAAAAGAAAAAAGGGGAAAAGAGATCATCTGTGTAGATATCAATGGGCAAGTAAGTACATTAAGAAAAAAGCTACCTACCTTAAAAGTTATAGTAAGAATTCAAAGAACAGCAAATATCAAGCACGTAGGATAATGCCAGGCTATCAGTAAGCCTGCAAGACGTTTGTATTTCCGTTCATATTTAGTGGCCCTATTGTTGGCCAAACTGCCAATCTGGCGGACCAGCAGCTGCACAGCCTCCCTGAGGCTGGGGTTCCCTGCCTCAGCCCATGTTCTCCTGTCTGCCCTGCATCTCCCATCACTCACTTCACTCACCTGTGCCCACCACACTGGCCTCTTGGCCTTCCGCCCACCCCCCCTGCAGGCAGGCTCCTGCTACAGGGCCTTTGCATGGTTATTTCCTCGGCCTGGAACACTCTTCTCCAGGCTCACACAGCTGCGTCCTCACTTCCTTCAGATCTTTGCTCAAATGTCACCTCTTCAGAAAGGTCCTCCTTGACCGCCCCCAGAAAACAGCTCTGCTCTAACCATTCACATTCCCTCAATGGCTTTACAGTCTCATGTGAGATCATACACTGATTTGTTTGCTGTATTTTGTTCAAATCCTCATGAGACTGGCAGCTCCTTGAAGAGGGACGTTGTTTCCTGCTGGGAGCTCAGCCTGGCACAAGGTGAGCCCTCCAAAGATATTTGTTGAATGAATGAATGAATGCCCCGGACAGTGTCCATCTGGTCATTCAGCTGGGCTCAAATGTGTGAGTTACCAAGGACAGGGACCCTGGGCTTGCCTTAGTGGCCTCAGGATCGCTTAGTACAGGGGGGCCTCCGTTGAGAAAAAAGACCTCTCCTCCATTCAGGGTCCTGCCTTCTGTAAGCGACTGGCCTGCCCCACACCACCCCTAGCCCTGTGCCCTGGGACTCCTCCCCTTACGGCTGTTCCTCCCACCTCCCAGCCTCTTCCATTCCTCCTCATCTGGTCCCTACAGCATCTCTGTGGGCCTTTATCTTTCCCCTCTGCTGCTCCAGGGGGAAGTTAGATACCTTCCTCCATCCTCTCCTTCCCCACCCTCCTGGGTCCTAAAGCCTGACCCTCAGTCTCAGCATCCCACCCCAGCCTCTCCCCTCACCTCCAGCAATTCCCAGGGAACAGATGTGGAGAACAGTGGACAGGCAGGTGTGGTCAGAGGAGCCTCAGGTCCCTCCGCAGGTCAGCTTGCTCTGTGACCCATCTCTCCACTGAGGCCATCTGGGGAACTAGGCTATTTGTGCTCCAAATCCAGTTCTACCACTTGCTAGCTGTGTAGCCTTAAGCAAGTCACTTAACTCTCTGTGCCTCAGAATTTGTCTCAGCACCAGGGTGCAACGCAATAATGCAGAAGAGCTTTGTAAATTGCAAAGCCCTGTGTAATTGTAAATTACACACCCTTGGCAGTGTATTTGTGCTATTTCTGACCCATGGAGCCCAGAACTGAAGGACAACCGCCCAGTGGCCCTACGCTATAGCAGATGTTATTTACCATCATCCTTGTTACATGATCGATAACATCCTCGGGTTTCACAAAGGCCACAGTCAAGGGTCCATTAACTTTAAGACAACGGTAAAGTCCCAGAGAATACTCTAGAATAGGGGTGTCGAACTCAATCAGAGAAGGGGCCAAAATCTAAAATCCAGCCTAAATCGCGGGCCGAATCGTTTACTGAACAGTCATAAACTGTCATTGTGATGGAAACGCAGCGGAGTGCAGTGATGACAGCGCGGTGCGGGCCACATTGCAAGGCCTGGCGGGACGGATTTGGCCCGCAGGCCTTGTGTTTGACACATGTGCTCTAGAACAGCACGCTTCCAGATAAACCCACTATCCTGTAGGGAACTCACAATAATCCCGAACAGGGAAGAGTCATTGTTATTCCACTTTAGAGATTTGGAAGCTTCAGGCTGCCTCCCCTAAACCCACACCTTATTGTTGGTCCTGGCTGACAGACTGGAGCCCTTGTCCAGCCCTCCATACCTGCACCTTGAGGACGCTTTTGAGTTCCCACCACTCCTGTTTAGCAACACCTCTCCCCGGTTTTCCTAGACACTTGCCTATTCTCCCAGAATCCTTCTGATCCCAGCCAGCCTGGCAGTGGCCAATGCCAGACCAACCTCACTTTTCCTCCAGATTTCAAAACAAGATCAAACTGCATTTCCCCTCCCGATCCCAAAACGAGGCAGGCTGGCAGCATTGAGCACTACTGGGGAAGGAGACCGAGCAGGCCTAGATTTGTTTGTAAACATTACCAACAGCTACTACACAGATGGATTCTTATTCCTATCTTAAAATGCAGCTCAGAGAAAGTAGGTGAACAACTTCCCTGAGGTCACAAACTGGGGAGAGTGAGAGTTAGAGTTGAAACTCGGGTCTATTTGACTCCAAAATGCTTGACATTAGCCGAAACTGGTTTGGCTCAGTGGTAGAGCGTCGGTCTGCGGGCTGAAAGGTCCCAGGTTCGGTTCCGGTCAGGGGCATGTACATTGGTTGTGGGCACATCCTCGGTAGGGGGTGTGCAGGAGGCAGCTGGTTGATTTTCTCTCATCGATGTTTCTAGCTCTCTATCTCTCTCCCTTCCTCTCTGTAAAAAAATCAATGAAATATATATTTTTTAAAATGCTTGACATCAGCCTTTGAAGAGTTCACTGACATGGGGTGACTTCATTTCCAGCTCTTCCTCTAAGACTCTTCATCTCTAAGATTGAAAGAGTAATACTTTGTTGGTTTTGTTGAGGTGTGAGAATGATATTGGATGAGCTTATAACGTGCCCAGAATAGCACAGGACACTTGGATGTGGCTGGGGTCTCTGTGGTGAGGCCAACCAAGGGTTAGTTCCCAGCTTCTGCCTGTGGAGACCATTGTGCTACCTCTCTGAGCTTCACTAGACCCATGTGGACAACAGACACCATCAGCCCCTCTCACAAAGGTGGTGCTGGTCCCAAAAGCTAATTTTCTAAAAGTTAGAAACATGGTTCTCATACCAATAAGTGAGCACATGCCAAAATCATATGTGATTCATTGCTATGACCTCGTCAGCAGTGAAGCGGCTTCACAAAGTGTTAGAGAGTCTGAAAGGTTTATAGCTAACGGAAGACAAAATGCTGAAACAGGATTGCAAAGTGAAACTGGTTAATGTCCTTCAGGACCAACAAATGTAGCCTTTGGGGTGATCTTTTCTACTGGGGAACAATGATTTGCAACTTGAATCTACAAGTGAGCCCATAACTTCCCTGAGTTTGGGCCTTAATAGGTAAGGAAATGACAAGTCAGACAAATATCTGTCCCCCTAGAGAGTTAGTTACCTAATACTGGAGTGGGCCTGTCGGACAATGCTACTCAAAGAACATACAGTTCTCCTTTTGTTTTATTTCCAAGTTGTGGGGGTTTTTTTAAACCTGAGAATGCAATGTAATAATGGAGGTGGAAGAACTTTAAAGTGCTGAGTGCCTCTTGGCTTGTTGTTTGGGAATCAACTCTGAGCAGCAATCCCTATGCTCACCAAATGAGGTGGACAGGGAGCTAGGAACACTCAAAAGAATGTAAAACTATTTGCAAGCATGGTCTTATTCATCTTTATTTCCTTCCAGAGCACTCTGAGCTCAGGCCTGGGACTAGGATGAGGTGATGTCTCACATCACACATTCCATAAGTCTCTTTTCCACGGAGTCCCTGCTCACTTACTGACATCCTGTATAATAAGAGAGGACTATGCTAATTATCCGTTACACTCTGAGGCTTAACAACCAACCTTATAAAGACCGGATCACGGATCTGCAGGAGGGTGGGGCAGCGAACTACAAGCAGAGCCGGTAGAGAACTATAGGAGGGGGCAGGGCAGCAAGCTATGAAGGGGGGAGTGGGGGAGCTACAGGAGGGCGACAGTGACCTGCTGGCGCATGGATTTGTGCACAGGGCTATTAGTTAGTTAATAAATTTATATAGGTTTCAGGTGGACAATTCCATAATCCATCATCTGTGTATTGTATTGTGTTCACCATTTCAAGTCAAGTTTCCTTCAATCTCTATTTATTCCCCCTTTAACCTCCTTTTAAAAAAATATTTTTATTGATTTCAAAGAGGAAGTGAGGGGGAGAGAGAGAAAAAAACATCAATGATGAGAGAGAATCATTGATTGGCTGCCTCCTGTATGCCCCCTACTGGGGATGGAGCCTGAAATCCAGTAATGTGCACTGACCGGGAATTGAACCATGACCTCCTGGTTCATACATAGGTTGATACTCAACCACAGATCCCGTGTGCCCCCCATACCCTCTTCCTACTTCCCCCAATCCCTTTCCCTTGGTAATGACCATATTGTTGTCTGTGTCAATGAGATTTTTCATTTGTTTGCTTAACTCCTCATCTTTTTGTTGTTGTTGTTGTTGTTGTTGTTATTTATTCAACCATTATTTTCTGGGGCCTACCTGCTGCCAAGCACTGTCCTGGGCACTTGGGGTAAAAGCACAAGACAAGACAGACATAGTCACTGCCTTCAAGAGCCTAAAGTCTAAACAGGAGACAGATGATTGGTTAACTAAGACAGAGGCTAAATAACCAAAAATCACCACAAGCTGTAAGAAGGAAAAGAACAGGAGGAACATGAGCAGGGCTGCCGGCCTTAGCGAGGGGCCGAAGAAGACTCCCTAAAAAGGTGACATTCAAGCTGAGACGTGAGGAATGAGAGAATGCCAGCCAATGGGAAAGCTGGGGGCAAGGCGCCCCAGGTGGGAGGTGCAAAGGTCCTGATGCAAGATGAGGCTTCAAGGAACATTGTGGCCATAGTTTGGCAACTGGCAGAAGAAAGCAGGACCTGAATCACGGTGGGAATGGGAGGGAAGGGTCTGCAAGAGACCTAGACGTAATTCTAAATATGATGGGAAGCTAGGGAGTGTTTAGTCAGATACTTTTGTAACCCCACCTGTGTTTCCACCGTGGGGTCCCTGCACCAGCAGCAGCAACATCACCTGGAACTTGTTGGTAATGCAGATTCTTGAGCCCCACCCCAGAACTACAGGTCAGACATCCTGAAGTGGAGTCCATCCATTGGTGTTTTCACAAGCCCTCCCGGATGATCTGATGATGTTTGGAAACCACCGCTCTGGAAACAGTAATCCACGAGTTAGAAACACAACCTAGAGTCGTCACCTGGTGGCCCTTTATGGTAACTACAGCCTGACCGCTGCTTCCACCACCAGCCCTTTTTGACACCACAAGGAGGAAGGACACTTTCCACTGAAAGGACCCAGACCAGGGTCATGGGCAGAAGGATGGCTTCAGCGTGTGCCTGTCTACTTGCTCACATGCAAGTACACACAACATAGGAGGGCCTCTCTAACTTCAAGTTTCCTCCTGCTATGCTTAGAAGAAAACCCTGATTCCTTACACAGTTGCTCTGTCCTAACTTGCTCTCTCCTCTCACGCAGTCCCTGCCAGCCACACTGGTTTCCTTGCTGTTTCTCGGATATTCCAAGCATGTTCTTACCTCAAGGTTTTGTTATTTTCTGTTCTTTCTGCCTGGAATGCTCTTACTCCACACTTGCATGGCTTGCTTTCACTCATTCACATTTCCTTTCAAATGCCATCTCCTCTGGGAAGCTTTCCATGACTACAGTCACTGTGGAGCTCTTGTCCTACTGTCTTTCTGTCTGTGACCCTGTCTTCTTTGTTTAAGCAAAATTTTTATTACAGAAAAGTTCTCTGCAGCAGGGAGGGGACCCGATCTGGTTGCCCCTTTTTCTTCATTCTTGACATTACTTTATATATTTATTTGACTTTTGTCTATCCTCCTTATGAGACCACGAGTTCCGATAAGGCAAGGATGTTTCTCTCTTTTTGTTCACTATTGTAACCCCAGTATAAACAGTAGGTGCTTAATAGACATTTCCTGAATGGATAAATACACTCAGTGAGGCAAGTATCATCACCCTCTTTCCCACCATGGGGAAGCTGAAGCCCAGTGAAGTGGTCTGACTACTCAAGTTCACACAGTGAGTAAGTGGCTGGGGTCTGGATTTGAAGTAGGAATTCTAGAAATGGAAGGGTGAGTTGTGTCCACAGTGGCACCTTGAGGTTCCTGAGGCTGGGGAGAGTTTTCAATCAAGCAATCATGTCACCGTCACCCAGGATCAGCAAGCAGGTGGCTGTGAGCTCTGAAGGATGTTCTTCATGGTAAAGGGACAGAGGGCAACGTCTAGATCCTAAGTGGGGCAGTACCACCAGGAGCTGGGCAGTCCCCAGTGATTGCCCCAGCCATACAGCAGGGGTGGGCAGGGGTGCAGACATCCCGCAATGAGTCCCAAGTCCTATGTGGTGTTCATAGTTCCTTTTAGTAATTGGCATAGATGAAAACCTTGTTTTTAATTATCTGAGCCTGGGATCAAAATCTATTTCACATGCAAACACTATGTGTGTGGGGTTTTGTTTTGTTCTATTCATTTTTACTAGACTTTATTTTTTATAGCAGTTTTAGGTTTATAGAAAAATTATGCAGAAATGATAGAGTACCTCACAATAACTCTTCCCAACACACACAGGTTTTTCCTATTATTAATACCTTATGATACCTTTGCTACAAATGAAGGACAAATGTTGATCCATTATTATTAACTAAATCCATAGTTTATATTAAGGTTCACTCTTGGTGTTGCACAGCTCTATGGATTTTAAAAAATGCATAATGTGCCTGGCCAGTGTGGCTCAGTGATTGAGTGCTGACCTATGAAGCAGGAGGTCACAGTTTGATTCCTTGCCAGGACATAGGCCCAGGGTTTCAGGCTCAATCCCCAGTGGGGGACATGAAGGAGACAGATGATCATTAATTCTCTCTCATCATTGATGTTTTTCTCTCTCCTTCTCCCCTCCTCTCTGAAATCAATTTAAAATATTTTTTTAAATTGCATAATGTGCCCAAACCGGTTTGGCTCAGAGGATAGAGCGTCGGCCTGTGGACTGAAGGGTCCGGGGTTCGATTCCGGTCAAGGGCATGTACGTTGGTTGTGGGCACATCCCCAGTAGGGGGCGTGCAGGAGGCAGCTGATCATTGACTCTCACCAATGTTTCTAACTATCTCTCTTTCTCTTCCTCTCTGTAAAAAATCAATAAAATATATATTTTTTAAAAATAAATAAAATAAAATTGCATAATGTCCTGTATTTATCATTACAGTATCACACCGAAGTCCACAAAAAATGCCTTATGTTCCATCTATTCATTCTTCCTCCCTCTCTAAATCCTTAGCAACCACTGGCTTTTTTATTGTCTCTATAATTTTGCCTTTTCCAGCATAGAGTGTATTTGCTTGATTTTAATGTATAGTGACCTCCACATAAGTTGGAACCAGACTGGGTCACGCTTGGTTCAGGATTTACCTAGAACTGCTCGCATTTTGGAGGATCACGGCCATGATGAGGTTGTGGTGTCTGAGTTATCAGAGCTCCTAATTCAGCCAGCAGATTCATGGTGATTCCATCAAAGCCATGACCTCCCAACTGCTTTATGTTTCCTAGGTATTGGGCTCAAATATTTACATAGTAATTTATTCTAAACTAATTTCACTTTTTTTTTCTTTATATTACAACTAGAGGCCCAATGCATGAAAATTTGTGCACTGGGAGGAGGGTGGTCCCTCAGCCCAGCCTGTGCTTTCTTGCACTCTGGAAGCCGTTAGGGGATGTCCACCTGCCAACTTAGTCCCACTCCCCGAGAGATCAGGCCTAAGTTGGTAGTTAAACATCCTTCTGGCAGTCCAGGAGCCCTCGGGGGATGTCTGACTGAGGCACTGCTGAGAAGGTGGGAAAGGCTCCCGCCACCACCTCTGCACTCACAGCCATCAGCCTGGCTTGTGGCTGAGCAAAGCTTCCCCTCTGGGAGCACACTGACCAGCAGGGGGCAGCTCCTGCGTTAAGCATCTGACCCCTGCTGGTCAGTCCACATCATAGTAACTGTTCATTTTGCAGTTAGGGTCAATTTGCATATTACCCTTTTATTATATAGGACTAGAGGCCCAGTGCATGAATTTGTGCACCAGTGGGATGCCTAAGCCTGGCATGCAGGATTGGGCCAGAACCAGCTCTCCAACATCCCCTGAGGGGTCCTGGATTGTGAGAGGTTGCAGGCCAGGCCAAGAGACCTGCCAATGCAGATCAGGACCGGAAGGGACCACTGGAAGGTTCCATGGCATGTCTGGCCAATCTCACTCAGTCCCAATCAGCTGGAGCCCAGCAGTAAGCTAACCACCAGTCAGAGCATCTGCGCCTTGGTGGTCAGTGCATATCATAGCAACTGGTTGACTAGTCAACTGCCTGCCCCTAGTGGTCAGTGCAGGTCATAGTGAGCAGCTGAGCAACCTTAGCATATTAGTATATTATGCTTTGATTTGTTGAACAGCTGACAGGTCCATCAAATACTTAGCGAGTTAGGTTTTTATTATATAAGATTAGGATATTATTCATGTTGAAAAGTGTCAGTAGGTTATATTATCCAGGAATTTCATTTTGGAAAAGAAAAGAAGCATTGCAACTATTGTTAAAAGGAACAACTGGGAACCCTAGGTCCCCTAGGGTTTCAATCCATAGTTATACCGCATGATAATCACAATGGCAGCAAGCATTCAAAAGACACTATGCTGGGCCAGTGACTTCTGTATACAAATTATGTCCCTACAGTTCCCCTGCCAGGTGCTACATGGTATATTATCCCATTTTACAGAGGGAAAAACTGAGGTCCAGACAGAATAATGTCCCTGAGTGGGACTGAATATGGAATTCCAGCCCATGCTCCTAACAACCCAGCATCCATCCTTGGATTTCCTGGGCCTCCTGGAAAGACCATGTTGGGTGAGCTTAATATCTCCAAGCTTGCAAGGCCCCCAGAATAGGGTGGATGGGCACATGGGGGAACAGAGAGATCAAGAGCACAGGTTCTGGCCTGGGTTCCAATCTTGGTTGTGACACTTACTCTGAGTGACCCTGGGACAGTAACACTCTCTCTCTCTCTCTCTCTCTCTCTCTCTCTCTCTCTCTCTCTCTCAGGCTCAGTCTGCTCATCTGTAAAATAGGGGTGATGTCACCAAAGTGTGATAGGTACTATCTTTTTCCATGTTACCAAGGCAGAAACTATGGCTCATAGCGGGGAAGTGGCCTGCCCAGGGTTAAATGGAGAGTGATTCAATGGTCCTCTAAAGACATGCCCCCTTTGCCTGGTAAGGTCCCTGGTGAGGAGCTGAATAAGGAGATATTCAGCTCACCCAACATGGTCTTTCCAGGAGGCCCAGGAAATCCAGGGATGGATGCTGGGTTGTTAGGAGCTCCTTCAACTCTCAATTCAGTATCACAGGTCACCAGGAAAAGGTCGGGGTCACCCCTGGTCACCTATCCCAAATCCAACCACCTGCTTGTTACCCCACAGGGAAGAAGTATCTGAAAGCCCCAAGACTGGGAGAGCTGAAGAGGGGTGCTGACCTTGGAAGGGGCTCAGTTTCCCTGGGATGAACTCCAGGTCCTAAATTGATGCATTCCTCTCTATCTCCACCAGTTCCTTCTCATGTAGACCACTCCTTCTTTCCTCCTCCCTTCCTACCCAGCAGCCAGAGATCTTATAAATGTAAAATCATATGAAATATACTCCCTGGCTTAATCCTCCCATGGCTCCCTATTGCTCTTAAGCTACACTTCTCTACCTGGTGCACGGGACCTTGCCCACTCCTCCTATCTCATTTCCCACAATGCTGCCTCCACTCCCCACTCCCCATGTATGTTCAGGGCACACTGGGCACTTCCATGGGCCCTTCATGCACAAGCATGTTCCTGACTTAGAACCTGTGCCCGTGTGCTTCTCCTCCTTGGTCAGCTCATAAACAACTCACTCCTTGCCTTCACCAGGCACACTCCTCCTCGCTCCCTCCAATAGGCCAGCTTTTCCTGTTATGCTCTCTCATACCCCACCCACTGGTCTCTCCTAGCAATAATCCCAGTTTTCAATGATAGACTCATCTAATGATCTTCTCCCCGCTTGACTGAGCTGCACCGGGACCCTGATCTGTTTCCTTCTGCATATTGAGAACCGTGAGAAGTGTCTGCCCCCAAGCAGGCACTCCGGAGAACCTACTGACTGGCAGACTAAATGGCCACACAGAGGAGAGAGATGGCCCATCTCCTCCACCATGTGGACTAAGACATACAAGACAACTTGAAAGGAAGAAGGAAATGGGAAAATGGAAGGCAGAGGTAATCCCAGGCGCAATTCAGTTCACTGCTCAGCATGCCTGGACGTGCCAGACGCCGTGCCATGCACTGGGGACAGACAGTGTATGTGTGCCACACTGCCTGGACTCAGAGCCCAACCCACTGCTCACTAGCTGTGGAAGTTTAGGTAAGTCACTAAACCTCTGGGGAGCTTGGTGTCTCTAACTATCAAATGGAAGAAGCGGAGAAGTTACGTCATTACAGAAAACCCATGCCTTAGGGCATTAGGACTTAATAGGCTCTTAAAACCCCAGGGGAACCAGCAATTCTGTTTGGTGACAATTGCTGAATCACACACCACTCCAATATTCAGTGGCTTAAAACAACCATTTTTTCCTCCACTGTTGTGTGAATCAGAAACATTGGAAAGAACCAGTTGGGTAGGTCTTTGTTAGAGTCAGATGTTGGCCAGGCCTGTGATTATTTGAAGGCTCAATGGCTGGCTATTGACTGGTGGCACCAACCTGTCATATTCGTTACCTGCACCCATCCACCCACCCCTATCATTACCTCAATTTCTAGCCTAGGGGTGTCGAACTCAATCAGAGAAGGGGCCAAAATCTAAAATCCAGCCTAAATCTCGGGCCGAATGGTTTACTGAACAGTCATAAACTGTCATTGTGATGGAAACGCAGCGGAGTGCAGTGATGACAGCACGGTGCGGGCCACATTGCAAGGCCTGGCGGGACGGATTTGGCCGGCGGGCCTTGTGTTTGACACATGTGTTCTAGCCTATCACCTTCTACCATGCCAGCTCACTCTCTCCAGTACCCCAGTTCCCACAATCCTTCAGCCCCACTGAGACCTCTGACTCATTGAGCCTACCACCTTTCCCCTGGGGGGTCATTATCCTCATGCACTGCACACTCCCGAGAGGCCCCTGCTCCCCTCTGGCAGAACACCCAATGGTTGACACCAACTCTCTGTCCTTCTGTGCTTATTCCCTTGCAGTGCAATGTGGCTGAAGAGCAAAACACTACCATGTGGACTGGTCTCACTTTACTTACCTGACTGCTGTAGTTCCCTTGGCCCATTCCTCCTCCCCAGGCAATTCCTTCCTATCTTCTCCTCAAACCTCCATCACCTTCTCTCCCATCTCAGTCTTAGCTGAGGATTTTGCTTTCTATTTCACAAGGAAAATTCTATCAATCAGAAAATATTCCACAAGCTTCCATTTATAAATACTCTGCCCTGAGCCATGGTCCCATCATGTGTATAGTTCCCATCATTCTCTGCCTTCTCTTCTGGCATCATCATTATTTCCAATCTACTGAATCATTCTCATCAATATAAAAATATGTTAATATGTCTGCATTTAAGTAACTTCTCTTAACCCCACTTTGCTTCCACCTAGCACCCCATCATCAGTCCTAAAGCAAAACCCCTCAAAAAGTTGTCTGTATCCACTATCAGTGACTCTATTTGCTCTCTTCCATTACAGAAAAGGTACAAAAAATACCTAAATATCAATCACCCAGATTTTACCATCTTTACTTTATCATTCTTTTTCTTTCCCTCCTCCTGAATTCCTACAGAGTAAGTTGTAGACGTAAGTCCCTATATCCCTAAAAACCAATATGTATTTCCTAAAAGCAAGGATATTTTCTTGCAATAACCAAGATTGGGAATTTTTACACTGATACAATATTATAATCTGATATAGAAACCTTACTCAAATTTCACCGATTGTTCTACTACTATCCTTTAAAGGCAGTGAAGACCAATTTTTCTTGGTCCAGGATCTCAAACTGTATTCAGTTCTTGTGTCTCTTTGGTCTTCTTCTTCTTCTTCTTTTAATATATTTTATTGATTTTTTACAGAGAGGAAGGGAGAGGGATAGAGAGTTAGAAACATCAATGAGAGAGAAACATAGATCAGCTACCCCCTGCACACCCCTCACTGGGGATGTACCCGCAACCAAGGAACATGCCCTTGACCGGAATTAAACCTGGGACCCTTTAGTCCTAAGGTTGACGCTCTACCCTCAGAGCCAACCGGTTAGGGCCTCTTTGATCTCCTTAATCTAGACTGCTCCTCAGTCATTCTTTGTCTTCCATGATCTCGACATTTTTGAAGAGTATAAGCTGGTTATTTTGTTAAATACCCTTCAATTTGGGTTCATGAATCAATTAAGCATATCTGGCAGAAATACCACTAAAGGGATGCTGTGTCCTTCTCAGGAGGAACATGAAGTCAATTTGCCCCATTAATGGTGACTCTCCCTTTGACCAGTTGGTTGATGTATCTGCTGGGTTTCTTCACTATAAAGTTAGCATTTTCCCTCTTATAATTAATAACTATCTTGTGAGGGGAACTCTAAGACTATGCAAATACCCTGTTTTCCCTCAAAGTTTAATCTCCTATTGATTGAAGCATCTATGAATGAGTCTCTACTGAAACAATTATTACTATGGTGCCTGCCAAATGGTGATTTTCTAATTCTTACTCTTCTAGATTAAGTGACTTTCTGCTCTTAGAAAGAGATTTCCTTTTCCTTTCTGTCTTTCTGTATTTAAATCTTCTACTCTCTCTTAACCCCACTCCAATCAGGTTTCTGCTTCCACCATTCTTCTTAAACTCTTTCCTATCAAAGCAACAATGCCCTCCACTTTGATAATTCAGATTTTGATTCTCATATTTTTTTATTTTTAATCCTCACCCAAGGATATTTTCTCATTGATTTTTAGAAAAAGTGGAAGAGAGAGGGAAAAGACAGAGAGAAACACAGACTGGTTGCCTCCTGCATGCGCCCCGACCATGGCCTGGGCCGGGGAGAATCCTGCAACTGAAGTACGTGCCCTTGACTGGAATCAAACTTGGGATCCTTCCACCCACAGGTCAATGCTCTATCGTCTATCCACTGAGCCAAACCTTCTGGGGCAAGATTCTCATATTCTTGACCTCTCAGCAGCATTTGACACAGATCACCAGCTCTCCCACTTTGAGCTTTTTTCCTTCCTTGTCCCTAGGACACACCTCTAGATGCTCTTCCTTGGATTCCTTTGTTTCTTATCTCTTAATGATGGAGTCTCAGTCCTTGGTCCGCTTCTCTTCTCTGTCTATGCTTACTCCCTTGGAGATCTTACCCAGTTGCATGGCTTTAAAACCATTTCTACAACGAGGACTCCTGTGTTAATCTACTTGGGCTGCCAGAGCAAGATATCACAGACTGGGTGGCTTAAAAACAGAAATTTAGCCCTAGCCGGGTTGTTCAGTGATTAGGGCATCAGCCCAAGGACCGAAGGGTCTCGGGTTTGATTCCTGTTCAAGGGCACGTACCTGTGTTGCAGGTTTGATCCCCATCCCCAATTGGGTGGGGGGAGGACGGTGGGAGGCAACCAATTGATGTGTCTCTCTCACACTGATGTTTCTCTCTATCTCCTCTCTCCCTTCCTCCACCTTCCCTGAAAAAAAAAAAAAATCAATGAAAACAATATCCTCACTCCTTAAGTAAAGACTAAAAATAGTAATAATAATAATAAAACAAAACAAAAAATAATAATTTTTTAAATGCAGTAAAATTGATCCTATGGCACTTCTGAGTCTCGGCCTCAAGAGAGTCCTTGCAGCTTTTCTTCTCTTCCTTTGGAGGTCATCCTGTAAGGACGCCTGAGCTAGCTGCTGGAGAAGTCACATGAAGAACCAAGGCACTCCAGCCACAGAGGAGTCAGTGGCCAGATCTATGAATGAGGCCACAGAGGACCAGCCAGCCTATCAACTTGTTGACCAAAAGGGCAGGAGTAAGCCCAGACAAGACCATGTGCAGCAGCAAAGAGCTATCCTAGTTGAGACATGTCCAAACTGCCAACCCATACAAATAAGCAAATAATGATAGTTGGCTTAAGCCACTCTGTTTTGGGATGACTTGTTAAGCACCAATAGAAAGCTGATACATCTAGGTTCTCAGTGCAGTGACCCAGGTTGAAATGCAAGTTCCATCTCTGGCATGTGATCTTGGGCACGTCCTATAATCTCACCGAATCTGTTTCCTCATCTGTACAATGGAATACTTTTAGTTTCTACCTCCTCCAGCTGACGTGAGGATTAAATTAGATGACGTACATTCGGTGTATGGCATAGGGCAAGCACTGTCAACATCTTAACTGTGGTTGTTGCTATAGTTTGAAGGAAGTCTAGCTTGAGACTTGCTATGTAGGGGGTCAGAAAGAGTAAATGTGTAGGATAACTGAGCTTGTCTTTGGAGGCTCCATAACTAGTGGATGTTGGAGATTGGGAGCTTCTTAGGACCAGAGACCTATATCAGGCTAGCCTGGGAGATGGCAGGGGTTGGGTCTCAACTGTGTCCTACATAGTACAAAGGGGCTGTGGTATGTGCCTGGTGAGCCCTATGCATGAGGTCACGGATGGAGGCTGGAATTGGGTGAAAGAATAAATAATGCTGTAGGAGGGGCTGAGATCATAGGAAAGGTGTGAGGGCTAAGTCTTATGAAATACCCGCACTCTGTGAAATTACTTTTTTAAAAAATATATATATACATTTTTATTGATTTCAGAGAGGAAGGGAGAGAGATAGAAATATCAACGATGAGAGAGAATCATTGATCAGCTGCCTCCTGTACAGCTCCCACTGGGGATCAAGCCTACAACACTGGCATGTGCCCTGACCTGGAATTGAACCGTGACACTCAACCACTGAGCCACATTGGCTGGGCTGAAATTACTTTTTTTATTCTTTTGTTTACTTGTGCATAGTCTGTTTCTCACTTTTCAAGGTGTGCTCCATAAGGAACTGGTATCGGTCTTGCTCATGCACCTCACACAATATCTGGTTTAAAGCAAGTGATTAATAACTATAAACTGAATAAATGTGAACAAAGGCGTGGGAAAAGGGAGCCACGAGAGCCAAAAAAACATGGTCTGAGAGCTAAGCGGAAGGCTAGTCATTTCCTGAAAGAGGGCTTCACAGAAACATTGGGATCATCTTCTCTAACTCCCTCAGTCCACAGGTGGGGAAGCAGAGGCCCAGAGAGGAGGGATGACCAGCCTGAGGACACCCAGGACTGCAGATCCCCACCTATGAGATCAAATGCCACAGACCTGCCTGGCAATGAGGCACAGAAAAGTCAAGGCCACCTCCCTGAGGCCATCACTCTAAGTCAGCTGCCGCCAGCATCCCCATCCCATCCCATCCCATCCCACGGGGGAGAACATTGTCTCTTTGGGAGCAGAGGTGCCAGTAAGCTAAACAGAGAGCTGGAGCCCGCAGGCGGCTCTGGGATATCAGCTGGTCATACCAAAATAACCCGGCCTCCTCACCTTGTTCTGGCCCTCACACCTCTGTCCCTCAGAGGTGAGACAAATACAAACTACTCTGTAACACTTCCACACACCAGCTTTTAGCAAGGCCTGCAGGAGGCAGGGTGGTCATTAGACCCAGCCCTGTCCACTGGGGGCTCACAGTCTGATGACAGAGGAGGCAGGCGGGGCACCAGTCAGGCTGCTAAAGGATGGTGCCTAGGTCTTGGGGAGCCCAAGAGAGGGAAGATTCTCTGAGAAAAGGACCCCTGAATTATTTTAATACAGTCCAGGAGGTAACAGTAACCGAAGGAACTACCAGTGTAAAGGGAGGGGGGCAAAAAAGATAAGTTTCAGGAAAACTTGTAGTGGGAGGGAGCATCAGGAATTGGGGGGAGGGGACATAAATGGAGGTAAAAAGGGGGCTGGATGGATTGTCCAAATGATGTAGGAACATGGATGTCAAGAGGAGAGATTTGCTATTTTGGGTGTACCAAGGAGAGCCTTGGGAGATTTTTTAACCCAGAAGACGCCACGATCAGGTCTGCACCGCAGAAAGTGCCCTGTGGCTGCTTTGGGGTTGCCCGGGCAAGAACAGGGGTGTGGGGTGGGGTTGGGGTGCAGACCGACCAGAGAAAACACTATTCTGGGTGGGCAGCTCCAGATAGGAGTCCTCTAGGAAGCAGGAATTAGGTCTCAGTCTCTAGAAGGCTAGTATCGCCCCCTCCTCGACTCCGGCGCCACACCACTCCCGGGGTCCAACTTTTGCTCGCCAGTTCCGGACTCCAAGTTTGAGCAGACAAAAATGTCTTACTGGAGCCCTAATCCTAGACGAGGGGTCCGGGCAGAAGACTTCAACTTCCGAAATGCTCCGCTCCTCGGCTCTGCAGGTCGCGCATGCTTCTTTCCCCAGAAAGGCGGGGTCGGCTTGCAGATGGACGGGGCTTGTCCGCGGGGCAAGTGCGGGAAGCCTAGGGGCCGCCATCTTAGCTTGGGCCAAACCAATTGGATCCCTGGGGGGGGGAGGTTCATGGTGTCCCTCTCGTCAGGTCTCAGAGGCACTGAATGAAAACGCGCTTAATTACCGCAAGTCTCTTCGTTATGCTTTACCTTGAGAACTTCTCACGTTTTGCACCCCAGCCCGGAAATGAACCCCGAGGGTACAATAGCACGTCCCAGCATGGCGGCGCTCGGCGCGGTTCCGCTGGGGGCGGGGCCTGCGAAAGTCCCGCCCCATCTCCTGGCAGAGAGGGTTTCCGCTTCCGGCAGTGGCGGGAGCAGCCTCGCTCTGGTCCCTGCGGCTGGCGGCCGAGCCGTGTGTGTCTCCTCCTCCGCCGCCGCCATATTGTCTGTGTGAGGAGCGGGGAGCGCGGCCGCGGGCGCTGCCGCTTCCACCACAGGTACAGGGGGAGCCGCCAGGCGAGGCCGTGGAGGGGGGGAGGGGGGCCCAGAATAGGGCAGCCGGGGCGCGGCCGCCCCTGGTGCTCCCAGCGGACTCCGGAGTGCCCTTCGCCTGCCCCTGCCCCCCCCTACACACACACACCAGCCGCGGCGCCTGCAACCCACCGGGGAGGCCTGGGGCCACCCCCAACCCAGGGCGGAGGGGGTTGGGGGGGTTGAGATGTGGGGAGCAGAGGCTGATGTGAAGGTGGGAGCTAGCTTCGGGAGTCCGCCTTCTTCGGGGGAAGAGGACTTCCTTGAGGCGGGGACGAGGGGGTAACTTGGGAGGAGGGGGGTCCCCCAGGGGGAAGGGAGCTTGAGGGGTGGGGCCGCAGGGGATGCTGGGGCCGGTGCCTCGGGGAGTGGTGCCTACTGGGAAGGGCGGGGTGAACCCTCGGCGGAGCGGAGCAGCTGGAGTTGGGGGGGCCGGGGGGCCGCCGCAGGGCCCCTGTGGGCGAGGCTGGGCTTCGCACCTGCAGGCTGGGCTGCAAGGTGGGGGACCCCCCGGGCGCGGTCGCCGTTGGGGAGGAAGACGGAGAGGACCACGAAGTGGGGCAGATCGGGTAGGAGCCGGAGTTAAAGGGGTGGTTGGGTGGAAGAGGAGACAGAAGTAGAGTGAAAGGCTGGCTGACTACACCTCTTAGTTTGTGACCTTTTGAAAGAGTAGGACTTTTATTTCGTCCCCGTCTCTCCGCCCGCCCCCCCCCCCCTCTCTCCTCCCCCGGCGTTAGGACATTTTTAGCCGAGGCAGGTGATGGGTGGAGCTTCTGTAGTTTGTTTTTGGGAAGCAAAGTCAGGGTCAGAAGTTGGCTTCTTGGCTATCGCTATTGTGGGAAGGGAAGAGGTCTGAAAAGGAGGTGGCATTCATTTGAGAAGACTTGCTTACCCTTCAGCTGCTGAGTTGTGTGAGGAAGGTGTGTGGGAAGAGAGGAGAGGGAAAGAAAGCTAGAAAGGGAAGATTCTTCTTCATATGTTCCTTCTCTCCCATCCAAGGGGTTGCCTGGGTGCCTGCATCCGTGGGACTACTGGTTACAGTGCTGCCACCGTTTAGTTTCGTCATGTGACCTAACCGTTGTAAACCTCGGCTTTTCTATCTTTAAATTGGGGTGATAATATTCTCTAGCTCATAAGTTTATGGCGAAGAGTAAATAAGGTAACTTGTGTCAAGTGCTTACCACAGTGCCAGTAAGTACCTGGTAGATCTTACTGTGACTATTATTAAAAGGGACCGGCTGGTATATTTGGTTCCAAGTAAAATTTATAGTCAAGAATCTTAACAGTAGGGAAGGCTTCAGAATAGTACCTTTGTAGTTGCTGCAATGTTTTTGTTTCAATGTTTTGTTTCAATGTTTCTGGTTGTTAACTGGCTTGTTGGACCTTGGGGATGAAAGATCAGGACCAATACTAGATCTCCCGCAGGTCACTTTAAAAAGTTCACCCGCAGCCCAGCCTGCGTAGCTCAGTGGTTGAGTGGCAAGCAGTGAACCAGGAGGTCACGGTTCGAGTCCCCGTCAGGGCACATGCCCGCAGGGGGCGCTCAATCCCAAGTTTGGGGCGTGCTTGAGGCAGCCGATCAGTGATTCTCTCATCATTCTATTTCTCCCTCTCCCTTCCTCTCTGAAATCAATAGTGTGTGTGTGTGTGTGTGTGTGTGTGTGTGTACATATATATATTTCTGAAGTTTACCACAGAAGTTTGTCCTTCTGTGACTTTGGAATAGAAGAATTTTCATTTCTGTTGGAGGAGGGTATATGACTTGAAAAAGGAACAAAAGGGTTGTAAGTGTCCTTAGATTGATTTATTAACTGATTACAAAGTTAGGTCACCCTAGGGCAGTGGTCTGCCAACTCAGTCAACAGAGCCAAACATCAACAGTACAACGATTGAAATTTCTTTTGAGAGTCAAATTTTTTTAACTTAAACTTCTAACGCCACTTCTTCAAACAAAATAGACTCGCCGAGGCTGCGGTATTTTGTGGAAGAGCCGCACTCAAGGGGCCAAAGAGCCGCATGTGGCTCTCGAGCCACAGTTTGCCAACCACAGCCCTAGGGCAACGTATGCCTCCTTATGCCCTTTTGTACTGAATACAGTAGAGAAGAGAAGCACACATTGCAGCGAGGGGAGGGGCACTGTTATCTTCTGCATAATGGGTTCATTAATCCCCTTGTATTTGGGGTGAAACAAGTGGCACTTTCTTTTCCACGGTGTATTTTTAAGCTTTCCTGTCATCTAGCCACCCTCTTCAAGGTGAGGCTTTGAATTTACTGTTCTCTGTCTCTGTCTCTGAACATACCCCTTTACATACTCCTTTGGAGAAAGAAATTTTCTTTAGGAACTGAGTGTAAAGCCTTACATGGGGTTTGGGTTTGTAATAGACAGAATGACCCCTCCCCAAATAAGATGTTCATTCTCTAATCCCCAGAATCATTACATATGTAACATGGTAAAGGGGACTTCGCAGGTGTAATTAGGGTTAAAATAGATTGTCCTGGATTTTGTGGGTAAACCCAGTCTAAAAGCAGAAAACTTTATGTAGCTGGGAGTTAAAAAAGAGATGGGTCAGAAGCAAAATCTCAATCATGAGATTTTGATCTCAGTCCTGAGAGGGACTCCATTTGCTGTTGCTAGAGGGAGCCACTGGTAACCAATGGGAAGGGGTGTGGGTGGCCTCTAGTAGCAAAGACCAGTGCTGGCTGGCAGCCAGCAAGGAAAAGGAAACCTCAGTTGTACAGCCACAAGGAACTGAACTTAACAGTTCTACGTGAACTTTGAAATAGACTCTTCCCCAGAGTTTCTGCCAAGGAATACACCTTGATTTTGGCCTTGTGAGATCCTAACAGAAGACAGCCAAGTTCACTCAACTTCTGACTTACAGAAGCTGAGATAATAAATTTCTGTTGTTTTAAGCCACTATGTTTGTGGTAATTTGTTATGGCAATAATCACACACTAGTATAGATTTTGGTACCAGGAGTTGGGGGACTGTTACCTAAAAATGTGAAAGGGGCAGTGGAGGCCAGAAATTTTTCCCCTCTTATCTTTCTCTCTCTCTCTCTCTCTCTTTCTTCCGAGAGGAAGGGAGAGGGAGAGATAGAAACATCAACGATCAGAGAGAATTATTGATTGGCTGCCTCTTGCATGCCCCCATTGGGATCAAACCCGCAACCCAGGCATGTGCCCTTGATCAGAATCGAACCCAGGACCCTTCAGTCTGCAGGCCGACGCTCTATCCACTAAGCCACGCCAGCCAGGAACAGAACATTTTTTTTTAAAATATATTTTTTATTGATTTTATACAGAGAGGAAGGGAGAGAGATAGTTAGAAACATCGATGAGAGAGTCATTGATCAGCTGCCTCTTGCACACCCCCTACTGGAGATATGCCCGCAACCAAGGTACATGCCCTTTACCGGAATCGAACCTGGGACCTTTCAGTCTCCAAGCCGACGCTCTATCCAAACCGGTCCAAACTGAGCCAAACCGGTCCCGGCGGCCAGAACATTTTTGAGGAATATGATAGGAAAGACTTAGAAGAACAGATTGTTGCTAGAAACATGCATGTAATGCCTTTGTTAGTGAGGGCTCGGGTGGAAGTGGGATATGCATTAGTTGGAGACTGGAGGAAAAGTGATCCTTGTTACAAAGTGGCAAATATGCTTAAGAATCGTGTCCTGCGGTTATGTGGAAAAGACTCCTTAATGTGATAAACGTGGGTATTTGGTTGAGATTTCCACGGAAAAGTCTTGAAAGTGTAGCCTGGTTTATTTGTGGATCTGAGTCTGACTAGTGGAGTGAACCTTTGTGAAATTCATGTAAAGCCTTCTAGATTCTTGAGGATGTATACTAGCAGAAACAGCTTGGCTTGAAAGAGAGAGAGTAGGAAATTAAAGAGGGCTGTGAACCCCCTAAATGCTGCTAGCAGAAAGCAGGCTGGTAAAACTAATCAGGTATAAAAGTACTGGTTTTCATTTTTTTAAAAAGGGGGGCGGGGGTAGAACCAAGGGCTCAGAGAGCTGAATGCCACTCAGGATTTTTCTCTGGTTTGGAAATGGAATGAATGAGTTAGCTCAGATTTTAAAACTGCTTTGGACCAATGGATCTGTTTTATATTTTCCTTGTTCGGACTAGAATGTCTGTAACTGGTGCTCTGTCCCTAACCTCCTTGCATGTTGGGAGCAAATAACTTTTTTTAAGGAATTGTACGCCAGGGATTGTAGTTAATGTATTATACCCAGAGCCTCATTATACCTAATGTAGATGAGTTTTGAGACTTTATGAGCTTTAATTGGGAGGCAAGAGAGTGGGTGTAGTAGATAGATGACACTCTCCTACCCCAAGATGGTGGTAACCTCATCCCTGGAATCTGAATTACAGTCACATGTGGCAAAGGGACTTTGCAGATAGGAAATTATTCTATTGCAGATTATCCTGGTGTTTTGGGTGGGGATTATTTTCTAGAGAACAAAGGCAGCAATGATAATTCTGTAAAGTGATTTTGTCCTGGAAGACTTCACAAAATGATGGGTTGAGTTGAACCTATTCCTCCCTCCCTCCCTCCCTCCCTCCCTTCCTTCCTTCCTTCCTTCCTTCCTTCCTTCCTTCCTTCCTTCCTTCCTTCCTTCCTCCCTCCCTCCCTCCTCACCAGAGGTTATTTTTTCATTGATTTTTTTTTTTTTTTTTTAAGAGAGTAGGAAAGACAAAGAGAAATTTCAATGTGAGAGAAACACATCAATTGGTTGCTTCCTGCTTGTGCCTTGACCAGCATCCAGGCCAGGGAGGAGTCTGCAACCAAGGTAGTTGTCCTTGACCAAAAGCAAACCCAAGACCCTTTGGTCCTCAGGCCAGTGGTCTATCCACTGAACCAAACTGGCTATGGCTTTATGCTTCTCTCTTAATGTTTAAGTGTCCTGTTACTGGCTTTATATGCAATTTGAAGGGACTACATGACCAGCTTGGTTAAATGTAGATTCTAGAACTACAGGCCATTTTAGTAAGATTTCTATAAATTTATGATTCTTCCATGTCTATAATAAACTTCTTGGGTAAAGTACACAATTTCTTCATTAATTTTTATTGGCTAAATCAATGAATTTATGTGACCACCTTTTAAATACTTAATTTCCTATTTTTTAGAGGAGATAGAAATGGGTGATAGTTTTTATGAATTGATAGCCACCTATACGTACAGTGGTCTGTCTGTTCTTTCACACCTCCCATCCCAATCCAAAGATGTTGTAAGGTCATTTCTCCCTGTCGTCGTTATTTGACGTGAAGAGTCAGATTTGAGGACTATACTTGCAGAATGAACTTCTAGCTTTTAGAAAAGTACTGTTTTTTGTTCCTCCAGTAGTATCCTACTGATTAGATTCACAAAATGAACTAAGGGAGACTTCAGAGGATGGAGGAATTTTGTTTTCTTTTTCTTTTTCTTTTTCTTTTTTTTTTTTTTTGAGTTAGTTACCTAATTACAGAGATGATTACAAAATCAGAACATTTCATGGTATGAGTAACTTTTGAGATTATTTGTTGGACTTTTGACTTTAGAAGAAAAGAAATTGGGCCACATGAAGGTTAAATGGTTCAACCAAGTATCTTAGCCCTCGAGCTGGATCCTGGTCCATGCAGTGGAGATTCGTGGCTTTTGTACACCACATCCTTGAATAATATGGGGGGTTTTTTTGTTTTGTTTTTTTGTTAGAAGTTTGATGAGATGCCATAGGAACTTAACTTTTTATATTGATTAGCCTGCGGTAAAATTGGTTTACTTATACTTATAGACAACATTAAGTCAAGACTTACTACCCTGTTTCCCCGAAAATAAGACAGTGTCTTATATTAATTTTTGCTCCCAAAGATGCGCTAGGTCTTATTTTCAGGGGATATCTTATTTTTCCATGAAGAAGAATATGATACACATTTATTGTTAAATGAAAATAAAGGAAACTTATTACCTGTATACGGTACGGTAATTGTCAACACAAACCAGACAAACTGTGAATCCTACAGTATCAAGAATTTACTCATTTATTCAATGACAATCATGTCATCATCTTCTGTAACATCATCATAAAATCCAATTCCTGAATTTCCTGGTGAATGTCTTGTGACTCCATTTCTTTCAGAATCAGTGGACCAAATCTCTCATGTTTAGCCTAGGGGGCCTTATTTTCGGGAGGGGGGATGCCTTATATTTCACTCAGAAGGAAACCTGTAAGTAGGTCTTATTTTTGGAGGATGTCTTATTTTCAGGGAAACACGGTATATATCCCTGTGCACCCCTCTCTGCATTATCCTTTTTCTAGCTTTTACCTTGAAAGGTTATTTTTGTGCCTAAGTTTCCTCATGGGGTCATTGTGAGTATTGAGATTATGCATGTAACGCGCACGCGTGCCTAAGCGACTGTTCAACCTGTAGCTATGACAACACTGACCACCAGGAGGGTGGATGCTCAACATACAGGTATGGAAATGTGGAACAGACTGATGAATCTCAGAGGGAAGGGTGGGAAGAGATTAACCAAAGATCTTATATGCATACTAGAGGCCTGGAGCTCGGATTTGTGCACTGGTGGGGTCTCTGCCTGGCCTGCAGGGCCTGTGGGGATGGGGCCGAGTCTGTGCACCAGGCCTCCAACATCCCCCAAGGGGGTTCCAGGTTGGGAGAGGGCTCAGGCCAGGCAGAGGGACCCCACCGGTGCCTCTAGTTTAGCATAAACTAGATTGCACAATAAGTGCCCAAAAGATGTTAACTGTTGCAACATTTATGATTATTATTTTGACAACTATATGACATTTGCATAAATTACAGTACAAGCTGTATAAGTTCAAAAACAGAACTGATATGATTTGGCATTGGATTAGGTAAGGGCTTAGAATTTTAAGGTAAATAATGCTTATGATACTTGATTTAAAGTGACAAACTGAATTTGATCCTTGGTCTAACATAATTCATTGGGTGATCTGGACCAAGCTCATTTCACAAGGGTATTAGTGTGTTTATACCCCTAAATTACTTTGAACTCTTTAAGGTGGATAATTTAAAAAGTAGAGTATCATTTAATTGTTTCTTTATAGAAATCTAGGCCACCTGGCTTTTCAAATGAAGAAATTCCTCTAGGACAGTGGTCGGCAAACTCATTAGTCAACAGAACTAAATATCAACAGTACAACGATTGAAATTTCTTTTGAGAGCCAAATTTTTTAAACTTAAACTTCTTCTTATTGCCACTTCTTCAAAATAGACTCACCCAAGCCGTGATATTTTGTGGAAGAGCCACACTCAAGGGGCCAAAGAGCCGCATGTAGCTCACGAGCCGCAGTTTGCCTCTAGGATTATTAAGGAAATACTGTAATTGTAACAAAGCATATATTTACATTGCGTTATAAGCCATTGGCAGTTTTTCTTAACTATTTGGTATTCTCCAGGGTAGAGAATCAGCAGACTTAGTTGTTGACCAAACTTTTCTAAAGTTTTAGGTAAATGAATTCACAGTGTCATGTTAGGAGTGGCATTTTGCTGGTTTCTACAAATTCTGTATCTTAGACATAAGAAACCTACTTAGCAACAGTTACTATGGTAGGCAAGCTTTTTTTTTTTTTTTACATTAGCAATAAGTGTTTTCTTGCATAGAAAATAATTGTGTTACCTGAAATGAGTGTTCAATACTAGTGTATACTTAGAAATACCTTTATATTGGCCATTGTTTTTCTTTTCACACTTTTTGATTTTGTGGATCTTTCTGACAGAATCTTAGCTGAAACATTTTAATCTGCTTGAAAAAGTAAACACTAGAAATTTTTCTGAATTTATTACTGACAGTAACAGGCATTTCTCAGTTTTAGTTATTTCATTAATGTTCTATAAAATTTATGAAAACAACTCTGTTAAAAATTTATAGTAAATTATTTTCCTAAAGAAATGAACCATAGCATATTATAAAAGTACAAAATAGTTATTTTGGCCTATTGAATTTATAACCAGTCAAAAGATGTTATTCATTCATTCAATAGACCCTCAGTGCCTACTACATTTCAGATACATGCTGTGCTAAGGATCTCTAGATTGTCTCTATCCTCAAGCTTACAATTGAGAACATTTTGTAATGATGCATATATCGTTTTACAATTTAGTAGCTTTCTGAGATGTTTTCTTATGAAAATTTCTATTGGCTTTCCTCAGACTTAGGGAAAATTCAACAGAATTTGAAACAGCTACAGAAATTTGGGGGTGGGGAGTTCAGACTTTCTCATTCTTTAACATTGATTGTTGGGGGCAGAGTGGGAGGCAACAGGATTGTTGAATGAGACAGACCAAGTCTGGGTACTGTTACTTAACATCTCTCAAGCCTAGATTTTTGTTTAAACAATTTAGGTAACTACCTTGAACAACTTAATTATTAACCTCTAAAATGGGGGTTAGTAGTACTTGTGAGGACTAATAACTAAAGCAGCAGAGAAATTTATCTCAGGGTTACTGTGAGGATTAAAGGAGATAATTTATGAAATTCTGGGCACCTGACTAATATGAGTTCTTTCCCTTTTCTATCAGTGATATCAATGTGTTCATTGTCAGTGCTACAACTTCTTATTTTTTATTTTCATTTTCTGCTGCCAGTAGTTCTTATTTATTAATGAGGCCTTTGACTTGTACTTCCTGTTTTGGTCTGGCCTGCTTAGTGGGTGAGGTTCTAAATTGCTGCTGTTGATAAGTGGGTTGGTATGTAACTCAAGCTTGGTGTAGATGCCTGTTACTCATATACAGTGCAAATTGTGAGAGTGGTTCTTGAGTCTTCATGAATATAGGATTCTCTTGCTTCTAGGTAGAGAAGTGAATTCCATCTCAGACTTGGGGAAAATTCAAAGTTTACTTACCGTATAGACTTGTGAACCTGGATTAGAGGTCTTATTTCTCAGTGGTCCTTTGATTTATAGTTTGGGAATTACTTATGTCTTGTATGTTAGGGGTATGTTTGAAGAATTTTATCTTGCGTTGACATCTTCTGTATGCCCTGTTCTCTTAGGTAATGCGCTAATTTGCGTTGTATTCTTAAATAATACACTCCTTAGATAGAGAAGGGACCTGTCTTTATCAGTAGTTTAAAGCAGTTAATATGTTCTGTGCGTTTATGACTATGTAGCATGAATATAAATAGCCATCTGCCTTGCAATTTTTCTTCCTAAACAAAGGGTTTCAGATCTGGCCTTAGCCACTTAGTAGTCCTGTGACTTGGCAGGTTTAACCTCTGGACATGTTTATTTCTAAAATGGGAGTGTGCATCTCATACCAGGCTAGGCTATTAGAGGCATTTAAATGATAGCAATAATTATTACATATGTAAATGCTGGGTTATGCTTTAAGTTACTCTAGGTCTCAAATGAAGTTTTCTTTTAGTTCCAGAAAGTTGTGGCCAGTGGAATAAAGTGTCAGTTGTGGCTTTATTTTGTTTTTGTTGCCTGTATAAAATATATACAGTGATATCTTTGCCAACCATCCTATGTAATAAACTATATAATAAAAGCCTAATATCCAAATCAACCGAATGGTGGAATGGCTGGAGAGTGGAGGCCGGTGGCCTGTGAGTGGGTGGTGCCAGGCCAGCCAAGATAGGTGCCAGCAGGCAGAGGGAGGGGACAGCGATTGGGGGACAGGGCCAGCCTCTCACTGGCTGGCAATATCCCCCAATCGGCCTACAGGTAGCCTCCTGCAGAGGGAGGCTAGACTGTGGCTTAGGTCCGCTCCCCGCCATCATTCACACATCCCTCAAGGGCTCCTGGTTTGTAAGGGCACAGGCCAGTTTGAGGGACACCCTCTTCTCCCCCCACCAAGTGCATGAAATATATGCAGGGGTACAGTCCCTAGGCCTGGCCTGTGATCAGGGCCATCTTCCCCGGCAGCTGCCCTGCCCCTGCCCCTCACCACTACCCAGCCCTGGTTCCCTGATGGCCATTGGGCAATTGGAGCCTGCCGGCCTGGGGAAAGGACTGAGGGGTGGGCAGTGCCTGTCCACTTGCTGGCCCCATCCCCCACCACGGGTTGCCCTCTGTGTGTGGGGTGATTGGCGTGGTAGGGCCTTGGCTTGGTGCCAGCAGAGTCCACCACTACCTACCCCCGGTTCCTCAGTCGCCATTGGGCAATTGGAGCCTGCCCTCCAAGGGAAGGGACCATAGGTTGGCTGGTAGACCCCAATTGGGGGCTGCAGGCTGGGGGCAGCTCCTGCGTAGAGCGTTTGCCTCCTAGTGGTCAGTGTGCATCATAGGGACCGGTCCTTCCAACATTGCATATTACCCTTTTATTATATAGGATTATATAGGACTAGAGGCCTGGTGCACAGATTCATGCACCGGTGTGATGCCTCAGCCTGGCCTGTGGGGATTGTGCCAAAAGTAGCTCTCCAACATCCCCTGAGGGGTCCTGGATTGTGAGAGGGCGGTTCTTGGGTGACACACCCCGGAATCGGACTCCCACCGCTCTGGTTCCAGGTGCGTCACCTGAGAACTGCAGCTGCCAAGTCATCGAAGCTCGGCAGCTCCTGTGTTGAGTGTCTGCCACCCTGGTGGTCAGTGTGCATCATAGCTACTGGTCAGATGGTCTAACTTTTGGTTGGTCATATTTATATATATATAAATACATATAAATTGGAGACATTACTGGACTTTAGACTTTTGTCAAGTGTTTGAGTTAGAACTATATTAATTCATATCAAACTGCTCTGGTTTTCTTATAATACTTCCCTTTATTGGAAGACTTTCCACTGTTGCTATGTTATTTATGTTACATTGGCTCTTTGATCCTTTTCTGGTTTAAAGATGGAGAAATAAAATTTACAGAGAGCTCGAATGTTATTTGTTTGGTTCATTTTATAGAAATGTGTTGAGTGTTTTGCTTCTTAAAATAAGAATGTTGTAAATTTTGTACATGAGAATAAAAACAGAATCCTCAGTGATATGTTAGGATTATAATGTCTTAAAGATCCTGCAATTTTACACAAGCAGTAAATTAATGAGTTACCAGGTCTTACTGTGAATGCTTATATTCTGAATTCAGCTCCTTTGTAGGACCAGAAGAAAAAAAACACGCCTATCTCTGGCTTTGAACAGGTTGTTTCTCCATGCATTTGGAGTCTTGAGATGTGAAGATCAGAGTGGGCTGGGGAACTGCCAAGGATTTAATTGTTAACCATTTTTAACCTGTTTCCCCTATTTAAAAAACAAAAACACCACTGCTATTTATATTGCATTAGTTTGATTGGCCATGATTACCACCTTAAGTTGAGACAAGAAAAGAACCATTATAAAGTGGAGGAAAAAGATAATTTGATTTAATGTTAGCATTCATTTTTTTAAAAATATATTTTATTGAGTTTTTACAGAGAGGAAGGGAGAGAGTTAGAAACATCGATGAGAGAGAATCATCGGTCAGCTGCCTCTTGCACACCCCCTACTGGTGATGTGCCCCCAACCAAGGTACATGACCTTGACCTGAATCGAACCTGGGACCTTTCAATCCACAGGCCTACACTCTATCCACTGAGCCAAACCGGTCTCAGCTTAACATTCATTTTTACCACTAATTTATTTATTTATTTATTTTTAAATATATTTTATTGATTTTGTACAGAGAGGCAGGGAGAGAGATAGAGTTAGAAACATCGATGAGAGTCATTCATCAGCTGCCCTCTTGCACACCACCTACTGGGGATGTGCCCGCAACCAAGGTACATGCCCTTGACCGGAATCGAACCCGGGACCTTTCAGTCCCCAAGCCGATGCTCTATCCATTGAGCCAAATCGGTTTTGGCTATTTTTACCACTAATTTATTCTTTTGGCTTATTCTTCCAAGCTAGAGATAAAAGGTTTAGTTTGTGTTTGTTGTTTTTGTGGGGGTTTTTGTGCCAGTTACCTCCAAATATATAATCTCCCAGAAGAGATGGTTGCTCATTAGTGTCATATCTGGACTATACTTGAAATAAGGGGAGTTATGAAATAATTTTTTCAACCTGTGTGGGTAATTTTTTCAACTTGTGTGGGTTTTGACTAGCCTGTGATCTCTCTAGGTTAGGGGTGTCGAACTCAATCAGAGAAGGGGCCAAAATCTAAAATCCAGCCTAAATCGCGGGCCGAATGGTTTACTGAACAGTCATAAACTGTCATTGTGATGGAAACTCAGCGGAGTGCAGTGATGACAGCGCGGTGCGGGCCACATTGCAAGGCCTGGCAGGACGGATTTGGCCCGCGGGCCTTGTGTTTGACACATGTGCAGTCTAGGTGATTTAAAACGGAAGTTTTGAGCTAGTGTGCTATATCAGGAAGAATAACAGATGTGTGGAGATACTGGTCCTCTCAGTCTTCTGGCCATTTGTGCGGGATACAGGGCAAATATGTCAATGATGTTAGGTCTGAAAGTTTTGAACATTTATCCCAGTGTGCCACACAAATATTATATTCTCTTTTTATTTTGACTTTTAAAAGGCTGTAAGCACTAATTTAGAAAGTTCAGAAATGGTATTTTAACAGTTTTAAGATTCAAGAGGTCACTGACCAATCTTAAAATAATCGTGACTTTTAAGTTCAAAAAAGACCATTTTAAAGTATCTTTCTGGCCCTTAAGAAATTCTCTTTCTACATATAATTCAAGGGATATACTTAAAAATGTAAGCCCTGGCTGGGTAGCTTGTTTAGTTAAAGCATCATCTGGATACTGAAAGGTTTCAGGTTCGATTCCCTGGTCAGAGCACATACATGAAGCAACCAATGAATGCATAAATAAGTGAAACAAATCAGTGTTTCTCTTTTTCTCTCATCAACTTAAAGAATGTAAGACACTAAATGATTTAAGTTTGGACACTTAATAAATCAAGTTCTTATTTTTTAAGCAGTAATGTAAAGCAAAAATTAAGTTTCCTTGTGTAAACCGATACCTTCACCTGATTGATTCTAATTGCCACTGTATCTTTTCTGAGGCTGACATTTTGTTACTCATTCATCAAGCTTGGGGTTCATGCTGGAACATGAATTGAAGTCTAGGATACATTGTCATCTTCTCTGCCTTTAGGAAAGAATAGGGTATACTTAGTTTGAGAAATTTAATTGTTTAATATTTGTGTAAATTGTCAAGTTAATCTTTTTAAATAAATATTAAACAGTGTTAAAATGTACATTTCCTTTTGTCTAACTCAGTGATTCTTAAATCTTTTGTCATTTACAGATTTCCTCTGAGTTTGTAATAAAAGCTCTCAAGTTTTTCTTTTTTAAAAAAGTACATGCACCTGCTTTTTTGTATATACTTTTCATTTTTTAATCCTCACCAGGGGGTATTTTTCCATTGATTTTTAGGGAGATTGGGAAAGACAGAAACATCGATGTGAGAGAAGCACATTGAATGGTAGCCCCCCGCTGCACAAGCCCCAACCAGGGCCCAGGCCCCGGAGGAGCCTGCAACCAAGGTACAAGCCCTTGACCAGAATTGAACCTGCGATCCTTTGGTTCACAGGCCAATGCTCTATCCATCGAGCCAAACTGGCTAGGGCTTAGTATATACTTTTAAGGAGTTCATGGACCTCTGATTTCATTAATGAACTCCATTTTCAGTGTTTAATTTGTATTGTCCAAATAATAGTTTCCCCCCCTTAATTTTTTAAATATTGCAACATTTGCTTGATTTATCACTTGTCACAGTGTTATTCTTTCAACAAGTATCTCTGGATCATCTACATGACAGTGTAGAGACTCCTGGGGATACTATTTTCTGTCCTTGGAGCTTTGTGTAGCTAGACGGATGTGTAAACAGTACAATGGCAATGCTCAATGGGAGAGGTAAGCAGAGTGCTGTTAGAGTACAGAGAAGAGGTCTTGACCATTAGAATTTTTCTGAAAATCCGTGGTCAGTTCTGTATTTCTTAATTGACAAAAAGCTATATTATAAACTGATCCAAGATGTTTTTTTGAAGTTCTAATTTGACTAATAATGGAAACTAAATAAAAAAGCAAATAGTCTTAAATTGAGAACTTAAATGTGTTTGCCATTGCATATGATAATACTATATTCAGAATAGATCAGGGATTGCTAACTCATATAAGCACAGGAGTTGGGCCAGTAAGCTAAGTTAACAGAGTTGTCCAGATTTACCTGTGTCATCTCCAGAGGATGGGTTTTAGAGCCCATTGCTGGGTACACACAGCTCAGTACAGCAGAGTGATTTTGTCAATGCAGGAATGCAGAATTATTGTTACCAGACAAACCTACCCCTACCTTCTCTTTTTCTTTTGAGAAACTGAAGGTTAAATTTTTTTTTTAGTATCAGCAACTAAGTCACGATTAAAAATAATTTATTACAAAACATTTTTTAAGTATTTTTTTTTTTTATTGGTTTAGAGAGAAAGGGAGAGAGATAGAAGCATCAACAATGAGAGAATCATTGATCGGCTGCTCCTGCATGCCCACACTGGGAATTGAGCCTACAGTCCAAGCATATGCTCTGACTGGGAATTGAACTGTGATCTCCTGGTCAACGCTCAGCCACTGAGACACACAGGCTGGGAGATTACAAAATGTTTTAGCACAAGATTTAACCTAATAACTGATCCTAATTCATAGGATTAGTGGTTGTTGGGATGTGAGGAATGACTGCTGTGTGGTATTGGGTTATTTTGGGGGGTGATGGAAATGTTCTGAAAACAGATAGTGGTGGTGATTGCACATTGTGAATATACTAAAACCACTGAATTGTGCACTTTAAAATGATGAATTTTATGTTATGTGGATTTTACCTCAGTGTTTAAAATTGGAATAAAACATACTGTTGAACCAAATAGGACATAAATGTTTGCTGTAGAGCAAAATGAATAGACTATGAATCTAGACATAATACTTTTAAGTCACCTCTCTATGACATTGTAGCAATTATTCCGATTTGCCTTTTGTGAAATGGGAAGAATATTACTTAGGTCTTAGATTTGTTAGGTTTAAAAGTGATCAATATAAATCCCAAGAAGCAGGGACTGACTCATCATAAGCATTCACATACCTTTATATTGAGAAGCCAGCCAATGTTTGCTGCCCTTGGTTCCAGCCTACCTTTTGTTGGCAAGTCTAGGACAACACGCCCTTTTAGTTATTGCTTATCAATCATCTGCAGAAGTATGGTTGTCTCTTTTGTAATCTACCTCTGGACAGTAAAGGAGGAAATAGAAGAGAGTAGTATTACTTATATTTTGCAGTTTCTCACTGTAATCAGATGGGTGAAATGACAGATCCAAGGTCATATTTGTTGTTAGTGGTTCCAAGGTTAATACCTTTCAATAACAGTACTGAATTGTTTCTATAGCTCTATCAAGGATTATTGGACACTGCTCATGGCATGGGTATATCACACAGCCTTATAAAAGGACAAATGGAGCCATATGGCTCTAAAGAAGCATCTCATACATATTAACTATTTTCACAGCTGCTTGGGAAGTGGTAGTATGACTTTTCCCTCGTGTTAATTATGGATGTGAAAACATTATATCTTAAGACTGAATAGCTAGTTATTAAAATAGTGTGATATTGGCAAAGGGATAACAGATCAAAAGAACTGTAATTCTGCTTCTGTTATGAATCGTAATATTAATATCTGTGTTTTCCGATGGTCTTAGGCTCTGCAGAGGTAGCTCTGACCCTGTGGGCCATGACCGCTAGCAGGGTCCCTACCATTGGAAAACATAGACATTTACATCACATTACAATTCATTAACAGCAAAATTACAGTTACAAAGTAGCAACGAAAATAATTTTATGGTTGGGGGTCACTCAACATGAGGAACTATATTAAAGGGTTGAGGCATTAGAAAGGTTGAGAGCCACTGGTGTAGATGTTTAGTTGAGGATTTCTTTTTACTTATCTTGTTTGTAATTTGTTGGTTTCTAAAATGTGACTGTATCTGGTTGCTCCTGGGAAAATCTCAACTGTTACTTATTTGAATATTGCTTTTGTCCTATCCTGTTTTCTCCTTTTCTTCTAGTACCAACTAAAAATATATTAAACCTTTCACTATATTATTTCTCTCATATTTTTTTATAGTTTTGACTGCTACATTTCTCGCCTATATTTTAAAGTATCCTGTTCCCTACAAATATTCTGAAACATGTCTTATTCCTATAAACATAATTGTTTCGTAGTTTGAGTTTGATAAGATCAAAAGTCTCTGGCCTTTTCTGTTGTCTCTTTTTATGTCAGTTTTTACTTTGGAGGTTTTCCTTTAGTGCCAAGTAGTTGTCTTTTATTATAACTGGATGTTGTATTTGTTTCTTTTTCTTTTTTTTTAATTCTTGCCCGAGGATATTTTTTCATTGATTTCTCTCTTTTTTTCTTTATTAGAGAGAGTAGAAGGGAAGGGGAGAGACAGAGAGAGAAACATCAGTGTGAGAGAGACACATTGATTGATTGCCTCCTGCACAATCCCCAACCAGGGCCTGAGATGGAGTCTGCAACAGAGGTACAGCCCTTGACCAGAATCAAACCCAGGATGCTTCAGTCTGATGGCCAATGCTCTATCCACTGAGCCAAACTGGATAGGATTTGATGTTGTATTTGAAAAGTTATTTGTAAGAATCTTTTGAGGCCCACACTTTGCAAGGAACTTTTCTCCACAGAGAGCTTATTCATATCAGGTATCTAAGCTTTACTAGTCCAGGGACCACCATAAAACAAGCTTCAGATCTGATAGTCCCTTTATGGGGTCGTAATTCTTCTCTGGATCTACTCATCCCAATCCCTTCAATGCTCATCCTCAGGTAATAACCCTGAAACCTCAGCCTATTATGGAGAGGTTCTCCAGTAGACTCTTTACCTAATGAGGGCCCTGGGCTTTGGTTTCTCTCGGCACAAAATTTTAATTTTTAGGGATCAACAGACCCTTTGGGCTTGCTTGCTTCTCTGAGTTCTCATTTTCTCTTCTTTTGCTTATATGTTTTATTTAAGAATGAGAGACAGAAAAAGGAAGAGGGACAAAGAAAGGGGAGGGGTGTGTATGTGCTGTGTATTTAGAAAGGTTGACACAAATAAACTATCTCACCGTTACTGGAAATAGGAATGCCTGAAAAATTCTTGCTTTCTTTGAAAACTAACAAGCTCTAATCACATTTTCAGGGATCCATCTACACTCCCTTAGTTATTTGTCCTTTCGAAGCATTTTGCTCTCTGACCTCGTAGTAAAACTGATTTGTATAAAGAGTGGAGAAAGGAAAAGAATGAGATTTGAATTGTAATAATTTTGAATTAATGATTCTATTTTATTTTAGGCACACAGTAACAGTGAAATAGGTTACACCAGTATTCTCCAAATCTTATAAAAGGGTTGCTGATCCAATATGCTTCTTTATAGGAGTCAACAGGGTGTTCCAGCCTTTGGCAGTTTTAGGGTCAACATTACAGGTGTTTAAAATTCTTAACTTGCTTGAAGTATTGTTCTTTACAATTTCTTGTTTTAGTGTTCTTCACCTGAATATTTCCTGTGCATTTTTCAAAACTGAGCTTAGATATTATTATTTCTTTGACAACTTTTCCCAATATTTTGAGGTACTCCATAAATATTTATTGGATGAATGATAATGGGTTTCAGTGCCTTCAGAGTACCCTGACTTAATTATTTCACGTGCTGATCACTTGGGATTTTAATGGTTTATTTTCCTTGTTCTGGGAATTAGAGAAAGAATTCCTTTCTGGCAACAGGCACACATTTCCTGGTACATAGTAAACGCTGATGAACAGTCTGCTCTTGATTTAAAAGGAGGGAGAGTATTGGAAATTAAGGGCAACTGTGGAATTTGAAATAAGTGTTCCAGATAGTATTAACTATTTAATGCTTTTTTGTGTTCATATAGTCTTCTAACAGTGCCCCTTTTTCTTTTTTTAAATAGTTTACATTAGAGTACACTCTTGGTGTTGTAAATTGTATGGTTTTGGACAGATGTATGATGGACATGTATCCACCATTGTAGTATCATACACAATAGTTTCACTGCCCTACAAATCCTCTGTGTTCTACCCAACTCCATTTTTACGGGATATTCTAGGTCAAGCTTCTGAGCTTACTTATCTGTAGTTTGGGGAAAGAAATGCCTGTCTCATGGAATTGCTGGTGAAGGTTAGATATTTAAAGCTAAGAAGCTTTTTCACCTCCAGACTTGTAATATCTAAGTTCCAGTTCAGTCTCCTTTTTAATGTCTCAAAACCATTTTCACCTTAAGTCCAAAACTTGACTTCGTGAGTTCACTTCCAGAGTGTTTTCTATTTTCATGAAACATCAGCAGTCTGTATACGTAGCTAGAAACTTAAAACTCACCTCCCATTCCTTACCCCATTATCCCAGAAGTGTTTTGTTGTATGTTAGTCAATGAGGGAGGGAGAGAAAGAGAAGCATCGATGTGAGAAACATTGATCTGTTGCCTCCCATACACACCCTGAACCCACAACCTGGGTATGTGGCCTGATTGGAAATCAAACCCAGGACCCATTGGTGCACTAGACGATGCTCCAACCAACTGAGTCATACCAGCCAGGGCCAGAGATGCTGCTTTTACACCATACATTTTTGTTCCTTGTTAGTCCACATATCTCCATTGGTCAAGCTTCCATTATTTCTCTCACATAGGTGACTATTAGCGCCTCCCTAAATCTAATCTCTGCCTGCCCCATACCTGAACAGAGCAAACTTTAAAAATGTACATGAATCACTTTTCTGCCTAAAACTGATGAATTTCCATTATCTTTAGTCTGCAGATAAAGGCATATGTATCTCACCCTGTTCTGCCTTGCTCATTATATTCCCAAGGCCTACCATAGTACTTTTTCATAGTAAACTAGTAGCCCATTGCATGCAGTAGGCCACCTTCCGCTTCCACGGGGCCTGGTGAGAAACGCGCGCCACCGGGAGCCATGCTGCCTCCATGGGAGGTGGACCCACCGTCCCCTCTCCGGGCCTGCGAAGGCTGCTGGCCGGTCACCCTGTCCCCCAGATGCCCTCCGTCACCACGGCGATGAAGCAAGCATTCCACCAGGCCGCTCACACTGCCCCCGCTCAGCGGCAGCCCCCCAGGACTGGGGGACTCAGGCAAGGCTGAGGGGACTAGGCACCACCATCTTGTGGCTATGGGCGCCACCATCTTTGTGACAGAATGACAGTTAATTTGCATATTGCCCTTTTATTAGATAGGATATGATGCTCATATATTTAAGGGATGAATAAAGGAAGGAATATCTGAAAGGATCAAAGTAAAAATTGAGAAATTTATCCTATCCTTGTATTTTCTTCATGTTACGCTGTATGTGAATATACATACACATCTACCGCAATATGAACAAAATACTATTTGAATAAAATAATGTTTATCTTTGATGACTTTTCTCTCCTGTCTTTTCACATCTCCACTCTATCTCCATCTCATTATTTTCATTCTCTGCACCATTTTATTTATCTAAAGTTGCTGAGTTCAAGAACCCTGTTATCTTCTCCCCACATATTTAATGAAGGCCAACCATTGAAATTCATGTGACTTTTTTTTTAATTTATTGATTTTTTACAAAGAGGAAGAGAGAGGGGTAGAGAGTTAGAAATATCGATCAGCTGCATCTTAAACACACACACACACACACACACACACACACACACACACTGGGGATGTTCCCGCAACCAAGGTGCATGCCCTTGACCGGAATCAAACCTGGGACCCTTCATTCCGCAGGCTGACACACTATCCACTGAGCCAAACCGGTTTCGGCGTGAGTGACTTTTTTTTAAATATATATATTTTATTGATTTTGTACAGAGAGGAAGGAAGAGGCATAGAGAGCTAGAAACATCGATGAGAGAGAAACATCGACCAGCTGCCTCTTGTACACCCCCTACTGGGAATGTGCCCACAACCGATGTACATGCCCTTGACCAGAATCGAACCCGAGACCTTTCAGTCTGCAGGCCGATGCTCTATCCACTGAGCTTAACCGGTTTCGGCATGAGTGACTCTGATAAGCAAAGTATTTGGTATTCATGACAGTAAAGTGAAGTTTTTTTGGCGGTACTGTAAAAGTTAGTTGCTCTCCCATTAGAGAGTCAAATCCACTAGTTCATAAATTAGGTTCCAGCTAATAATGAGGCACAAAGCTGCAAGTCAAACAAGTTTCCTTAGTGAATAGTCTTTTTTTTTAATATATTTTTATTGATTTTTTACAGAGAGGAAGGGAGAGAGAGGGAGAGCTAGAAACATCGATGAGAGAGAAACATCAACCAGCTGCCTCTTGCACACCCCCTACTGGGGATGTGCCCGCAACCAAGGTACATGCCCCTGACCGGAATGGAACCTGGGACCTTTCAGTCTGCAGACCGACCCTCTACCACTGAGCCAAACTGTTTTCGGCACCTTAGTGAATAGTCTTGGCACAGAGTATGCCAAGGCTTTAAGAGAGCAGCAGAGGACTAGGTGGTTGTGATACATAGGTTAGTAAATGGGAGTTGGGGAATATTTTCCATGTGAGTCGGGTGGTTTCTGAAAGGGAGAAATGAAGTCTCATTTTGTAATGTCACATTCATTTATGAGTTGGCCCTGAAAAGCTGAGAATTAACCACGGCTTCTATAATTTTTGTCAAAAAATGAAAACTGTAGCCTTTTATTATTATTATTATTATTATTATTATTACTATCATTATCATTATTATTTTTATCATTATTATTTTAGAGAGAAACATTGATTCGTTGCCTCAGGTATGTGCAACCTCTTGGTGTACGGGCTAGCGCTCTTAACATGATTAAGCCAGGGAGAAAACTAGCTTTTTAAAGATAGGTTTCTTATTAGTTTTCACAGAGGAGCTGTGGCATAGTAATAATTTAATAGTCATTTACATGTGTTTGTGTTCCTGAGCCCTTTCTGGGAGCTATCTCATTTGATCTTCTCTTCAGTCAGCAGTGCAGTTAGGCAGGTTTTGTAAGTGATGAGCCAGCGCTGGAAGGAGCCCAGTAACCAATTAGGGATTGAAACCAGGACCACTGTTTCATCACCCTATTGCATCTAATCCCTATTACTAAATTTGTGTTGATTTTACGAACTTCTTAAGCTGAGAGCAGAAGTTAAGGCTTTGTGATCCACAGAGGCTTGCTTTAAAGGAATATGGAGACTGAAGAGAAAGATTGTTTTTATCAGAGAAGATGCTACGAATTTAATAGTTTAGTATAATTTTATTAAAAGTCATAGTACCTGGGGACATTATTTCTGTTGGTTTCAGCTCTTGTCTATACTGTTTTAGCTGTTGGCAGGTGTGCACACATTCACACCTTTACCCATTTTCCTAGTGTCTCACTGTCATCCATGCAGTCGTCTTAGCCACACAAAAAAGCCAGCACTCCCACAGCACAAAGGACCTTGTTTTTTGGGAAGAACAAAAGTTACAATAAAAGTGTCAGCTTTCTGTTTTGTTTTGTTTTTCCTAGTATGGAGGATGTGTGTGTTTTTTACACTTAACCAATATTAGGTAAAGATAGATTACTATAATCTGGTTGTTTTATAAAACCAAAGGAATAAATACTTGGAAATAATTTTTAAAACTGTTTGGTTCACTTTTTAATAATTATTTGAACATTTTGTTTTTTCCTGGCCATTTAAGTTCATATTCGTGGGGCTCGAGAATATCGCTGGTTGGTTGTCACATTTTCCAGTTCAGCATTAATCCCCATCCCAGTCTCTTGCTCATCCTCTGAGAGCTTTAAGCCATTAAACCATGTGCACAAGGAGACATCGTTTCTGGTTTATCTTCTTTGTGTATGCTCGCTAAGCTCCAGCTTAAAATACAACATTGGAAAATCATAGTTGCCATAAATGGGTCTCTTAGAGCTCTCAAATAGGCACAATAGTAAACAATTGGCATTCATTAATTTATTGAATCCTCACCACAAACCTATGATGTAATTACAGTGATCCCTATTTTACAGTCTGGTTAAATGTCAGTTCCTCCAGCTGTGTCCTTTGGCAAGTCACTTAACCTTACTTTACTTCAATTTCCTCATCTGTAAAATGGGGGTGATAACTTTCTCACCATTTGTGTGGTGAGGATTAAATGAAACCCACATAAAGCACATAGTGAATGCTTGCAGAGTTAGCTATTGTTATCTAATTAGTTTATATGATTAATGGCAGAGAAATCACTGTCACAAGAATCTAAAGTTTGGTTTCTGGTCCTCGCTCAGCTATTAAGTAGCTATGGGGTTATAGGTCAATTTTCCTCTTTCTGGGCCACAGTTTTCTTATACAAATTTTATTTTAACCTTTTTTTAAAAAATATATTTTATTGATTTTTTTACAGAGAGGAAGAGAGAGGGATAGAGAGCTAGAAACATCAATGAGAGAGAAACATCGATCAGCTGCCTCCTGCACACCCCTCACTGGGGATGTGCCCGCAACCAAGGTACATGCCTTTGATCGGAATTGAACCTGGCACCCTCGAGTCCGTAGGCCGACACTATCCACTGAGCCAAACTGGTTAAGGCTAAATGCGTTTTTAATTAAATGCAGAGTAACGGGAATCAACATGATACAAGAATCTCAGAAAAATCAGGGAAGACGTCATAAAGGGGACTTAGTTTACCAATTTGTCTGTATTTCTAAAATTTCACAGGTTTTTCTATCAAATTTTGCATTAGTTCATCCAATATATGTTAATATTTTCTATCAGTTTTTATTAAGCTTGCACCTGTATTAAGTAAATAAAAGAAATATTACTGATTTTATTTTTAAATTTAATGAAATAAAGTATATATTTCAAATGGTGATCAAGGATATACTGATTATTACATAAGGTTCACCAAATGATTTGGATTAATATAAAATGGCATTGAACTTTGATGTGTGAGAACAGTCTATTTCCTTCCTTGTTTCATCGAATGTTAGAATCAGACTAGCAGTTTATATTGGCTTTGTCACCACTCCAGAGCCTTTTAGCATCCCTACTTGAGCTGTATAAAGCTGCTGAAAGTACTGTTCTTGCCAACATTTTCTATAGAATGTATAAATGGTAGTGATGCTGATGGGTCTGTCCTCAATTCCATGTTTCCCTTCCAGGTTATCCAAACTTCAGCTGAGATAATAAACTACTTTGCAGAATAGGATTAGGGCTGATACAGGTTTTTTGTTTTTGGGGGGTTTTTTTGTTCTGTGTTAAGGGAAACACTGTGACACAGTTGGGATATGTTCAGTGGTTTAACAGGTAGGAGAGCCAGAACTATAAGGCCATTGTTGTAAGGTGATTTTTATTCCTGTATGCTTTTAAAAAGTAATTCCTTGGCCTTTATGCGTTTTGTTTCTGCAGTTTGAAGAAAACAGTTCTGAAACAAAGTCTTGCCCCACCTCACAGCTGCCTCTGAACACAGTGACTGCCAGCTCTCCAAACATCAAGTTCAGCTTTGTTCACCAACCTGTCTGATATGTCGGGACCCGTGCCAAGCAGGGCCAGAGTTTACACAGATGTTAATACACACAGACCTCGAGAGTACTGGGACTACGAGTCACATGTGGTGGAATGGGGGTAATTGTTTCCTTTTACTTCACTATATTCACCCAAAGGGCTGGCTTATGAATTTGTAGAGTAATTTATGTCAGACAACCTCTCTGACTGAGATTTGTAAACCTCAAGATTGAAGGCTGATTTGTGTTTTCTTCTGCAATGAAGAACCGAGATATTGCTTTGACAAATGAACAATTTTGATGAGCTTATCATTGAAGAATCATTTCAGTGTTATTCTTTGATTTATATATTCTGTATACAAAGCTGATGAAGAGTTACCTATCAACTTGCCTCAGCTAAGGGCTTTATGGTTAGATGAGAATTAAAACTTGAGAGATTTTGAAAACACTATAAACTCTTACATAAAGTGTTTTTGAGGGCAGAAAATGTTGTCCCATGATAATTCTGAAGAATGAAACAGTTCTCCAGAAAGGTGTCTTCTTTCTAATGAGAAGCAAAATTAAACCCTTAAACACTTGCCCTTATCATAAGACTAGACATGCGTAACATGGAATTCAGCCCAAATTCCACCTTGAACAGTTGCACTCTGCTGAAACAGCAGTATTTGCTCTCCTAATTCTCTGTGCAATCTCATTGGGATGTTTGCATTTCTTGTCCCAACATGGTATGTATTTAATTCATCAGGTCATACTTTTGTGGTAAGCTTTTTGACATTCAAATGCAAAAGAAAACTTTGAAAACTCATAAAGCTACAGCTTCTATATGCTATATTTTATACCTCTCCACATGTGGATAAATATAGACTCCAGAAATTGTGAGCATATTGAATCATGATTGGATTGTGAATCTTAACAGTTAAGTCATTGCCTCTGCACAAGGAGACATAGTGTACTTTTAAGATATACTGTCAAGAACCAGTGGTACAATACCTGTAAATGTTATAATCTATAATAATAAAAGTAATATGCTAATTAGACTGGATGTCCTTCTTGATAAAGCCGGGACTGGAGGAAAGCCAACCGGGGTCTCCGGTGCCTGCCTGTGGCTGGAAGAGGGAAGCCGGTGCCAGCAGCTGGGCAAAGGAAGGCCTACTCTTGCATGAATTTTCATACATCAGGCCTCTAGTTATTGATAATCTAACAATTCTCCTTATATCAGGCTTTGGGTTCTAGGGATGCCTCTCCATTTTACAGAAATTCAACTACTCTGTTCAAATTTAGTGCTCTGCATTTAGTTCTGCTAAAATAGCACTATTGAGTTTTTGACATGGTCCTATTCGCATGCTTGCTTTTATTTCCTATTAAGGGCCCAGTGCACGAATTTGTGCACTTGAAAGGAACTGTGGTCCTTGAGACTGCAGTAGGCCCAGGGGCAGATCAGGCAGCTGCCCGGATCGCCCCTCATGAGCAGGGGTAGGTGGAGAAGCCTTCAGGGGCAGTCAGGGCTGGCAGCCACCACTCACACCAGCTGACTGTGCCGAGCAATTGGGACCAGTGCGAGGCCCCAGCATCAGGTGCGAGCAGCAGCTCCAGCACCAGGTGCAAGCTCTGGGAGCAGAGAATTTTTAGAAACTATCAGAGGCTTGCCCCAATGACAGTGACTGGCACCCCACCTTGGTCTGGCGCCCCCACTCACCTGCTCCACCATCCCACCATGGCTAAGGTCCACCATGTTCCACGCTCTGCCACCTGCTGCCCACGCCTACCATGTTCTGCGCATGCTCCCCTGGTGGTCAGCACACATCATAGCGACCAGATGTTTGGTTGTTCCACCGTTTGGTTAATTTGCATATTAGCCTTTTATTGTATAGGCTATCTTCCCACAGGAGGGAATCTCAACCAGAACTAAGAGCACCCTTTCCCTCCACCTGCCATGACTATTATGTTCTTCATTGTTCTTACTACCTTTTGCCTTTTCTGTTTATTCACTTTCTTTTTAGTTGCTTGAGGAAAATTAATGGCTGATTTGTTACATGTTAGATTCTTAGTGTTTCCAGCAGGAATAAATAGAATTTAGATGTTACTAAAAGGACTATGCCATTCTTTAGTGCAAAGTGTTCTAAATTATAAGCAGGAGCAGAGAGAAAATGTTAGCGTTTTTGTTGTTTTATCTATGATATTTTTAGTGATCATGAAATAAATATGGGTAAAATAAAGGAAGAGACTCCCTAACTATGGTTCATGATCTATAATATAGTTTGCAAAACTCCTTTATGTGGACTATCAAGGCTTGCCTAGGAGAACAAGTGGGAGGTCAAGGTTATATACCTACAAAGAAGCCTATTCAAAATAGGCTGCTCCCAAAATGTGGCTGAATTGACATATTCTTGTAATGTGTATTTATTTCCTGCTAAGTGCCAATAGTGGGCCAGGCACTAGGAGACAGAAATATATAAAAAATTATTCTCCAAGGGAAAGCTTGTTGTTGTAGGTTAAGCATGTATAATGAATCCTAATACAAAAATCCTATTATAATACAAGCTATCTATGTGTCATATGCCAATATAGATGTAAACCATTTCATATTTGAAAGAATAATTGAGCCGAAACCAGTTTGGCTTAATGGATAGAGCATGAGTCTGTGGACTGAAAGGTCCCAGGTTCGATTCCGGTCAAGGGCATGTACCTTGGTTGCGGGCATATCCCCAGTAGAGGGTGTGCAGGAGGCAGCTGGTCGATGTTTCTCTCTCATCAATGTTTCTAGCTCTCTATCCCTCTTCCTTCCTCTCTGTGAAAGATCAATAATATATATATATATATATATATATATATATATATATATATATATATATATTTTTTTTTTTTTTTTTTTTTTAAAGAATAATTGAAAGGATTTGGAATGCGCCCATTTTTAATTGGCCCAATTAAAATAAGTAAACTGATTTGGAAATTATTTGAAATTAATGGCCTGATGCACAAAATTTGTCCAAAGGGCTCAGACCTCACAGCAGACCCAGCTGCCTCTTTGGGAGTCTCCTACTCACCCCATCCCCCAAACTGGCCATTCCCAAAGGTCATTCCACCATCCGGTCTAATTAGCGTATTAACTATCATATAGGATTATTATATAGGATACCTCATATTTCTTTTACTGGTAATAAATTTTATAAATTGAATTAGTGCTTGGTAAGTTGAACTTTTTAAATCATTGTGATTTTGACTCTTTTTTTACAGAAATCAAGATGACTACCAGCTGGTTCGAAAATTAGGCCGGGGTAAATATAGTGAAGTATTTGAAGCCATCAACATCACAAATAATGAAAAAGTTGTTGTTAAAATTCTCAAGGTGAGAGAGATTGTAATTTCAGAGGTTTTTGGAAGTTAGATTTGTTTTAATAGTGATGCCTTTTTTAAAGTAGCATTTGAAAGGGCGTTTGGAGTACTTTAACACCTTTATTTTGTCATCTGAAATCAATAGAGATTATCTTCATTTGACAGATCAGGAAACTAAAGCAAGAGAAGTGATTGGCTCTAGTCATACAGCTATATTGTGGCAGAGGAATGGAGTAAAGGTTCAGTCCTCTCTTTAAGCCTAATACTGATTTAATTTCCTCTGTTTTTAATTATATTTCATGCTTTTGTTTTCAATAAATTGTTACTTCTACAGTGAAAGGATGAGGAGTCACAAATGCAGGCCTTTAGAGGTCAGATAGATGACATGCAGCTAGTCTGATGTAAATGCCCATGATTAGAGGAGGTGAGTGATGGGTGCTGTAGTAGTGCAAGACCAGCATTGCTTGATATTCCTTTGCAGAAAGAAACTATAAAGATTTATATATGTATATAAATTCTCCTGGTTTATAAATGTTGGCTCCATTTTTAAAAACAACAACAACACTGTAAAGATTCTGATTGAGCATATGTAGGTGAATCCTGGAAATCTGTGTATTAAAAAAATTTAGGTAATGGATCATTAAAGTTTAATAGCCATTGATCTTGTTAATGAAGACATTATATATGTTTAAAATAATTTCTGAGAATTGTATGCAGTATGCAGTAATCTAAGGTGGCTGACACCCTGGGAAAGAGCTGCAGGTCCAGTACAGCAGGCACAGGTCACATGTGTCTGTTGAGCATGTTAGGTATGGCTGGTCCGAAATGAAATATGCTATAAGGATAAAATATACTAGATCTCAAAGGCTTAGTAAAATAAATATATCTATACTGCCCATTAGTAATTCTTTATATTGATTTACATGTTTAAAAAATTTTTGGATATGTTTTGTTAAATAAAATTTTTATTAAAATTAATTTTGTCTATTTTTTAAATGTTTTTATTGCTCTTTAGAGAGAGAGAGGAAGGGAGAGGGAAAGAAACATTGATGAGAGAGAAACATCATCAATCCTGCACACCTCACCCCCACACACATACACAGGGGGTTGAGCCCGTAACCTGGCCATGTGCTCTGACCTGGAATCAAACGGTGGCTTCTTGGTTCCTGGGTCAGTGCCCAACCGCTGAGCTACATTGGCTGGGCTGTTTATCTTTTTTTAACATGAGCACTAGAACATTGAAAATACACATGTGGCTTGCATTGTATTTCTTTTGGACCAGCACTGTTTCAGACTATTTAGGAGGAAGGCTTTGTGGAGATGGTACAGTTGGACCAAAGCCGCCCTCGGAAAAATGAAGAAGATTTCTGTCGCAGAGCAAATGTGGAAATGATGAGTGAGGACAAAAGAATATGGAAGTATGTTAAGGGACTCTGCAGAGTGGTCTTTTTAGAATAGAGAGATGAGTTCATTTATAGGAATACTGGTCATAAAGGCTAGGTACTGTGTCCCAGTAATATTTAGAGATCTCATATATTTTCCTTGATTCTTATAACAATCTTATGAGATAAGTACTCTTGTTGATCATTTTTCCCAAATGAAGGCTTAGAGAGGTCGTGTAACTTACCCATAGGCATACGGCCAGCAGGTCATGAAAGTAGGATTCACATTAGGGATTTTTTTACTCCAAGGCCCACATTTAACCCACAAGTTTATGCTGCACAAAGATGGTTTGGCTGTCCTTGATGTTGGTCCTGTTCACCTAACCTCTGTTGGGTATTTATTTATAGACTTACAGGAAGGAATAGAAAAAGTCTGTTTCATTCTAATTTGTAAAAAGATTTTTCAAGATTACCATTTATAATATAGTATTACCATTTATAATCCTAGTTTGTATAGTTGTAAAGAGTTAACATTTTAAGACTGATGATTGGAATTAAATGCTAATTCTGCAGAGGTCTAATCTTTGAAATGAAAATCTTTTTCAACATTTGCTAAGTAACCTACAGAGTGCTTGGCATAGGGCTAGGAGGAGGATTCAGAGATGAATCTGACACATTTCCTTCTTTTAAGGAGCTCATAATTATGTATGTATTACATTATCTGTTGAAATATCCTAAAATACTTTATTTCACTGATGTTCATACTTTTACTCTTTCAGCCAGTAAAGAAGAAGAAAATTAAGCGTGAAATAAAGATTTTGGAGAATTTGCGAGGCGGTCCCAACATCATCACACTGGCAGACATTGTAAAAGACCCTGTGGTAAGTATAGTGTGTGCTGGCAAGGCCCACCAGGGCTGAGGTGGTGTTTGACTCAGAGCACAGCTGGCCTCTCTCTGTTGCCCCCTCTACTGTTAAGTCCTGCTTTAAAAGTGCTTAATCAGTTATAGCATTTAACTAGTTTGGGTCTTTCTTTTAAAGAGACCTCCACCCACAGACTATTTCTTATTCTTCTAGGATAAGAGACTGATAGCACTGGAAACTGAAATGTGTTAATCCATTTTGCAAACTCAGGTCCGATGCCGATGGGCGATGGGCGCATTGTCGGGCTGCCTAGAGCCTGGTGAGACTTCAGCTCCATGTCTTCTGTTTGAAATCCATCCCAAAAATGACCTAAGTGTGGTGATCAGAGTGGGAGGGCTTATAGCAATAGAGGGATTCCTGTTACTGAGGCGAGGACTACCGAATTCACCACGTAGCATCCGCAAACATTGTGCTCATTAAAGCTGCCAGGGCTTTTGCTAATGTGTGTTTTCTGTTTCTTTTCCATAGTCACGAACTCCCGCCTTGGTTTTTGAACATGTAAACAACACAGACTTCAAGGTATAATATGTAATCAATTATTTCAAGCTGTTGTGTTTTCAGACCACATAAAAAGCCTTTTAGGGATATTAGTATTAGAAGAATTTCCTTCCAACTTGCTTAAAAGAGCTTTTCATCTTCCCAGTGTTAAATTATAAGATAGAAATACTCCTGTACAAACTGCCACTTTCCACGTCTTGGTAGTTTGCACTTTTATTTGTTGTGTGCTCTCTCTAATAGCCAAATACATTTACTTCTCACCACCTTTGCCATTCACTTAACAGTTTCCCCCGATGTTATATGTAATGAAAGCAGTAACACATGTTCAGTCAAGATCTGTCCATGGACATTTTACTTTAAAATGGCAGTGCTCAAGGTGGAATATATTGTGTATGAAAAGCAAAGTCTTCTTATACCTTAGGATTCCTCTGGGTTAGGGTAGTGTAAATTCTGCTACAACACATACCTCTACAACTGATCTCTGACTTTCTGCCCATCCAGCAGCCTACTTCAAACAATTCTCAATTCTATCAATAGCACAAAAGAAAAATATGAACACTCTTGGGTTTCAAGTTGTAAGATTATTTGACTTTTCTTTAAACCAATTCAGTATGAAGAATTTTAGATATCAATAAATGGATGAATTCTTTTGCTGAAATAAGAAGAAGAAAAAAGAACTGTTTTAGTATCAGAGCAATAACTTCAAAGAAAACTTCAGATGACATCACTAACAATTTAATGGCATGCATGTGTTGTTTTTTGTTTTTTTAAAGACCATAACTCTTTGGAAGCTGGAAAGAATACATAACAGTTGTTCAAAGTTTATTTCAAATTGGGAGAGGAATAATTCTGTTAAATTGGCTTGACAGATATGGCAGTGAGCCATCTGCACACTCTCTGGTGATCTACAGATGAGGTAGTTTCCTACTAAGGAGCTGTGTATTTGCCAAAATGCCTTTTATGAGAAAGTCTGGAAGTAAATGAAAAGCAAACTTGATTGCAAATGTATATCAATGCATATTGCTTAGATAAATGGTATATTCCCAACAGTGGATTTTAGCTTCAGAAATACAAGTTAAGTAATTCTTGACTTTTGCATATATAAAGACTCAATGTATCTCTTTATATATATATTATTGATTTTTCACAGAGAGGAAGAGAGAGGGATAGAGAGTTAGAAACATCGATAAGAGAGAATCATCAATCAGCTGCCTCTTGCACACCCCCTACTGGGGATGTGCCCGCAACCAAGGTACATGCCCCTGCCCGGAATCGAACCCGGGACCTTTCAGTCTGCAGGCCGACGCTCTATCCACTGAGCCAAACCGGTCCCAGCTCAGTGTATCTCTTTAAAGGGAATGTTATGTTGAAGATTAGAAACTGGTGTAGATATAGATCTTGGGATGATGACAAATGAGCCAAGTCTTGGTTTGAATTACTACAAATAAGGATGAGAAATTGCCTTTCGTCAGCAGTATTTCATGGCTCAAATGTTGCATTTGTCTTTAACAGCAATTATACCAGACGTTAACAGACTATGATATTCGGTTTTACATGTATGAGATTCTGAAGGTAAGGGAACTTTGAATACTAAATACCTTTAGATTGATCTTACCCTTGTTAAATAACTCAAATGACTATAGAAAAGTTAGTGAATTAACTTTTTAAAATATGTTGAAAGAAGGGGCCTTTTCATGTAAGTTTTTAATAAGTTTATAGCATCAGAGCTCTTCTGTTAATGTAAGGGTATGGAATAATGTCTAGTATGAATATAATTTAGAATGATTTGGAAAGGGTATTTAGAAGAGAGCTGGGGCCCCATAAATGTTTGTAATCTCCATCTTGCTCCTACGAAAGTTAACAGTTAAATTGTTCAAACTTGTAAATATATCCAGATGTGTTGGCTTCCGGTATACTTTATTTCACTTAAAATTGAACAAGTAAAACAAGAAACTTCCTCAGCTGTCAAAGGTCATTGTCCTAAAATAATATAAATCACTGCTTAGAGATTGATGATTTAGAGTGGACTTTGACTTCTAAAGTGAGATCACATAATTATCTTCCTCCTAGTAGTTACAAGATCAACTTTATATATGAGAAAATTGCTAAGAGTTAGCTCAAGTTTCTTATTAAATGAGGGATGATGTAAAGCCTGTATTAGAACCTTAGAAGTACCGTGAAGAGACTATGCCAGTAGAGATATTTGATCTTCCCATTGGCTCATGCAATCTTATGGCAAACAGGACTTAATAAAGTTAAGGATCTGCTTGCCTAGTTCTAGAAACCATAGGAACTCAAGTTCCCCTTTAAAAAGGACAAGAATTTGGCCAATGACATCAGCTGATCTAAAAGCTAGGATTAGCAAATCCCAAAGATTGTACCACTCAGTTCACCTTAGTTTGAGTTTGGACATGGTTTTCAAATTGGATTTGATGTCATAAATCAGGAGTTGGCAAACATCTTTATAGGAATAAACAGTAAAAATGTTGGCTTTGTGGTCCATAGGGTCTTTCTCAAGCTACTTAGCTATTATATGTTGTATGATGAAAGTGGCTACAGATAACATGCAAATATGTGTGGCTGTGTCCCAATAAAATAAACATTCACAAAAACAGTCATCAGGCATTATATGGGCCATGGACCTCTACTGTGAACACTTAGCTGATAAAGAATTATTGTTCTTTGAAGAACACTTTGTAGTACAGACCAGTTTTCTTCTTTTGAGAGGCCTATGCTTATGAAAATATATAAGGGATAGAAATTGGAAGTGATGCAATTGGTGTCACTTTGGTCTTTTTGAACAGAAAGGATGTCGTAACAACTGTGTAAGAACAGAACTTGAAGTTCAGAGGCCATGAATTTGACTTTAGGATCTTGAGCAAGTCTGCAAAATAGCTGTCAGAGTGATTGTCCTAACCCTGACTCCCAGGGATATTGTGAGACTAGAAAGAAAACTATAGAGGAAAAAGTAAAAAGTTTTAACTAGAAAAATCACTCTTATGCAAGCTAACCTTTTTTTTTTTTTTTTTTTTTTTTTTTTTTCCTGTTTCCCTTACAGGCCCTAGATTATTGTCATAGCATGGGAATTATGCACAGAGATGTGAAGCCCCATAATGTCATGATTGATCATGAGCACAGAAAGGTAATGTGATAGACTAATAAATCTTTTCCTGCCTGATAGAGTGAACAGCCCATCTTCAACACTTTATCCCTAGCATCTATTACAGTTCCTGGTACCTATTAGGCACTTGACACATATTTGGTGAATGAATAAATTAACTAATCAGAAGACTTAAAACATTATTCAAATTTCTAATAATATCAAGGACGCCCTGGCCAATGTGGTCCTGTTGATAGAGCGTCCGCCCCTGCACTGACGGGTCACAGGTTCAATTCCTGGTCAAGGGCACATATCTGGGTTGCAGGTTCCATTCCTGACCCCAGTCTGAGAGCATGCGGGAGTCAATCAATTGATGTGTCTCACATTGATGTTTCTCTCTGTTTCTCTCTCTCTCCTCTCTCTCCTACTCCCTCCCTTCCCCTTCCACTCTCTAAAAAAAAATAAAAAAAAAAAAATCAATGAAAAAAATATACTCAGCTGAGGATTAACAACAACAAAAAGAATACTGTCGAGAAGGAAATATTAGAAAAGTGGGAAAATCAGTTTTGGGCAGGGAATCTGGCTTTTGGTTTTATTTATTGAATACCTAGTATCTGGGAAACTCTGATTTGGTTTTATTTATTGAATACCTACTATCTTGTTTGCCTCCTCTTTCTTACCGGTACAACAGGTATAATAATATTTGCTCTGCATGCCACTAGGTTATTATGAGAATTAAGTGTGCACAGTTGTGAAATGGATGAAATATTTAACAAGTGCAAGTGCTATTAATGAGAGTTCTACTGAACACATACTTTATAATATTTCAGTTTTGTCAGATCACCAAGCATACCTTTTATAGGTAGAGATGACTGTTATAGACTTTGGAGATGTAGAGGATTTGTTCATTCAAATAAATTTTTTTTAGACACACACTATGCATGGTATTGTTCTAGAAGCAGGGGATATATGCTTGAAGCAGATAGTAAAAAATTCTTGTCCATAGGGAGCTTGCCTTTGGTGGGTATGCAGGTAGGGCAGAACGTTAAAAGTGACGTGAAGAGAAATAAGTCAGGAATAGGGAAAGGCGGGGGATGTTGCTGTTTTAAACAGGGGTAAAGGGAAGATTTCATTGGGAAGATGACATATTTAGAGAACACTTCATCCTCGGGAAGATTTCATTGGGAAGATGACATATTTAGAGAACACTTTATCCTCTTAAAATGAGTAATGCTTGCCCTAACCAGTTTGGCTCAGTGGATAGAGCGTCCGCCTGTGGACTCAAGGGTCCCAGGTTCAATTCCGGTCAAGGGCATGTACCTTGGTTGCGGGCACATCCCCGGTAGGGGATGTGCAGGAGGCAGCTGATTGATGTTTCTCTCTCATCGATGTTTCTAACTCTCTATCCCTCTCCCTTTCTGTAAAAAAAGTCAATAAATATATATATATTTTTTTAATATATTTTGATTTTTTTTTTTTTTTAACAGAGAGAAAGGGAGAGAGAGAGAGAGTTAGAAACGTCGATGAGAGAGAAACATCGACCAGCTGCCTCTTGCACACCCCCTACCGGGGATGTGCCCGCAACCAAGGTATTGGGTCTAGTAATAATTAATGTCGTTTTTAAACATTCGTTTAAAATCTTGCTTGGCGTTGACTTGTATTGACATAACCTTCAAACACGTGGTATCTACAGAACGTGTGAAGTGCAGTTAACAAGTTTTGCTTGAAAAAGTTTGTGTTTGGTTTGGTTTTTGATGCAAAACTAGGGCTAAGAAGATGGCGGATGAAGAGCATATTCGGCACTGCATGCTTTACGAGTTCCAATTAGGAAGAAAAGCAAGTGAGACTGCAAAAAACATCTGTAGTGCTCTTGGTCAAGATGCAGTTAGCGCCAGAAAATGCCAGCGTTGGTTTGAGAAATTTTGCGAGGGAAATTTTTCGTTAGATGACAAGAGTGGTCGAGGCCGTGTGTCCAATTTTGATCAAGAAGCTCTTCAAGCTCTTTTGGTGCAAAATCCTCAAATTACCCAACAAGAGCTTGCGACAACTTTAAATTGTTCACAAAAAAACAATTTCCAATCAATTGCGTGCACTTGGCGAAGTCCAAAAGTTTGGAAAATGGGTTCCTCATGAGTTGACCGACAACAACCGTAATCAAAGAGTCACAATTTGCAGTTCGCTCCTCTCTTGTCAAAACCGTTTGCCGTTTTTAGAGCAAATTGTTACCGGAGATAAAAAATGGGTGCTGTATGTTAATTTGAAAAGGTGGCCTCAATGGTTGGACAAAAATGAGGCTCCGCAGCCCACGCCAAAACCTGACTTGCATGCGAAAAAAGTGATGTTGTGTGTTTGGTGGAATTTTAAAGGAATTCTTCATTATGAACTTTTACCATCTCACCAAACCATTACAAGTGTAGTGAAAAGTGCCCAATTGGAAAGGTTAGCCCAAGCTTTAAGAGAAAAAGAACCCGCGCTGATTAATCGGAAGGGCGTAATTCTTCACCACGATAACGCACGACCGCATACTGCAAGAATCACTGCTGAAAAACTGTGCCAGTTGGAATGGGAAGTTCTCCCTCAACCTGCATATTCTCCTGATATTGCCCCTTCCGATTACCATTTGTTTCGTTCTTTGCAAAACTTTCTTCTTGGAAAAAAATTTAATAATGAAGAATGCCTCAAAAATGCATTGACCGAATTTTTTGCATCAAAATCACAAGAATTTTACAACAGAGGGATTAAAATGCTTCCTGAGCGTTGGGCACAAGTAGTAGAAAACAACGGCAACTATATTGTTGATTAAATTTTGTTGTATTGTTTAAATAAATTCGATTTAAAAAAGTATTAGAAAACGACGTTAATTATTACTAGACCTAATACATGCCCTTGTTCGGAATCGAACTTGGGACCTTTCAGTCCACAGACCGATGCTCTACCACTGAGCCAAACCTTTTATTTTTTAAAAGTATATATGAAACATTTAAAAGGGATCATTCTGGTTGCTGTGTAGAGAATATAGGGCAAGAGTGAAAGCAGCTTGACAAGTTAGGAGAAGGGGCTATTTCAGTAAATCAGACAAGAGATCATGGTAGCATGAACCAGGGTAGTAGCAGTGGAGGTGATGATGATGATCAGAATATGAGCCAACAAGATTTGTTGACATACTAGATAGATATGGAGTGTAAGAGAGACACTCCAGGGTGGAGTATTTTTGGCCTGACCTATAGGTTGAATCGAATTACCTTTAACTGACAAGGCGGAGGCTGTGGAAGAAAGGGAATAATTAGAGGTTTAGTTCTGAGGTTTTTTTAGGTGATCAGAGAGGCAGAGGTGGCTGGTAGAAGACATGGGCTAGAGCAGTGGGTCGCAAACCTTTCAGACCTCACCACCATTGGTTCGTGAACCACCAGTTGGCGATGGCTGGGCTACAGGGTATAAGTTGGAAATACTGATATACTGTGTGTAAAGCCAGGGGGCCAGAAATACTCATCTGGGAATACCTGTTGCTAAAAAAAGGAAACTCAGGGATAGCTCCGAAGCACTTTTTTTAAGGGGTTGGAGAAAAAAAAAAGACTAAAAAAATTATACTTTATACCTTTTGTTATAATCCCCTTTGTTCACCAAAACAATGAAGACACTAAACCTAGTTAACATGACAGATTAGACACACCCTAGTACCCACAATTCAAATCATGCTTATTTTTTACACAATAGGCAAATAAGGTTGCCTCTTGACTATACTAGTACTTTTTCCACTTTCAGGATACATTTTAGTAAGGGCCATTTTGTGCGGCTTTGCTCTTCATTCACTCAACAAATACTTTTTGTTTTTCTTCTGTGTACTAGGCATTATGTTGAATTTAAAAGGTGAATAAAACAGTCCCTACCTTCAAAGAGTTTACAGTCCATTTTGAAGAGAAAAAAAAAATAGGAAACAAATATACAGTAAAGAATTGTGGGTTCACCCTGGCTGAGTAGTTAAGAGCATCAACTTCATTGTTTGCGGTTCTGGGAGGGGCTAAAGGCAATGGTTGGTCCTACTTGATAATTAGAAAAGACTTCAGTGAGGACATAATTTTACTATCTCAAAAGATGAGATGTTCACCAGTAGGAGTCTAGGAAAAGTCTAGACAATCTATTCAGCTGAGCAGTAGAAGAAATTTGCAAAAGCACAAAATGAAATTATCTTTCAGCAGGTTTCCCTAGAGCATAAGAATTAAGTCATGAGAACTTGATATGTCAAACTAAACAGGGGTTGGCAAAACTAGGTTTACAGAGTTGTTGGTATATGAAACACAGTTTATTCCTGTATTATTTATTTTTGTATTATATTTTTCCATATGAAAACTGTAAATCTACTTTTGTCCCCTCCCTGAATAACAGGTAGTCCTGAAGGGGTTTTAATTTAAAGTGACATGGCTGGTATCCTCCTATATAATAAAAGGCTAATGGCAAATCTACCAAACAGCAGAATGACCCATCGCTATGATGCGCACTAACTACCAGGGGACAGACATTCAATGCAGAAGCTGGCCTCTGATGGTCAGTGCACTCCCACAGGGGGAGTGCAACTCAGCCAGAAGCTGGACTCATGGCTGGCAAGCGCAGCAGTAGTGACAGGATCCTCTCCCACCTCCGCGGCAGCACTAAAGATGTCCCACTGATGTCAGTCGGACATTCTCCAAGGGCTCCCAGACTACAAGAGAGTGCAGGCCGGGTTGAGGGACAACCCTACCTCCCCACCTCCCTGCCAAGTGCATGAATTTCATGTGCAGGACCTTTAGTCCAATATAATAAAGATAAAATATGCAGATTGACCATCATTCCATCACAAAAATGGCAGCACCCACAGAGGAGGGGGAGGTTACATAACACAAGATGACTTCAGACGCTGAGTTCCCATAAAGAGCCTTAACGAGCAATCAGCAGGAACCTAAGGCTATGCCTCCACCCCAGTTCCAGGCCAGGGGACCTCAGGCCGTACCCCCAGCCCAGCAGGACTTGATGGGGCACCTCAAGGTGCACCACCCCCGTGCTGGGCTGGGGACCTCAGGCTGCTCCCCTTGCCCTAGGCCAGGAGGCCTCAGGCCACGCCCCATGCCCAGTGGGGCTTGACAAAGGGCCGCAAGGCGTGCCCCACACCCGGCAGGGCTTGACAGGGGACCTCAGGTCACAACGGGGCTTGACAAGGTTGGGACCAGCCAGGTGTGGATCTAGCCCAATGGGGGGTCCGGCTGAGTCTGAGTCTCGCACGATTTTGAAGTGCACATGGGTGGGCCGGACTTAACTCTGGGTCCCATGGTGCACCCGACTCTGACAGGAGGAAGATTTTCATATACATTTTACTAATTTTCTTTCATTTCTTGCACTTCTATTATAGCGAAAGGGCAAATAGCAATATTAAAATATTTCCTGTAATTAATCCCTTTTAATGTGCACAAATTTTGTGCACCGGGTCACTAGTCTATATATATAAAAACCTAACCGACTGTTATGATGGAACAACAGGTCACAGTGACGTGCACTGACCACCAGGGAGCAGATGCTCAACAGAAGGAGCTGCCCCAGGCCCACAGGCCCTGGCCTGGGATGGGGAACCAGGGGTGGGTGGTGGGGGATGCGTCCCCTTTTCCAGGGGAGCTGAACGCCTGCTCCCTCCTTTGGGATGGGTGGTGATGACAAATGTCTTAAGGAGCCCGGATGTGGAGGGCTGTGCTCTCTCACTGGCTACCTGAGGGCAGGGTTGACGGAGATGGAGATGCGTGAGAATGTGGGGTATTCGCTGAGCTTGCTTGAACTCCCCTTGCTAACCTCCTCCGAGACTCCAGGGCTCTCGCACTCAGGGGCCTGGCAGCCCAGGTGCTGCCCAGGACCCAAAAGTCAGCTGGGACCTGCCCTTCTGCCAGACACTCGTGCTTCGATATCCAGCCTGGGGACTGCACCTGGGCATGGATGTCTTGCACCGGACCTCTAGTTTTTAAAAGAGTACCCTAAAGACAATGTATGGTGTAGCTTGGAAGATAAAATTGCTTATGATTTATTCTCTTTTTTTTCTTTCAGCTACGGCTAATAGACTGGGGTTTAGCTGAGTTTTACCATCCTGGCCAAGAATATAATGTCCGAGTTGCTTCTCGATACTTCAAAGGTCCTGAACTACTTGTAGACTATCAGGTGAGAGAGAAAGGCAAATAAAATTTCTGTCCTAGCTCTGGCCAGTGTCGCTCAGTGATTAGAGTGTCAGCCCCAAACCAAAGGGGGGTTGCAGGTTTAATCCCTAGCCCAGGTCAAGGCATGTGCAGTAGGCAACTAATCAGTGTGTGTGTGTCTCTTTTTTCCACCCCACCCCCCTTCTACTCTCTCTAAGTGGAAAAAATATCCTCAAGTGAGGGTTAACAAAACAGTTTCTGTTCTATGCTTATTTTGAACATAATTTGCAAAAAATCTCATTTTGAGTAGGTTACTTCTACATGTGCATGGCTAACCCTTTTATATAAATTTAAAATATGAATCAGCTCAATTCATCTACTGTAACTTATGTTTTTATTATCATAATGTCAGTAGAATATGAATAGATCTGCATTTGACCCTAACTGAAGAAAAAGTACATCAAAGATAACCTTTTCTATTTAGAAACTATGGAGCTTAGGTTTAATCAACCTAAGGACTAAACTAAATTATGCTCTCAAAATTTTTATAAATTGTATCTGTATATATAAAAAGCCAGCAATTGGAACGCCGGAATGACTGGAACCACTGATAGCTATGATGTCCCCTGCGGCTGGCTAACTGGCCTCATTGGGGCAGGGCTGGCTGGCCAACCATCCAAGGCCTCTCCCCTTAGCCAGCCAGATCCCATCTGATTACAAATTTGTGCACCAGGCCTCTAGTAACTTCCTTTTACTAAAAAAGCCCTCTTCTCACGGAAATAAAATCCTTAGGTATATCTTTCATGCCCATTCCTCCCAGATGTTATCAGATACCTTAAAAAGTTCAGACTGACCTAGAAATTATTTTTCTGGGATCTTGAGGATATAACCCTAAGCTCAAACATTTTATGCATAAAAATATTCTTTCTTTTAAAAAATTTCTGCTTTTTTGAGAGAGAAATAGTGATTTTTGTTCCACTTATTTATGCACTCAGTGATTGATTCTTATATATGCCCTGACTGGGGATTGAACCCACAACCTTGGCATATCAGGACAATGCTATAACCAACTGAGCAACCTGACCAGGGCCCAAAATATTCTTTATGATATTATTTATAATTATTGTATTATTAAACAAAACCACTATCTTATAGGGAAATTAAAGATTAAATTCTGAAATATTTGTTCAGTAAAATAATGTTACACATTAAAAGGTTTCCAGAGGCTAACAACTTGAGATGTTTTTATGTGAGTGAAAAAGGTAATTCAAAATAGTATGTAGATTGTTTTAAAATGGTGGAAATGCATAGAAGAAAAAACTGAAAAATATATGAAGATGTTATTGGTGTTTAGACATTTTATTGGAGTGATTTTTTTTTTTTAAGTAGTAATTTTTTATTTGGAAAGTACAAGATAATTTATTGTCATTTCATTTATAACTGACTTTTTTTTTTTTAACTTCAATGCAGATGTATGATTATAGTTTGGATATGTGGAGCTTGGGCTGTATGCTGGCAAGTATGATTTTTCGGAAGGAGCCATTTTTTCATGGACATGACAATTATGATCAGGTGATACATGTTCTCAATAGGCAACTTACTGGGCTAACATAGATAATGATGAGATCTGTCTACTTAGTAGAAACTGTGGTGGATTTTGCTAAAATATAGATGCCCATCCCAATCATTTAGAGTGAGACCCTAGAATAATTTTCAATTCCTGGCTTATTCAGTTAGCCCAACATTGATCCTTTTATTGGTGTTTTGAGAGCTACCGTATAGCCTTTTGAAATCACTGAGTTTTTCCCCTAGTTTTTTTATTTGTTTGCTTGTTTCATTGTAAATTACACATGTAAAATAAGACATTACCTTAGAATCCTTTAATGTGAGTTTTCACTAAAATTGGGAATATTTTCTTCAACATGTTGGTTTACATATGGTATTTCTATGATCCTTTTGTCTCTTTATATGGATTGAGTTGGTGTATGTCAGTAGAAATATAGATGATGTTTTTTATACTAGCTCCACTTCCCCTTGAAGATCAATTAAGATCAGCAAGACTTTATGAAGTGCCCTGCAGGGTTGGAGAAGACTTTTTTTTTAAGTTTAGTCTAGCCCTGGCCTGTGTGGCTGAGTGGTTGAGCGTCCATCTAGGCACTAAGAAGTCACTGGTTCAATTTCCGGTCAGGGCACAGCTGGATTTGGGGCTCGATCCAAAACCAGGGGGCATTTTTAAAAGTACTAAGAAAAAAGATTAGTCCAGCCTCTCAAACAGTTCATAGTTTAGTACGGGAATGAAATATACAAGGAAATAAGTTAGTTGTAAATGTCAGAATAGAAACATAGACAAGGTACAAGTGTGGGAGTGAGTGGTCTTGACTGTACAAAGGGAGTTTCCCAAAGGAAGTGACACCCTTAGCTGGGTTGTGAGGGTACAAACATAAGACTTCGTCTGGGAGACATTTCAAGGGGAAGGAACCAGGTTATATCATTGTTTTTTCCTTTTTTACACCATCACGTTGAGTTCTGATTTAGAGAATTTTGTGTGGAAATTATTCCTACAGTACATAGAAATCTGAAGTAAATTTGAGTGTATATTCATACCTGTAGCGCCGATGATCCCTTTGCTGTTAATCCAGTCACGGCTGTTTATTGATTTAATTTTGTAACATGATTGTTGTGTGGGTTTTTGTCTTTCTTCAATCCTAGTTGGTGAGGATAGCCAAGGTTCTGGGGACAGAAGATTTATATGACTATATTGACAAATACAACATTGAATTAGATCCACGTTTCAATGATATTTTGGGCAGGTGAGTCAAAAATCTATGCATCTGTGCATTAATCACTTTAAGACATACTGTAAATTGACACTTTGGATCCTCAAAAAATGTTATGACCCTGGCCAGTGTGGCTCAGTTGGTTTGATGTCATCCTGTGCACCGAAAGGTTGCCAGTTTGATTACTGGTCAGGGCACATACCAGATTGCAGGCTTGATTCCCTGGGGGAGTGCAGGAGTCAGCTGATCAATGTTGTGTTCTCACATTGATGTTTCTCTCCCTCTCACTTCCTCTCTCTAAAAACCAATAAAATATATTTCTTTAAGACTATTTTAAAAAATAGTTACATCCTCTTTGCCAGCCCTGCTGAAGCATCACTAGTCCTGTACTGCAGGATGCTGCTTGGGTCATCCTGTGATAAAATCACTGGATTGAATGCCATTTTCCCAAGTTCACTTAAAAGATGGTGTGGAGATTATTGTCAGAGGATTCCTGAAAAATTAATGAAATATAGATTCTAATAGAAGGTTTGCAGTTGACTTAGCTTCTCCAAATGACAAAGCCCTTTAAGAGAAATAAATAGTAATAGGAAATATATGTTTCAAGACCGATGTGCATACAGACAATGAACAGACTCCGAAAATGTGGCTAGGCGCAATACTAATTCATTCACCACTTACCAAGAGGTGGACTTTCCTGATGCAAAGGCTTTGCTGGCCAAGTGGCAGAGATGCCAGGAATGTGTGAGGGGATGGGAAAGAGGCCTGGTTAGACTAGCCATCTGACCCCCCCTTGCTGTGCAGAAGTATTCAGTATTGTAAAGGAACATGAATTATGGTTTGTAAAATTGTGAGCACCCAGATTTCTCCTCTGTGCAACACTGCTGTTTTCAGTCTCTCCAGTTAGCTTGGTTGTCTCCCTAATGACAGAGTGCTATAAAACTGCTCTCTTGAGTTTTGATTTCTTTTTGCTAGTTGCTGGGCTCCTAGTCACTAAGGAAAATTTAGGAAGGAAATAAATGTTGGGCTTCTCTACCCCTTGTTTCATTTCTCATTTCCCCTTTTGGCTCTGCAGACACTCACGTAAGCGATGGGAACGCTTTGTCCACAGTGAAAACCAGCACCTTGTCAGCCCTGAGGCCTTGGATTTCCTGGACAAGCTGCTGCGATATGACCACCAGTCACGGCTCACCGCAAGAGAAGCCATGGAACACCCCTATTTCTGTGAGTCCAACTGTTCAATCCACAGAGCCTGGGTAGGCCTGCCCAGCAGACTGTACAAGACAAGGGAAAATACATGCTGTGAAGAAAACTGTAGGTCCACGGCCCCACCAGAAGAGAGTTGGAATCCCAGCTCTGCTTATCTTGTGGCAAAGTTATTCCGCCACAGTGAGCCTTGGTTTCATCAAATGAGGACTGTGATGGCAACTGTCTTACAGAATTGTTGGAAGGATTCTTATCTAATAGTACTTAATACAGGATTGTTCCTAAACAAACTACTTTTCTTACTGTGTGAGTGACACTTATCAGGGGTTAGCTAGTATGGAGTGGTTGGATTATAATGAACTAGAGGCCCGGTATATGGATTCGGGCACTGAAGGTGGAGGATCCCTCTGCCTGGCATGTGGGGATTAGGCCAAAACCAACTTTGCAACATCCCCCAAGGGGTCCCAGATTGCAAAAGCACAGTTCTCTGGTGACACACCCCATAATCAGGCTCCCTCCTCAGATGCATCACCCTAGACCCGCAACTGCCAAGTCACTACAGTTCAGCAGCTCCTGCATGAGTGTCTGCCCCCTGGTGGTCAGAGCACTGATTGGACGGTCAGATGGTCTCTTAGGCTTTTATATAGAGAGTAGTAGCCCATCACGCACTATCGTGCAGTTGGCTGCCCACCACTTCTGCGGGAGCTGGTGGGAACCGCAGTGCACCGCCAGGCACCGCACTGCTTCCGTGGGATGCAGTCCCCCCATCTCCTCTCCCAGCCTCCGCTCAGCTGCAGAGACTGCAAGCCAGCTCCCCGCCCCCCAGAGGCCCTCTTTGGGGCTGGGGCAGAATGCTTGCCCTGTTGCCGTGGTGACAAAGCAAGCATTCTGCCAGGCCACTCATGCTGCCCGCTCTCAGCAGCTCCCCCCCAGCAGGACTGGGCGACTCAGGCGGGGCTGAGAGGACTAGGTGCCGCCATCTTTGTGATGGAGTGATGGTTAATTTGCATATTTTATTTGATAGGATAGTCCCATATCTGTCCTGTCTCTGGTCCAATAATTTATTGGAGAGCCAAGGAAGCTAGAAAATCTTAACTGTATGAATACCTTGACTTAGGTTTGTGTTATAGCTAATGGTGCTGTCCTGGGTGAAAATGTCTATTAGACCCACTCCATCTTCACAGTGATGTTAGCTCCAACATTGGATTATTTCTTGGAATGTTAGAGTGGTTTCGTAGTGAACTGATTATGTGTTTGCCCAGTCTCCTATATCTGAAGCAGACTGGCCTGAAGTCTATGGTAACAGCACTAATTTGCACAACCTATAACTTTGGCCTATTTGGCACCATGCTTAACCAGTTGAGTTGTGGACTGCAATAAGATCATTTCATTCTGATACTATATCACTCTCTAGATCAGGTTAGATTATATTGTCTCATTAAACCCTAACAGGATCAGTTTTGTGTTAAATTAGATCTACCATGGATAATTATTCATCTTCCTACCATTTAGTTTTAGAGGTTGCCTTTACTAGTTTGACAGTAAAGATAATTCTATTTTCTATTGTCTAATTTATGGTGAAGACAAGGCAGATGCCACCTTAAGTTCTTCTGGGAATTATATGGAATATAAGATTGAAAGCATGAGTGTGACTGCTTTAAGATCATTAGTTTAATTGTTAAGCATAACAGAACTTAACATATTTGTCTTTTTCTAGACACTGTTGTGAAGGACCAGGCAAGAATGGGCTCAGCTAGCATGCCAGGAGGCAGTACACCTGTCAGCACCGCCAATATGATGACAGGTCAGTTCATCAGTGAATTTCTGTTCTTTTTCTTTAAGCGGTAGAAATTGATTATTCTTCCTGTTTGTGTTTTTGTGGCCTGATTTGCTCCCTTTTGTGACCTGATTTCTTGTGAACCTCCTCTTCTCTCTGTTATGATTACCTTATTAATAATTGATATACTAACCTGTGCAGCTCTCTCCACTAGCTTTCAGGATGCTTTTGACATCTGATATACTTCAGTGACACTACTTTGAGTAGGCTCTTCTGGGCCAGAATCCCCAAAATGTCTCAGAGGGACATGAATGTCCCAGCAAGCCATGAAAAATAAAGGGTGATCCTTTTGTTTCACAGTTAGAGTGACAGTAGTTGATATGGTCCTCAGAAACAAGATTAAGAAATTGGGGAGAGAAGAGGTGGGGTTTGCACGTGGGGTGTATATTAGTAAAAGCATGGTTCTTTGATTCCCCCTCCCCCCCGCCAAAGCATTTACAGTGTATCTAATAAATTGTAAATATATGAAATTATTTTTCCTTACTGTTGAATCACTACGATTTAGAGCAAGTTTTGGTACAGAGTACACAATTATTCTAAAGAGATTCTAGGCCCATATTGTGAGGATTATACCAGATCCACGTGAGTACACTTGTAGTGAGGGCCTTTACTCAGACACCTTCAGAGAATTACTGATAATGAGCTAGCTGCCTTCTAGACCACATGTGTCAAACACAAGGCCCGCGGGCCAAATCCGTCCCGCCAGGCCTTGCAATGTGGCCCGCACCGCGCTGTCATCACTGCACTCCGCTGCGTTTCCATCACAATGACAGTTTATGACTGTTCAGTAAACCATTCGGCCCGCGATTTAGGCTGGATTTTAGATTTTGGCCCCTTCTCTGATTGAGTTCGACACCCCTATTCTAGACATTATTCCCTGGGACTGTTGGCTGTGTGCAAAATGATGCATGTCCAAGGTGGTAGCCTTATTTGTAACAGCAGGATATTTAACAGTAATAGGGAACTGTTAAATGAATTATGGGACATCCATTCAGTGGAATGCTATGCAGCCAGAGAAAAGAATGAATGTTTCGTGTTCTTTTCTAGCTCCAACTCCAGGATAATGTGAAAATAAAATAAGCAAGATGCAGAGCCATGTCCAAGACCAGGAGTGGGCAAAAGTATATAATCACATTTCTATATATGGTATCCATGTGAATATTCTGATAAAATTGTATTCATGTATATGCATAAAATATTTCTGGAAGGATATACCCTAGAAATTGTGCCTAGTGACAGGGCAGTGGAGATTTATTAACTATATATTTTGAACTTTATCAAATACTGTTTTGGCTTAGAGGTGGGAAGTGCTCCTTTAAGTAATTTTGAATTTTTAGCTGGCAGTGTGACATAAACACATGAGTTTTTACTCTAGCCCTCTGCTGTTCAGTATGGTGGTGACTAGCAACATGTGGCTATTTAAATTAAGCAAATTTAATAAATGTTTTGTTTTGGGTTTTTGTTTTGTTTTGTTTTTTAATATATTTTATTGACTTCACAGAGGGGAAGGGAGAGGGATAAAGAGTTTCAAGTGCTCAGTAGCTACATGTGGTTAGTGGCCACTAGGTTAGCACAGATTATAGAGCAGGAAATTTGATTGCACAGTGCCGCCCTAGATAGGCCTGGGTTGGAATCCAAGGATAGTTGCCAACTTTACTAGCTGTTTATTTTTGGTCAAACTGCTTAAACTCTCCAAGCATGGATTTCTTTATCTCCTAAATTAATTATAACTTGCCATTTTAATTTTTGAGGATTTAATTTGAAATTAGTTTAATTTGTAAAAATCTGGCAAAGGATATGCCTGAAATAAAGAGAATTTTTGTGTGCGTGGAATATATTGAACAACATAAACTGATGAACAAAAATAGATGCAGTGACATAGAAGCATCGAACAGACCAAGAGAATTGATGTGTGTGTGTCACTTTTGAGATAGGAGCTATGGAAAACTGGTGACTAAGATTTCCATGGTCGGTCTCTCTCGCTTACTCTCATGTGTTTTCTTTCAGGGATTTCTTCAGTGCCAACCCCTTCACCCCTCGGACCTCTGGCTGGCTCACCAGTGATTGCTGCTGCCAACCCCCTTGGGATGCCTGTTCCGGCTGCCGCTGGCGCTCAGCAGTAATGGCCTCTTCTGCCTCCTGATGCCTGAGCAGAGGTGGGGGAGTCCGCTCTCCTTGATGCAGCTTGCGCCTGGTGGGGAGGGGTGAAATAACTTAAGGAGCACCGTGTCTGACCCGTTGCTTGTGGATTTATAGTAGTTCAGTCATAAAAAAGAATTATAATAGGCTGATTTTCTTTTTATTTTTCTTTCTTTTTTTTTTTCTTTTTTTTTAACTCGAACTTTTCATAACTCAGGGGAATCCCTGAAAAATTACCTGCAAGTGGAATATTTCACGGACAAATTTTTTTCTCCCCTTCCAAATTCAGTTCCTCATCACTAAAGAACAAAGATAAACCAGCCTCAATTCCTGCTGCTGCATTTGGGTGGAGATTTCTTCCCATGCCGACCATTGCTCAACTACCATCCCACACTTTGGGGCCGGGGGCTTGTATCTCATGCTCTTTTCCAGAGATTACAAAAATGTAGCTTCTTCAAGGGAGGTGGGAAGGAAGGAGGGAGGACCCAACCTCTAAAAGCAGTGTCCTGCTCGTCATTTACATCACTTTATTCCAAAAGTGCTTCAGTGGGGTTATCCTGGTGAATCTAGTGGAAATATGTCTTAATTATAGTTACATTGAGATGCTGAAAAATCTACCCAAAGTGCTGACAGGTCATGAAAATCTATGTTCACTCTGAATCATGTCTTACTGACCTGACCCTAAATCCAGCTCACTTATAAGTTTAGTTTCAAACTTTAATAACTTTCCCTCTCTGGCTCCTTACCTTGGTCCTCTTTCCTCTCGTATCCCAAAATACTCTATAGCTGGAAGGAGACTTGGCCATTTTGAATTCAGTTAGCTACTGGGTATAATTTATTGCTTTTTACAAAGAAAAAAAAAACATTGTCTGTATAGGTTTCATGTTAACAACGCTTTAAGAGCTAATGGGAGATGTGGCCACAGTTTCATTTTAAGTTTTCCACCTTCTTTCCCTCCTACCTTCCCCTTTCTTCTCATGCCACTCAGTGAGAAGGCCTGCCCCTCAGTCTTGTAACTGTATCTGAGAGGGAGGAGCAGGGCCGCTGTCTCCAGTGAAGCTGAAATGGTAGACCTGTAATTGTGGGAAAACTAAACTCTCTGTTACAGCCCTGCCACCCCTGCTGTGTGTGTATATATAATACTTTGTCCTTCATATGTGAAAGATCCAGTGTTGGAGTTCTTTGGTGTAAATAAAGGTTTGGTTTTATTTATCGAGGTTAGATTTAAGTTCCCTGTGTAAAGGTCTCGCTGGGTGGGTGTCTCAACGTTCACATCTGAGGGGCCTGCAGGCCTGTACCGTGGAGGCTTCCTACGGCCGCCATTTTTATACCCCTCATCTGACCCATGGTACTGGGCAGGGCAGGGAGGCCTTGAAAAGCACCACAAGCCAAAGCGTCTCTGGGGATTAAGGATCCTTTGCCATAAAATTCATTTTGTGTCTCAGCAGTGCAGGGATTGGGGATGGAAAAGTCGCCAGTTTTGTGTGTTTGTGTGTATGTAAAGTGGATTTTCCACTGTAATTCAACCACCTAAGTTTATCAGGTGCTTCACTGAGGAAGCCTAGTTTTTTAAGCACAATAGCAAAACCATCAGCTCTGTATTTTCTCCTGTTAATTTAATTACAGTAGCTGCTTGTGGGGACTAGGGAAAATTCTTCCAACATATTTTAAGGCCTAAAATCTTAGTTCCCCATTCTCCTACCTTTATAGATTCATAAGCCTTTCTCATCTGGGCGTCATAGATAAATGTAATTATTTGAGGAGTTGAATCTAATGAACTTATCTAACTTTGTAACCCAAATTGGCTCTAGTAACTTACTTTATCGAGGTGATGGCTTTAGTGAGTATAATGATGAACTTTAGAGAAAGCTAAAGCTTTCTTTTATAATGCTTCTCAACCATAGGGAGAACATTCTGTGTGGCAGGTGGTTTTCTTTCTTGTTGCCACTTACAGTGGATATTTATTGTTCTTGACCCTTTTATGCCCTAGAATGCTGTGTGGGTTACCATGTTGAATCTGTGCAGAAGCTAAAAGCACCGGATGTGCCAGAGATGCAATTTGTGATTACGTTTGCACTGGATTGTGATTTGAACAGGACACGATGACTAATGAATTCTTTCTTTTTAGGTGGGGAGGAGGGTTGTTATAAATCAAGACTTCACGTTCTACCCTTGTAGCTCAGAGAATCTAGGCGTAGCAGAGGCTGATGTGAGGAGCTGCAGACAGCTGAACCTCCTAACACGCATCAGACCTTGCAAGAAACTGAAGGTAAATGCAGAGGACTCTGAAATGCCACCCAAGAGCCTTTTAAAAGAAATAAACTTTTTTAAATGTTAATTAAGGAGTCACTGCAAAAGCATGAAAAAAAAAAAAAAAGATCCAATTGGGTGGGTGGGGGGCAAGGGTTTACAGAGTAACAACTTCTTTGTTGTAAATTACCTCATCTGTATACCTTGTATTGGGACACTTTATTTCTCAGCACTACCTGTGTCTGCAATGATCAGATTGCAGGAGATGGAATGCCAATATAAGACAGTTGTGTTGGCAATTACTCTGAAAGGTTTTTTAATATTTTTAAACTTTGTTTGAAGTGGGCTCCCTTTCTTTACCCCCCCCCCTTTTTTTTTTAAGTTGGAAGTCAGAAGTTTCCCCTCTCCCCCTTGATTTATTGGTTGTAATTGTATTGTAATTGGTATAACTAAAACATTAACTGTGCTGGGAAGAAGTTGTGCCATGAAGGTCTTTAAATTTTTTTTTAATAAAAACATTTAAACAAATGAAATGTCCCAACAGCCTGAACAGTATGCTTCTCCATCCGACACCGTATGTGATAGATGGCTTAGTTCTCACATACTTTAAATTTAATATTGAGTTTATAGGGATGTGAAGAGGGATGACTTAAGATTGGTTGAGGAGCTCTAAAGTCTGAGAGTTTTTGGCGTTGAGATACAGTGAAAGAGCATGATGTTGCTAAACAGGACTGGTTTCATTCCTGCCCTTGTCACATACTTGGCTACTTGGCAAATGGCAAATTTACTTCTGAATCTGTTTCATCATCTATAAAATGGGGCCACTGCTTCCTTGGAATTGAATCAGTGTAAATGTCAAGTATTATGCACCTAGTAAGCCCTTGGTAAACCTAGTTTCCTTGTCCCTCTATTATGGAGGGTTAGTCCTTGGTCTAATTTCACTATACAATCTCCTCTGGATCTCTCCAGACCTCTGTGTGTGTTCAATCAGGAGGAGATTATGTGAGCTGTCTTCTGAGCTCCTTTTCAACTCTGACATTGCTTTGAATGATTCTTAAGTGAAAAGGTCTATAGAGACAGCTTATTCAAAGCAGAAAAGACCAGTGTTCAATGAATGGCAATAAGCCCTATGGAAGGTGATAACCCCAGTCCCGGAGACAATTTGGCAAAGTCCCAGTGCTTGGAATGAAGGTGTGCTGGTGAGCTTATGGGAACATACTTGGCAGTTCCCATCAAAACTATCAAGAGGGCTGGTAAAAGAGATGAAACTGGGTTTTACTTGCTTATCAATGCCAAATAAGTAAATTCTATAAAAGCATATACTTGAATTTCCTTTTATTTCTCATTTAGTTTTTAAAAATTAGTTTCCATTAAATCTTCACTGCATACTATCTTATGGCATCTACATCTTATCAATTTTTGGAGTTAAGTGTGGTTTAGATAAAGGAGCCATTGTGTAATATCTTGAAACTGAAATGTCTAACATGAACTTTAATTTCTAACATTCCCATTTTATACATGATAAATATAGGAAGATTAAATTGTTAGAGTGGGCCTGTTAGAGACAGGAATATATTTTGTAAAATTAGATTTTCAGGGTATGGCTAATTATTATAACCTTAAAGTAATTCAGAAAATTTGAGATTGGTTGACATACTTGGGAATGTTAATTTCCTCCGGTCTTTAAATTTCATATTGTTTCACCTATTGTCAAGTGTGGTTATAATTAATACTGACTGTTTGAACATCTCTTAAAAAATCTAGTTTTGTCATAACTGCCTAAAGATTCCCACCAGCAGATTCTCTACTAAGATTAGAGTTGGGTTTGAGTAGTTGTTTAATTATTAGTCTTTATCTGCCTCCCTACTGGTAATTCCTCCTCCCTGTGCCTCAGCTGTAGGGACTGTATAGCCTGTAATTTGTGACATGCCTGCTAGAAAGGCTGTCTTCCAGGGCCTTTTCCTCCTTAAGGAAAAAGTTAGCCAAAGGCTCCCTTCTCAAAATGGGTCTGAAAACCTTGATGTCAGCTGATGCCCCACCCTATATAAAATGTCTCTGCTCCTCCACTGCCTTCACTACCACTATCCCATTGCCCTTTTTTCTTAACACCTGGATTTCTTTTTAACCTCACCCACGGATACCATCAGTTGTGAAGTAAATTATGGGAGGCCCAACTGGTGCCAAGGATTGAGCCTGCAACCCAGATACATGCCCTTGACCCAAAACCCTTTGGTCTGTGCGTCAATGCCCTAACCACTGTCCAACCAGCCAGGGCAACACCTGCACTTTTATGGTATTATTTTGTTGATTTATTTGTTGTTTCTCTCTCCACCTGCATATAAACTCCCTGGTGATCTTGTATGTCTTACTAATCTGTGCTTAATTATAAAAACTTTTTTTCTTTAAAGTGGGCCACTATCCCTCAGTATTGAAGATGATTGACTGGAGTAGCACAAGAACAATGCTTAGCACCACACCAGATTCATAATAGATGCTCAATAAATGGTAATTTCATTCTCTGTTCCTATCTCTACCTTACCCTTCCCCACCACACAAAAAGTTAATAGAAGTACTGTTGCATAAAGAGCATCTCAAGGTCAGTAGAAACTTGACCTGAGACTTGCAACTGTAATTATAAGCCACAAGCCCCAGACTGAATTAACATAAGAAAAGGTTGGTTTAATGAGTAGTTGGTGAAATTATATGTGACTGGAGGCTAAACAATGATCCTGACCAGATTTTGTACAGAAAATGATGCCACATCTAAAGGGATGCTATACTTTTATGGGTAAAATGGCTGTAAAGTGTCTAGAAAGAAAAAATATGCATACATTAAACATAACAGGTTCTCAACAGATGCAGGTCAAGGGTCTAATTTGAATTGCCTTGTTCTCACCCTCTGTGATTTCCCTCTAAGATTCTATCACTCTGTCTCCTGAATTTTTAATTTTTCTACTAAAAGCCAAATATTCTTGCACTGGATTTGCCTCTCTGTGGCTATATTCACCAAGGATTCTTACTGGCCTTACTGTAAAAAGCTCTCCCCAGCTACCTCCATATGGGAGTTTATAGGAATGCCAGTCTGTTTATTGAAGAGGTTCCTAAGGCGATTGGGTATTTCTGAGTCAGCTTCATTCTTACATCACCTGCTTTGGCAGTGTTTTCTTGGCTCCTCTAAAAAGGGAAAGCAACAGTAGCTGGTAAGTGATTCAGAGTCAAACATTTGTAGGCTTACCTAGGAAGGCAGGACCTTGCTTTTGTGTATTGAGCAGTTCTATGAAGGAATCCAGATAGCCACATCTCATGTATACCTCATTCTGTTCCTCATTCACCCCCTCATCTTCTTCTCAACCCCAGAGTTCCTTACGTACTCCCCTGTATGATGCCTTGCAACAGACATTTGTTGTCCATGAGACTCAATCCTAAGGGGACAAATGTTCTTTTCAAATACAAAAGCAGGAAATGAAATTGTGTGTAAGGAATCATTTTATTTGTGTCTTAAAAAAAAAAAAAAAAAAAAAGTTCCCCAGGGGGGAATATCAGATTGCCCAGTCAAAATGGTAGTCAGCGAACTCCTCCTGCTCCAGATACATGAGGGTGCTGACTAAAATAACAGTTTACTTCCAAATCAATAGCCAAGTTCAAGGAAAGAAATGGAAATCCCTAGTTGGCAGAAACAAATTCAGAATTCATCCTGAAGGTAAGTGGATGTTGAAGTCACAGTGGCCCCTAAGACACCAGGCTTGCAAGCAGATGAGCCTTAGCTGATAGGGTTAGAATGCCCCCAGGGAGATAGGAGACAACCTCTGGGTCTTTCAAGGTGGAAACTGAAACAAATACCTGGCGCTTGACAGGGCTGTTTTAGAAAAAAGGACTAGAAGAAAACAAAATATTAACTAGTTGCCTTGGGGTTGAGGTTAAGATAGATAGATGTCACAGAAAAACTCAGTAGAAAGAAAGGAGTCCTGAGCTCGTGGGGAAGGGAAAATAGTCAAGGAGTCCTTCCTCGAGGAGGGGCTGCTGGAGCTGGCTATAGCATCAATCTGCCAAGGCCAGCACCTGAGATTCGAGCCCAGTTCTCTTAGTTCTGCTTTCTGGAATGCTTTTGCATACCTGTGCTGCCAGGAATCCCTGTTCAAATTTCTAGCCAGCCAATGTAGATAAACTTTTTTCTTTCTCTTGCTTTTGTTCTCCGGTCAAAAGCAAGAGAAAAATTTTATTCTCACAAATTTCTAGGTCAGCTGATCTAGGTTCAACTGATATATACACAAGGCTCAGCCAAGCAGCTCTACTTCCGGTTGAGGACTGGCTGGGCTGAGCAACTATATTGATTGGATTTGGGTTTGTTCCATGTTGGGGGCAGCTCCTTCTGGGTCCCATGCTGAAGTTGCATCAGCTACCCAAGGCATACTCTTCTTCTTCTTGTTTTTTTAATCCTCACCCAAGGTTATGTTTTTACTGATCCTTAGAGAAAGAGGAAGGGGGAGAAAGAGAAATATTGATCATTTGCCTTCCCTACAGAACCCAACTGGGGATCAAACCTGCAGCCTTTTGGTGTAAAGGATGATCCTCCAACTGAGCCACCCTAAGGCTGCGCTTGTGGATTGCTGGAGCACAAGAGGCCAAGTAAAATCACATGGGCAAAGAAATATTTGGAGGAATAAATGTTGGGAATTTTCCAAAATTGACAGACACTACACCATAGATCCAAAACACTCAACACCAAGCAGAATAAATTTATATACACAAGGCATATCGTGTTCAAAATGCTTACACAGAAAATCTTAACCCAGGAATAAAGTGGCATATACAAAGGATTCTTAAAGACAATGGAATTGCTTTAGTGTTGAAAGGAAAAAAAGAAAACCCAGAATCCTATGCCCAATACAAATAACTTTAAAAAAAAGGAAAAATGCCTTTCTCAGATAAAAACTGAAGAAATACATTGCCAGAAGACCTATAAGAAATACTAAAGGAAATTTTCCAGGCATAAGGAATATGACACCAGACAAATTTAGATCTATACAATAAAATTAAGAATACTGAAATGGGCCCTAGCCAGTTTGGCTCAGTAGATAGAGCATTGGCCTACAGACCAAAGGGTCCTGGGCTCGATTCCAGACAAGGGCATGTACCTTGGTTGCAGGCTCTACCCCAGTCCAGTCCCTGATTAGGGCTCAAGCAGGAGGCAACCAATGATGTGGTTCTCTCTACATTGATGTTCCTGTCTTTCCCTCTCTTTTAACTCTCCCTAAAAATTTTCTCAGGTGAGAATTAAAAAAAGAATACTGGGAGTGGAATAAATGAAAAAATTTAATTACCTTTATTGAAGTTGGCAAACTCTGTAAAGGAGCAGATAAGTATTTTAGGTTTTGCAGTTGATGATTTCTACTGCAACCACTCTACTGTTGTAGCATAAACAAACAGTCTTAGGCAATAAGCAAATGAGCATGGCTGTTTCAATAAAACTATTTTTGAACTGAGATTTAAATTTCATATTTTACGTGCCACTAATCTTGATTTTTTTTTTTTTTTTCCTCTCTCCATTTAAAATTGTTAAAGGCCATAGAATGTCAAGTAGCGGGCTGGTTTTGGTTTGTGAATGGACCATCCTTTGCTAACCCCTGGTCTAAAGCAAAAATATTAGCAATGAATTGTGTGTTTATAACATATGGATAAACGAATTGTAAAATCATACGATGAAATGTTGAGCAATAAAAAAATAAACTTGATACATGCAGCAACATGGATTAGTCTTAAAATAATTTTGTTGACTGAAGCCATACCAAAAAGACTACATTCTGTATGATTCCATCCATTTAAAATTCTAGAAAATGCAAACTATAGCCACAAACTATAGTTAAATGTCTGCAAGTGTGGGGTGGGGCAAGCAATGGGAAGAGATGGGGGAAAGAAGGGATTTTAGATGAAAATAGAAGTATGATAACAAGAATAGGAGGAAGGAAATGGGAATTTACTGTTGTAAGGTCTTTAGATTACATGAAGCAGGATATTATTTGAAGGCAAACTGAAACCGATTAAAGATGTGTGTTATAAATCCTAGGGCAATCATTAAAATCTTTCACCTTTTCCCACTCAGCTCCAGGGTTTTGGACAAGGCTCCATCCCTGGCTCAATGGTAGAGCATGAAGTTCAGCCCTAACCAATGGGCACATGGTGACTACAGTGACTGGTTCAGTCTAGGCAGGTGACAGTAAGACAAACACTCTTCTTGGAAATGCTGAGACTAGGAATTTAAGGTATTCACAGTCTGGTGTAGAAAGGATGGTGAGACCAGGCTGCCAGGGTCGTATTAAGACCCTGAAGGCCTATGTGGGGTTGTAATTCAGTCAACGTGAAGAGGTGGGCAGCTGAGAGGTGGAGATGGGGAATGCAGAAGGGCAAGAACTTCAGTTATGTGAGCCAATAAATATGCCTGAGCTTTTTTTTTTTCTTGCTTTTTTTTAATATATTTTATTGATTTTTTTTTTACAGAGAGAAAGGATTTTTTTTATAGAGAGCTAGGAACAAAGGATGAGAGAGAGACATCGATCAGCTGCCTCCTGCACACCTACTACTGGGGATGTGCCTGCAACCAAGGTAAATGCCTTTGACCAGAATTGAACCTGGGACCTTTCAGTCCGCAGGCTGATGCTCTATCCACTGAGCCAAACCGGTCAGGGCACCTGAGCTTTTTTGAGGGTGAGATTTTTCAGTTGCTTGTTGTGTAACAAAATACCACAAATTTAATTATCTTAGTTTTTGCAGTGCAGGTATCCAAGTGTGGGTTAGAGAGGTCCTTTACTCAGGTCTCACCAAGCTTACTATTGGCCACATTTAGTTCTTCTGGTATAAGACTGAGGCCCTCCACTCCAGAAGCTGCCTGCTATACCCTGTTTGGCCTTCTCCACAACATGGGAGTTCATTTCTTAAAAAGCAACAGGAGAATCTCGGCTTTGAATTTCTCCTTCAGAGAAGGCCCCCAGCTTCTTTTAAGTGAATCATCTGATTAGGTCTGCCCAGGTCAAACTCCCTTTTTAGGGATCCTGGTTTTATCTGCAAATCTCTTCATCTTTGCCTTCCAGCATCACCTAATCACAAGAGTAAAATCCCATCATATTCAAAAGTGCTGCCCACACTCAAGGGGAAGAGGATCTGTTACAGCCTAGCATGGGTTTGGTGTTCCATAAGCAGTTGTAGGGATAAGTAAAGGTGATCCTTGTGTTGGAAATGAAGATGAAAATAGGTGACATCAAAGACCACGTTCACTGCTACATTTAATTCTACCCTGCTGACGTCATCCAGTCCAAACTCCCGAGAGATCCTGCCTGACCTGCTCCAGCACACGTCTGCCCTCACTAGTGTCAAAGTCTACTTTCTCTTTCGTACTGTGCTATAAGAACACTAAAGCACACTTTCTAGACTGATTTGCTTTCTCTTAGCTTCGTGATAGTACCTGTGCTATTTTCTCAGCTAAAATGCTCTTCCCTGCACCAACTGACTGACTGCTCCCACCCCTCTATAAAAGTTTAGAAATTTTCCTTCATCACCCCTCTGTGTGGTTTGGGCTTCTACAACCTCTTAAGCTTCTTCCCCCCTTTCTAGAACTTTTCACCTCATATTTGAAAAGTCCATCTCCCTAACAGGCTGAGCTATCCAGGAAGGTAGAGAAGAAAGCTTCATTATGTTGGTCCTAGCACTGGGCTGGACTGGTTAAGGTCCATGAATATTTGTTGAACAAACAAATGGGTTCAGTAATCTACATGTTTGTAACTTGGGATTTTCCAAGATACATGTGCTTCCTGATGTGCTTTGGCAGACCAGCCCAGCCCAGCAAGCTCTGGCTTACCTACAAGCTCCAAGCTCAGGTAACAAGGCAATGGATATGACCATTACCATGCTTGAGTAAGCTCATTTCTGTTGATCCAGGAAGGCTTTTTTTTTTAATTCCCAAGTCCCTCGGCCAGTGTTGCTCAGTGTTTGAGCATTGACTCATGAACCAGGAGGTCACTGTTCTATTCCCAGTCAGGGCACATGCTCCAGATTGCGGGCTCAATCCCCAGTAGGCGGACAGGAAGCAACCGGCCAATGATTTCTCATTGGTGTTTCTCTTCCTCTCTCTGAAATCATTTTCTAAAGAATACATTTTAAATAAATGGTAATTCATTATTTTAAACAATTCTCATTTGCCACCTAGATCTCCTTTCAAAGAGAGCATTAGGAATTATGAGGCGAAATGACTGATCATGCTGACATAGAGTTCCATGGTAATGAACTGTAATGTGCTGCACACAGCTTGGTTATCAGCCTGGGACAGGAACTGGCTATCTCCATCTTGCTAAGCACCTGGGAGTTGCATGACCCTCTTTTTTTTTTTTTTTTTTTTTTTTTTTTTTGCCCCTGAGAGCTAGCCCAAGCCTCACAACAACAATATACTGCTTAGCCCTAAAATTGTGATGATGGGGAGGAGAGCAGGTCCTTGTCCCATCATTACTATAGGCAAGAATCCACCAGCCAGCACAGTAACAAGGAAATAAATACCCCAAATTGCTTGAGTATATTACTCCCAAATTGGAAAGACAATTCTTTAGGACAATAAGCATCTTTTAACCTCAACTACAATTTAGAATCGCGACTAGACATGTTTTAGACTCACAGTACTAATATTTTTGCATTAAGCAATCCCAAAACATCAATATTAAAGTCTTATAATATTTAAGATAATTTTGGAAATTCTGAGATTCTTGTACTGATTACAAACATGTATTTGAATAATAGATTTGACTTGTGATTTTAAGTGAAAGTCTTATTAAATTTGTATTGACACATTAAAAAGAACTCAAGACATGTCCATCTTGAATGAGTGGCCAGTTCTGTACAATTCAAAGGGGGACACTGGTCACATAATCGTCTGTGTGGAAGGCGCCTCTTGGCGTTGTGCAGGGAACAGCCTGCGGAATCACATAAAAGGGTTCTGATAAAAGCCTGAAGTCGCCAAGTATGAGGGCAGGAGTACTTGGGTAGGTGAGACAAGAGGTAAAATTCTTGTACGCAAAAACACGAGCTTTTAATTGTGAAGCAGTTACTATATGCTTGGTAGTAGTCTAAGCACTTTCCCGATAACTCTGAGCTCGGTACTCTCATTAGTATCAGTACCACTTTACAAATAAGAAAAGCAAAATACGTGTCAAAACCAGGTCCGGAACGCGTTTGCTCAAGAGCGCCGCGCTCTATAGACTCCTGGAGGAACTCGCTCGGGGCGCCCCCTGCGCTTTCCCTCCGTTCAGGGCGCCTGCGCGCCTGCCCGGAGCCGACGCTCGTTCTCGCGTAGCGAGCGGTCACGTGCCGGGACGGGGGCGGGGCCCGTGCGCAGCTGCCTAGGCGCCTGCGCGCCGCGGGCTACGGAGCCGGGCCTGCCGGGAAGTGCGGGCGCGTTTTCCCTCGGCTCCGCCACCAGCCGGGGCTCGGGCCCGCGCCCGGGCCCCCGGGACATGGCCTCCCCCAGGGCGCAGGGCGACGACCCCACCTCCAGTCACTGGGACGACGACGACGCGGAGACCGCAGGTACGGAAGCCGGCCGGGGCGTCGAGGGGTGGCCTGCGGGGACGGCCCGAGGGACAGGGGCGACCCTAGGAGACGGGGACAGCTGTCGGCGGCGCGGGTCCCGGCGCCAGCGGCGCTGGACGGGCCACCTGGGTGCGCCGAGGGCCGAGGGCCGGGGCGGCGGCAGAGGAAAAGGCCGAAGGGAAAGAGAGCCTTAGGTTAGGGGGTCCACGGATGCGGAGACGGAGGAGCCGTGGTGGCAGAACCGAATCCCCAGTGGGAAGGACGCGGGGGCTCGGCTCGGTGGCGTCTGAACGCGAGAACTGGGTCTGAAAAGTGGGGCTGAGCCTCACCCGGCCCGAGACTGTCCGGCCACGTCCACAGACTCCTGCCGCCTCCCTAGTTGTAAGGCAGGTTTCCAGACTTCATCGATCGCCGTCTTGACTTCCGTGGTGTGAGTGAACACACATTTCTTTGAATTGCCATAGCATCCAATCCTTTGAAAGTGCACCGTCCAGGGGTTCTTAGTGCTCTCACAGGGCGGTGCAGTCATCACCACTGTTTAATTCCAGAACATGAATATTCCAAAAAGAAAGCCCATGATGGACTGACTTCTCATTCCCCAATCTCCCTCCACGGTTCCTGGCGGACAACTAATCTAGTTTATGTCTCAATCCCGTCCCACCTGTGTTCATGTTATTTAATTGTGTAAAAAGCTATTTCCTATTTTTATACTGTTTCATCCTAAGCAGTTATTCCTGTGAAATCACGATTTCATTGTGCATTGTTTTCAAATGTGTTTTACATAGTAAGATATGAGTATTCACGTTTATTCTGTACCAAGTAAAAGTATTCACGTTTATTCTGTACCAAGTAAAATAATCTCTTTTTTCCTCCGGGGAAGATAATTAGCTTTCCCACTTCTCCATCCTCTAATGAGTGGTGTCCATGCTAGAACCAGTTGACATATTCAGCCCACGTATTATGATGAAGCACCTGGTATCCACATCTTGTTTCTCTGGACTCGTTTTCTGTTATTCCCCTTTTCTCCTGCTCTCGTCCTGGATGGAAGTGGAACTCGCTCATCATATTACTTCCCTGGGCCCTTTGGCCTTGTAACCCTTTGATGGTGCATGACATCCCTCTTGGTGGCATCATAGTCCGTGCCCCAAGTGGTACAGGCCTTGTGATCTGTTGTCGTGCAATTGTTTTGAGATTCTACCTCCCAGTTTCCTTCATTTTATTTCTCTGGATGAATGGGAGGAATTTAGAAATCAGAGTATTTTTATTTTGTTTTGTTTTGTGGTTTTTTCCCCTGTTTCGTTGTGGTTTTAATCATATTGGAGAATTGACAGTTATTAACACTGGAAGCTCTCCTTTGTAGAGGTCATGGTTTATGCTCTAAAATATTTTTCTGCATTGTTGAGGTAAAGCAGTCTTTCTTAATGCACACTTTTTTTATGTTTCAGTAATGAATCTCTGCTAACTCTGGTACTGTTCGTTGAAACTAAATAGGACCTCCGAAAACAATACTGTGTTTTATTTAGTTTTTAATAGGAACCTTTCTCAGAAAAAGGTGAGGTTTTCTTCTCCCACTGTCTTTCTCCAGTACAGATATGAAGTTCAGGCATAAAATTTTAAGTTTTCTTTTTTTGTTTTTAAATAATTTCAGAGAGGAAAGGAGAAGGGAGAGAGAAAACACATCAATGATGAGAATCATTGATCAGCTGGCCTCCTGCACGGCCCCTACTGGGGATCAACCTGTGCCCTTGACTGGAATCGAACCTGGGACCTTTCAGTTCGCAGGCTGACGCTCTATCCACTGAGCCAAATGGGCTGAGGCTTAAGTTAATTTTTAATATCAACATCAAGAGTTCAAAGAATGGGGTAGGGCAATGTCTGTCTGAGGGGATGGATCTCTCCCTCTCTCTCTGATTAGTTCTTCCATTGTTTGATTAAGGCTACGTTGCTTAGTTTGAGTTTAACTTCTATTTAAAGACTGCAAAGATTTCTTGACGTGCAAGCTTAAACCAAGGAAGTATGGAATTTTGTACTTAAACCAGTTAAGTATGGAGACTTTTTACCTGATACAGCCATTAATGTGTATTTTGCTGATATGGAAAAACTTTTAGAGGAAACAGCTAGTGTTCATCTTTAGTCCTTTTCCTTTCCCTGTATATCCAGTTCCCAAGCCAGGTGTTTTTGGAGATAACCTGTTTCTTTGAGGAGGCAGAAATCTTCACCTGGGTTCTGTAGCCAGAGTTGGGAAATATTTGAAACAATAACGGGCTCATCCATCTTTTATCTGAACTGTTAAGAACTGCTGCTTCAGTGCCCTTATTAAAATGATTGTTTTAATGGAGAGTAGACCAAGTAGTAGTGCCTCTATCATTTTTTCCTGTATTGAATTAATTGCTTTTCAGGCATCAAGGATTTATTTATAGCAGTGTCTTATATTTTGCAGCCAATTGGAGGATAATAATTTCATTCTGTCATGGTTATCATAGCCAAGATCTCTTACTGTAAAGGAATTTGGAAAGTCTCAACTTTGGAATATGTAATACATCTCTCTTATAAGGGGGGCAAAAAGGAATTGGAAAAGAAAGGACTCGGGGAATTGGGATTACATATATACTACTTCCTAATGAAATGTGGACTTTTATACCAAGCCCAATATTAGCATTCTGGAGTCAGGAAGTGTGTGTCCCACCCCAAAATCCATATATAAAATTTATCTTAAAGTTAGATAGTAGGCATTAACTTTTATATTTTCCTGAACATCTCAAGAATAGTTCTATAATTTTTTTCTGAGATGAAGAGGATACGTGTAAATTAATTTCAATTGAGACTGCTAATCTTTTTTCCCCTCTTTGTGTAATCTAGCAGTTGACCTTATCATTCTATAATTTATACATTTCTAGCTTACTTGAGTTTTCTGTTTTCTCTTCCCTTTTTATGTCACAATGGAAGTTTATATAATAAGTGTAATAAATGTGGGGTGGGGACACACTGAGGAGTGCCTTCTTTATCTACCATTAATACTTGATCATTCAACTGTGGGATTGAGGAAGGTGATATTGGGGCCTGAACAGACCTCACATTTGAGCAGCATCCAACTCTGAGAAGTACCAGTAGCTTTAAAAAAAGGCCAAAGAGTCTGCATCTCGACAGTCATATGCTACATAACAGTGTCAGTCCGTGATGGACTGCATTTACAAAGCTATACCATGTAGTCTAGGTGCATAGTGGGCTATACCATCCAGGTCTGTGTAAGTGCACTCTGATGTCACACAACGAAATTGCCTAACAATGCATTTCTCAGAACGTATCCTTGTTAATTAGCACATGACTGTTTAGAGTTGTGCAGTAAGCATATTCTTTACAGTAGTATGGGCAAAATTGTGTCATTTATTATAGGCCAGTGTTTCCAAAGGAACAATAGCTAAGCTAGCTTTTTATTCTATTCTGTATATACTTACTGTGTTCCCACAGAACACCAAAAACCAGAAGGTAGTGGTAAATTTTGTAATGCAGGATTAAAAATAGAATTGGAACTGTGTTAAGAGAACTAAGTACAAAAGCTATGGTTTGAAATAGTAAAAATTCTGGCAGATTACCGTATTTTTCGGACCATAAGACGCACCGGACCATAAGACGCACCAGTTTTTAGAGAAGGGAAATGAAGAAAAAAAGATTCTGAAACAAATAGTGTCCTAAAATATTTTATGTGCATTAAAACCCAACATCACAGTCATAAACACATGTAATCAACCCTGTAAAGTAAACAGCAGCATTTAGAACCATTTTAGAGCCGGGCAAGCACACAGAGACCACACAGAGCCGGGCAAGTAAAAAAAACTTTTTTTTTAAAGTATATGTGTAGGCTATATTTGGACCATAAGACGCAGGGACTTTTTCCCCCCACTTCTGGGGGGGAAAAGTGTGTCTTATGGTCCAAAAAATACGGTACTTACCCAAACCTAATAGAAATCCAGATGATTGCAAACAGTGTTATTTCCTTCAAGATACAAGCAAGGATTTTCCTTTCCCCCAGATTGCTGAGTGAATAGCTTACTTGGAAAGAGGGGCAGGGTGAATATATGTCTAAACAAATGAAGGAAATTTTTCCACACTCTTAGTAAGTAGGTTAACAAGATTTCAAAAGTCAGCTTACCTCAAATAGTATTGTTCTTAATTTATGATGTGTAGAAAATACAAGGAAACTCTAAGTGTAAAAAAAAAAAAAAAAACCTTACAGGCTATCTGGTACTTTATATTCTTTGTTGGAAATTAATTCAATTCTTGCTCATATTTTAAATAAAAAGCCTTCTCACCCTCGCTGGTTTGGCTCAGTGGGTAGAGTGTTGGTCTGCGGACTCATGGGTCCCATGTTCGATTCCAGTCGGGGATACATGCCTGGGTTATGGGCTCAATCCTCATGGAGGGGCATGCAGGAGGCAGCTGGTCAGTGATTCTCCCTCATCATTGATGTTTCTGTTTCTCCCTCTCTCTTCCTCTCTGAAATCAATTTAAAAAATATTTTTTAAAAAGTCTTCTCTGTGTCTTATCTGTGATCCCTCTTTGGAAACATAACAGCCTTCTCTTCCAAAGGATGGCCCTCGACCCTGTCTTTCCCAAGTGTGGGATAAATCAGCCCACACTAAGTCCTTCAAGCCTATGTCCTCTTCTTTTACCTAACACTTCAGCCTCATAGAAGTCTCTCTCTGTTTTCTGGACATGATATGTCTTTCTTATAACAAGGTCTTTGCACACACTCCTCTCCCTGGAATGCTCTCCCTTCAGCCACTCTTCCATGTGCAGTTTTCTTTAAGAAGATACCACATATGTTCTTGGCAAAGCCTTTCCTGATTGCATGAGAAGTAGTTATTCTTTCCTCAGGAGTTTCATAATTCTGTTATATCATGTATAATTGTTTGTACCCTCCCTACTGTGAACCTCTCCAGTGCTGGGAAGGAGTCACATTAATATTTTTATGCTAGTACAGTGCTTTCTATAAATAGACGTTCATTAAATGATAGGCTGATAAATGTATGGACTAATGGGCAAGCGGATAGATGGACAGATGGACAGATACATTCAAGCCAAGAGCATGAAGCACCTTGTAAATAAACATTTAACTAGTTAGGTGAATGCTGAGAGAGGAAATTGGGACTTAATTTTTTTATGATTTCTATTGATAGATAGAGTAACCATTTAATTTAGCATTCAAGCTGGGACATTTTTGAAAATACAGATAGCAGGAAGGATTTGCTACAAACAATTATGCCAGAATTATAGGCGTGAGCCAGGAATCTCTCAAACTTGAAAGAGGTGATCACTTTACTAGGTTACCAGGGAAAAGAACATTCTAGACAGCAGAACAGGTTTACCTAGGTGAAAAGTGACCTGTGTCATTTTCCTGTCTGCACCTCCAATTGCATGTGACTCTAAAGCAGTTAATTTATGTCACAGCTCTCCAAAGTAAGTAACATGACCACTAGGTACCAACTTTCATTTGTGTTAATAATGTGCAGTTTTGTGATGGAAACAATATGTAGACTGTTACCTCAGATGAGAAAATTACTGAGGAAGACCCCTTCTGAACCTAATCTCTCTTCCGTTAGTCTTCTCTAAAGTGTTTGCCTTCCCCTTCTGTTACTCCAGTGCCTCACATCTAATGTATGCTACATACGTATTTTCAATGATCTGCTTACTATTAAAGGAAAGGACCTTGTGTTTCCTGTCTCCAAGCTTTTTTCTGCTCTCTGCCTCTCTTCCAGCCTCTTGAAATCCTTCTTTTCCTGTTTTTTTTTTTTTAAACATACTAACTTTATTATATATTTTTTTAAATCCTCACCTGAAAACATGCTTTTATTGGTTTTAGGAAGAGAGGAAGGGAGGGAGAAAGAGAGAGCAACATCAGTCTGCTGCCTCCCCCAGGCGCCTGACTGAGGATAAAACCCGCAACCTGGCAGATTACTTACCCAATCATGGGGGTGTGGCCAGTGATATGTGACCTAACCAGAAGTTGAACCTATAACATTTCGGTGTGTATGATGATAAACAACTGAGCTGCCTGGCCAGGGCCCTCCTTTTCCTTTGTAAAGTATACTCTTTGCTAATGCTTTCTATACTCTTTGCTAATGCTTTCTCAGTTTAGTCTGACTCACAACATTCTCTGAGCTCTTAGTGTCTGCACATTCCTTTTTTTTTTTTTTTTTTTTTTGCAGTTATAGTGTACTTCTTTGTGGCATCTCTTTTATGATGTCCGTTTAACTTTTGTTGTGTTTGCTGTTCTTAAAATTAGACATTCTGCCTGAAAACTCTAAGAGCCTGTTACTCCATTATTTTAAATAGAATAATAAGATAAACATCAACCACAAATTCTCTACCAATTTCCTAAAAAGACAAACACAGTAAAATGCCTAAGTATAAATAACAAACTATCACATAAGGGTGTAAGATGCTTAAAACGTAACTTCCTGATCACATTAATTAATACTGTTTTTTAAAAATAGTTGTTTTGGGGGGAGGGAGGTAATGGGGGGGGTGCAACAGTTGTTTTGTGTGTAGTGTCCTGCCTCTCTTACCACCCACACTGGAGACCCAAGTATACCCTTTGACATTCTGATTTTGAAAATATTTCTATGATTTTGATATTTTATCAGTAACTGGGAACTTTTGTGGTTTTGTTTTTAAAATGTATTATTGAATTTTGGTGGCATGTATATACATTTTTCCTCTATAAACAACAGGAAAAATATTAAAAGATATATATTAAGAAAGAACAGGCATTCATTTAGGAAAACATTAACAGTAACAGATATGCCTGAATTTACTGAGCATTTATTATAATTTCTTGCTGATTACTTACTTATATGGCATATCTCCTTGGTGTTTTGTACATAATGTGCTAATTAAATATCTGTAGGTTGGCTTTAAATGTACCTCCCTATACCTCAGACCAAATAAGGAGATTGAGCCCTAAATAGAAAATGCACACATGCTGAGTGTGTGCCTGATGCCCCTCCAACCCCTGGGTGTTGTCTGTCTGTTTGTTTTGCAGGCTTTAACGCCAAAAGGAAAAAGAAAGTAGCCAAGATCTACCAGGCTCTGAACAGCGATCCCACTGACGTGGCTGCCCTTAGACGCATGGCCATTAGTGAAGGAGGCCTCCTAACGGATGAGATGAGACGGAAAGTGTGGCCCAAGCTCCTCAATGTCAACACCAATGACCCACCTCCTGTATCAGGTAAGATGCGGGGGAGTACAGGGAGAGGAGCTTATTTAAGAGGCAAGGAGAAAAGAATTTCAGAATCTTTGATTTTTATGCCAATGTCAAACCAAGAGTAGATGAGTAAATCTAAAGCATTTGAGGATATGATAATAAGGCCAAACTAATAAGTAGAATTTTATTCAAAAATGGAATGAGCTTTTATTGGCTAGGTAGAGAAGTTTATTAAAAATGTATATTCCAACCTGGCCCATATGGTTCAGTAATCCCCCAAGAACCAGGAGGTCAGACTCAATTCCTGGGTAGGGCATATGCCCAAGTTTTGGGCTCAATCCCCAGTAGGGGTGGGGCAGGAAGCAGGCAGTCAATGATTCTCTCTCATTTATGTTTCTATCCCTCTCTCTTCTCCCTTTCTCTCTTTCAAATCAATTAAAACATCCCTAGCCGGTTTGGTTCCGTGCATAGAGCATTAGCCTGTGGACCAAAGGGCCCCGGGTTCAGTTCTGACCACGGCCTGTACTTTGGGTACAGTCTCCTCCTTGGCCTGCGCCCTAGTTGGGGCTTGTGCGGGAGGCTCCCAGTTGATATGTTTTTCTCACATTTATGTTTCTCTCTGTCTTTCCCTTTCTCTCCCACTCTTCCTAAAAATCAATGGAAAAATTCCTCGGGTGAGGATTAATAACAACAACAACAACAAAAATAATGTATTTTTTTCTAATAACAACAACAACAACAAAAATAATGTATTTTTTCAAAAATACATATTCCAGTCCATATTCACTTAGAGATTGGTTGTAGGAATCTGTATTTCAATAAGCACTCCACCTAATTCTGATGTAGATGAACTACATTTTGAGAAGCAGGCTATGGGGAGAAATAATATTTTTTTTAAAAAAGCCGAAACCGGTTTGGCTCAATGTAGAGCGTTGGCCTGTGAACTAAAGGGTCCCGGGTTTGATTCCGGTCAAGGGCAGGCAGGCACATTCCCAGTGTGGGGTGTGCAGGAAGCAGCTGATCAATGTTTCTCTCATCAGTGTTTCTGGCTCTCTATCCCTTTCCCTTCTCTATGAAAAATCAATAAAATATATTTTAAAAATAAATTTAAAAAACAAACACAAAAGCCCTAGCAGGTTTTGCTCAGTGGATAGAGTGTCGGCCTATGGAGTAAAGGCTCCCAGGTTCCATTCCGGTCAAGGGCACATGCCCAGGTTGCCGACTTGATCCCCAGTAGTGGGTGTGAAGGAGACAGACAGTCATTCAGTGATTCTCTCTCATCATTGATGTTTCTATCTCTCACTCTCCCTTCCTCTCTGAAATCAATAAAAATACATTTTTTTTTTTTAAGAATTTTTATTGGGAAATACTATGCTCCTTTTGGATTCTGAAATTCTGTAGTTCTGTGAAAAGCTATAACTTTAATCTGCAAGGCCTGTGAGGTAAAAGGAGTTCCTTGGAATATAGTGTAGATTACAGATAAAAGTACTGCAGAACAATGAACACATTTTTTTAAAATATATTTTTATTGATTTTTTACAGAGAGGAAGGGAGAGAGAGAGAGAGCTAGAAATGTCGATGAGAGAGAAACCTCGACCAGCTGCCTCCTGCACACCCCCCACCGGGGATGTGCCCGCAACCAATGTAGATGCCCTTGTCCGGAATCGAACCCATGATCTTTCAGTCCCCAGACCGACGCTCCACCACTGAGCCAAACCGGCTTCGGCACAATGAACACATTTTGTCATTCATTCAACAAACACTTATTGCTTTGTTGCTATGTATGGCAAAAGTCTGGCTCTTGGGGATTCTTTCACTCATTCAGAAGACATTAGTTGTGCTCCTGTTGTGTGCCAGATACTGGAGATAATTAAGACAGCCTCTGCCAGTAAAAGTTCACAGTGTCATAGTGCAGCAAGTAGGTGTAAAGTTGCCACTTGTTTAATATTTGAAGCTGGCTCCTTGGAGCTGCCTTTTGTTGGGAGGAAAAGGCATTAGCATGTTCACACTCTGAATCCTGAGATGGTATTCTTCTATCAGATTCCAGATTTCCCCATCTTTATAAGATGAAGTTTGTGTGGGGAAGTTTTTCCGAGGCTCCTCTGTTACCTTTGATATCGGTTTGTGGAGGAAATGTAGACTTGTTACACAACACTCAGTTTGGGTTGAGGGAAATGTACACTTGTTATATACGTATATATAACAGCTAGAGACTGCCTCCTTGCATTCACACTGTATTGGGCTTATCACCTGAACAGAAATAAAATGTCCTGTTTGCAGTGTGTTAGCTTTATAATTTCTGGGTCAACACAAGTTAGGTTCTCCTTTATATGAGTTTATTTTAATACTCCTTTCCTAACAGCTCAGTGCTTCCTAGACTTTACATATGTTAGAGTTTTTTTAGTGGTCTATGGTTTCCACATTTATGATCTTATTTGATCCTTACAGTAACCTGAGAGGTATATTATAGATGGGAACAATGCCATTTTTATAGATGTGGACTTTGAAATTCAGAGCAGTTCCCCAGTGATGCCACAGGAAGCCTCTGGCCTATTTGATCCTTACAGTAACCTAAAAGGTACATTGTGGAAGGGAATATTGCCATTTATAGATGTGGACTTTAAACTTCAGCGACAACACAGGAGGCCCCTGGCCTCCCGTCTTCTCTGCAGCTTTTCCACCTAACTCGATTACCTCCTGGACAATGCGATCCTTCCTCTTAGATCATCAAGACTGCATGTTTGCAATTAAACTTAGGATTTCTCTCCAATCGTATTTTGAGTCATGTCCTCCTGGCCTTGGTGTAATACCACAATATTTTGTTCCTGATCTGGCTTCCCAGACATTCCTGCAATGACATGTTCCTCTTCCTCCACTAGGGGAAAACCTACGACAGATGAGCAAGGACTACCAACAAGTGCTGCTGGATGTCAGGCGGTCCTTACGGCGGTTCCCTCCTGGTGAGAAGCTCTCTCCGTCTGTCTTGTTACAGGAAGGTTTCTGTCCCAGTTGCACTTACTTTCTTGTGTTGACACTTGCCAGTCCTAGGGAGTTTCCATCCCAGCACACAGTATGACTTAATATCTGTTCCCATTCTGCTGAGTCATTCTTTAATTACTCCATCACACTCAGACCCCCACTGAAACCCTGAGCCAAAAGTAATTTCTCTTGGCCTAGAAGTGGTAAATGAGAGAAGTTTCTTCCCCCCTTTCAGAGCCACAGAAACTTCATAGAGATTGCTAGAGCCATGAGTCTGGCTTTAAAGAGCAGGTTGGTTTGAAAGGGGGCATTAACAAGAACTTTTTTCTTTTCTTTTTCAAATTTTTACTGATTTCAGAGAGGAAGGGAGAGGGAAGGAGAGAGAGAGAAACATCAATGATGAGAGAGAATCATTGATTGGCTGCCTTCTGCACACCCCCTTCTAGGGATCGAGCCTGCAAATTGAGCATGTGCCCTGACCAGGAATCAAACCGTGACCTGCTTCATAGGTCGATATTCAACCACTGAGCCACATTGGCCAGACTAACAAGAACTTTTAACATCTTCTTTGATTAGATTTATAAATAGTGATATCTTGCATATATATGTATTGAGTTCCTTGGACTAGAAAGGAGGCCATTCTCTGCATGTTTAAAGAGTTTATTCCTAAAATTGCATCCCCATTCCAGGAAGAATGAAGGCAATTGGGCAACAAACCTCATGTTTATGATCTGTTTCTCTTCTTTTGGCAACTCCACATTTAGGTTCATGAAGAGAGAATTGCTAACAGAAAATCAGTTGCCATGGCAAACCAGTGTGTCCCAAGAAATGTTAAGGGGTTGGGGATGTAGCAGAGGATGCGCAATAGCCTGGGTGGAGGCTTAGCATGGTCCTAGAGATGTGGCAATGCCGGTGTCTACCGTGAGGCCTGGGAGGTAGAGCTGTGCGAGCTACGGCTCTGGCCCATGTTGGGGCAGACCCGCTGCTGCACCATCATGTTGGGGGATTTGGGGAGTGTGGCAAGACGGCGCTCCTTTGGGTGTTTGCCAAGGACACCTCCCCTGGGAGTTACGTCCCCACCATGTTTGGGAACTATACTGTGAGCTTTACGGCAGACAAGTGCACATTGAGCTCAATTTGTGGGATACTTCAGGTTCCTCTTCCTGTGATATCGTCTGGCCTGTGGCCTCTCCTAATTCAGATGCGTGCTCATCTGCTTCAGCAGCCAAGAAAAAACACTGAACAGTGTCCTTAAGAAGTGACAGGGAGACTCAGGAATTTTGCCCCAATGCCAAGGTTGTGCTGGTTGGCTATAAGCCAAACGTGTGGACTGGCCTGGCCACATTGGGGAAAGCTGTCCAAACAATGGCTTATCTCTGTTGCACATGAGCAGGGCACTGTGCTTGCCAAGCAGGTGGGGGCCGTGTCCTACATTGAGTGCTCTTCCCGTCCTCTGAGCACAATGTCAGGGATGTCTTCATGTGACCAGAGTGGCCTCATTTGGCAGTGACCATAGGTAGCTGCTGTAAGGACTCACACCTGGGACTGCAGCAATCTGCTCAGCCATCTGGCAGAAAGGCCAGACTGTGGGAACAGGAACAAAGGCGAGATACACAAGAATCCAGCCAAGCATTGCAACCTCATGTGAAGGGCCAGGGAGATATAGAGTGTCAGGAGGGGCGGTGAAGGGCACAATTGTTCTTCTGCTCGCGCCTTGTCTTCCTGACCTCCTGACAGGGCGAGCTGAATGAGCAATTCTCTTAGGCAAGGAACCCAGAGGCAGGAAGGGGTGCCACCATTCCCCATATCTTCATCCCCCTCCTCTCCACACACTGTTCCATGCTTCCATGTGTCTGGATCCACTCCGTTCATCAGTTTATTTTTTTAATTAGATTCCACATATGAGTAAGATCATGTAATACATGTCTTTGACTTATTTCACTTAGATGATAATCTCCAGGTCCCTTTATGCTGTCTCAAAGGATAAGAGATTCCTTTTTACTGCTGCATCGTATTCATGGTATAAATGTACCACAGCTTTTTTATCCACTCATCTGCTAATGGACACTTGGGCTGTTTCCAGACCTTAGCTATTATAAATTGTGCTGTTATGAACATAGGGGTATATCCCTTCTTTCTGATTGGTATTTCAGATTTCTTAGAATATATTCCTAGAAGTGAGATCACTGGATGAATCGGCAGATCCATATTAAATTTTCTGAGGAAACTTCATACTGTTTTTCCATAATGGCTGCACTAGTCTTCATTTCCACTAGCAGTGCACTAGGTTTCCCTTTGCTCCACATCCTTGCCAACACTTGTCATTTATTGATTTGTTGATGGTAGCTCTTCTGACAGGTGTGAGGTGATGACTCGTTGTTGTTTACATTTGTATCTCTGATGATCAGTGACTTTGAGCATTTTTTCATATAGTTCTTAGCCATCTGTATGTCCACTTTGGAAAAGTACCTATTTAGGTCCTTTGCCCATTTTTCAATTGGATTGTTTGTCTTCCTTTCATTAAGTTGTATAGGTTTCTTATATATTTTGGATATTAACCCTTTATCAGCTGTATCATTGCCAAATATATTCTCCCATACAGTGGGCTCACACACACTAAGTTTCTTTCTGAATTATTTAAGAATAAATTACAGCCCTAACCGGTTTAGCTCAGTGGATAGAGCATCAGCCTGTGGACTGAAAAGTCCCAGGTTTGATTCCGGTCCAGGGCATGTACCTTGGTGGTGGGCACATACCCAGTAGGGAATGTGCAGGAGGCAGCTGATCGATGTTTCTCTCTCATCGATGTTTCTAACTCTCTATCCCTCTCCCTTCCTCTCTCCTTTAAAAAAAAAAAATAATAATTAATAAATAAATAAATAAATAAATAAATAAATTATTTCAGGGTGTATAACATGGTGTCCCTTTGTTCCTAAATATTTCAGGGTGTAGTTCCTAAAAAACAAGGCACATATATAATCACAGTACATTTATCAAAATCAGTAACAACATTAAAAAATACTGTCTAATCTATAGATTTGATTCAAATTTCATCATTTATATCATTTATGTCCTTCATAGGAAAAGAAAACAAATTCATTCATTTCCCATTCAGGCATCATATCTCTTTAGCCTTATTTAACCTGAAATAGTTTATATTTTACTAGAGGCCCCGTGCATACGATTCATGCCGGCTGGGCACCAGGCCAGTTATTTTATAAAATTCCCCTTAATTTGAGCTTGGTATTTCCTCAATGTTTAGGTTGATACATTCTTTCATGTGTTTGTTTTCTTTGTTGTTGGTTTGTTTGTGTGTGTTTTTAAATTCTCACCAGAGGATTTAAAATAAATTTTTCCATTGATTTTTAGAGAGAAAGTGTAAGGGAGGCAGGAGAGGGAGAGAGAAACAGAGAAGGAAAAAGGAATGGAGGGAGGAAAAGAGGGAGAGAAGGAGGGACAGATGTGAGAGAGACACATGGACTGGTTGCCTCCAACCAAAGTACGTGACCTTGACCCAGAATCTAACCTGAGACCCTTCAGTCTGAGGGCTGATGCTCTAAGTACTGAGCAACTGGCCAGGGCGGTGTATACATTCTTGATAGGAATACCACAGGAGTGATGCTGAGTTCTTTTCAGTACATCAGGGGGAACATGCTGTCAGAGTCACACTTCTGGCCTGTGAACAGTGGGGACTTAGTTAAGAAGGCGGCTGGGCTCCCAGTGTAAGGTTGCTAGTTGGTGGCTCTTTTTTGTATGTCACATATTTCCTATATGTGTGTGGATCTAGAGATGTGTTACTAAGATGCAACTTTTCTTTTCTTAAATACTTTGTCTGAAAATCCATTCCTGTCCATATTCCTAATCTCTGTTGCTAGGCTGCTTGCCATACTTACGTGCATCTCTCCTCCCCACCCAGGCATGCCAAAAGAACAGAGAGAAGGGCTCCAGGAAGAACTGATCGACATCATCCTCCTCGTCCTGGAGCGCAACCCTCAGCTGCATTACTACCAGGGCTACCACGACATTGTGGTCACATTTCTGCTGGTGGTCGGGGAGAGGCTGGCAACATCGCTGGTAGAAAAAGTATCTACCCACCACCTCAGGTACCAGCACAGAGGGATACAGGAGGCTGGGCATCACTTCCCAAACCCCCTGGGGTAACTCCACAGGCCATTTCTAATCACTGTTTTCAATGGTGTTAGCTCCATTCCATTCTCACCCTTATCTAAGTGTTTGGTCTGATCATACTCATTGAATTGTCTCCCTCTAGGGATTTCATGGATCCAACAATGGACAACACCAAACATATATTAAACTATCTAATGCCCATCATTGACCAGGTGAATCCAGAACTCCATGACTTCATGCAGAGGTATATATGTGTCTATATTTATATGTACACATACACACACACACACACACACACACCTTCAACCTTCTCTACCTTTGTTTCTTCCTCACAAGCCTAGCTCCATCATTATCTTACTAGAGGCCCGGTGCACAGATTCGTGCATCAATGGGGTCCCTCAGCCTGGCCTGCGCCCTCTCACAACCCATGACCTCAAGGGATGTCTGACTGCCGGTTTTGGCTCTGCGGGAATCAGCCAAAACCGGCAATCCGACCTCCCCCGCGGGCTATAGTAGTGAATGAAGCCGCAGGCGGCCAGGGAGGAGCCCAGCCCAGGCTGGGTGCCGTGCCGCTCCCGCTCATCCCAGCCCTGCTGAGCCTGTTGCCACAGCTGTGCTTGGACAGCTAAGCAGCACTCCCGCTGTGGGGACGCACTGACCACTGAGGGAAAACTCCTGCGTTGAGCATCTGCCTCCTGGTGGTCAGTGCGCATCATAGCAACTGGTCAACCGGTCATACAGTCGCTTAGGCTTTTATATATATAGATAGATGTTGATATGTAGATACGGATCTTCTGAGTTTTCTTTTGTTTAAAATATATTTTTAGCTGAAACCGGTTTGGCTCAGTGGATAGAGCGTCAGCCTGCGGACTGAAAAGTTCCCGGGTTCGATTCCGGTCAAGGGCATGTACCTTGGTTGCAGGCACATCCCCAATAGGGGGTGTGCAAGAGGCAGCTGGTCAATGATTCTCTTTCATCGATGTTTCTAACTCTCTATCCCTCTCTCTTCCTCTCTGTAAAAAATCAATAAAATATATTTTTAAAAAATAATTATATGTGTGTGTGTGTGTGTGTGTATAATTAGTTTTAGAGAGGAAGGGAGAGGGAGAGAGATAGAAACATCAATGATGAGAGAGAATTGAGCCCGCAACCTAGACATGTGCCCTGACCAGGAATCGAACATAACCTCCCAGTTCATAGGCCGACACTCAACCACTGAATCATGATGGCCAGGCCTGAATTAACCAGCGATCTGGATAATTCAGTTCTGTACACAGACTTAGAGCAGATGTTGAGTGCTCTGCTCTTTTGGGGATATATGAGAGGTGACAGCTCATTCTCTTGAGGAGTTTGCATCTAGAGGGAATAGTTGGACAAGTTAAGTATGCCAACATAGACTTTGAGGTTATTGCCACAAGAGACCTGTAGGATCCAGGGGTAAGAAGGACACGGCCATCTGTGGATGGTAATATTTACCAGGTACCAAGGAGAAGAAATATTTCTTTGCAAATTTCATATGACTTATATTTCTCTTCTGTTTAGTTGGAAATTTGTCCTTGGCCAATGACTGACTTTTTAAAATTTTCATTGATTGATTAACTGATTTTTAGAAAGGGAGAGGAACATCGCTTTGTCGTTCCACTTAATTTATGCATTCACTGGTTGATTTTTGTATGTGTCATTACTGGGGATTGAACCTGCAGCCTCGGTGTATCAAGACAACGCTCTAACCAACTGAGCAAACCGGCCAGGACCTTTTCCTTTCAAATAATAGCTATGTCTTAATATGTTTCAGTCACCTCGTGTTAACTAAAAAATAAACAGAGTTGTTTTAATATGTACTTGTGCCCCCAAAAGAGCATGACTTTCTCAGAAGGAAAATTATGGTATAGTTTTCTCTAAATAGGTACTTTTTGTTCCTGTAGTAGACATTTGTTGGTCATTAGAGCACCTAGTGAAATAAGGCAATCAGGGACCTATTGTAGTGTTAATATCATGATGGGGGGTACAACTTAAGAACTTTGTGTTTTTTAGGGAGAAAATGCTGAATTTCTCATAAAGTATATTTCCCAAATGCTTCCTTCTAATAGCACTGGAGACAAAGAGGGCCCAGAAAAGGGGAAATGCTCACTCAGCAGGGAGCCTAACATTTGTTTCTTTGTTCCTAGTGCTGAGGTCGGGACCATCTTTGCCCTCAGCTGGCTCATCACCTGGTTTGGGCACGTCCTGTCTGACTTCAGACACGTGGTGCGGTTATACGACTTCTTCCTGGCCTGCCACCCTCTGATGCCCATTTACTTTGCAGCTGTGGTAGGTACAGGCCACAAGCCAACAGCTAGGTTCACATCACCCAACCCAGCTTGATCATTTCCCCTAAAGCACATGTGTCAAACACAAGGCCCGCGGGCCAAATCCGTCCCGCCAGGCCTTGCAATGTGGCCCGCACCACGCTGTCATCACTGCACTCCGCTGCGTTTCCATCACAATGACAGTTTATGACTGTTCAGTAAACCATTCGGCCCGCGATTTAGGCTGGATTTTAGATTTTGGCCCCTTCTCTGATTGAGTTCGACACCCCTACCCTAAAGGGAAACCAGGGGTTATGGGAAGATGCAGAAGACAGCATTTCCTAGGCTGGTGTGCCTAGACACCATTTTGTGCAGTGGTAATGGGGAATGTCATGGGGGCAGAAATGTTCTGTGTGACACTAAGGTTGGGAAAAGTTGGTTAAATGAAGATAAACAGATTTGTTTATTACATGACTAGAGGCCTGACACAAAATTTGTGCAAGGGGCTCAGCCCTCGCAGCCCCAGCTTCGTCCAGAAGGTTGTCCGGCTGTTCGGTCTAATTAACATATTAGCTCTTTATTATATAGGATTCTTTTGAACGTTTAAAGTGTTTCCCTACACTTGAATTCTGTGTTCTTGTTGTCATCTTCTGGAATGAGTGCAAATTGCCAACTTTGGGTCTAAGGAAAGATGGGGTGTGGTATTGTGATAGAAAGTTGAGATGGTTTGGGGGTGCTCCTGTTATTAGAGGGCCTGAATCATTGGGGTGGGGTGGGTGGAGGTGAAGGTGTGGGCTTACAGGCACTCTTCATTGTTCTTTAATGAGAACAAGATCATTCTTTCTATGGTTTTGAACCATTGTTTTCTGTGCTGGAGCTCCAGGAATCTCCCAGGAATCCCTCTCCTCTTCTTCCTCCTAAAAGAATCTCCGTTATTTATTGTAATTGGTCAGTCTTTCACATCTTAGGGTAGAAGTTTGCCTCCCACAGGAAGACCCAGCCCAGTAGGAAAAGCACTCAGATGTGTACATTATTATGTTGTAGATGGATACAAGCGTTTGCTGACATTTGGAGTGAGCCCTGTCACCAGTTTAAATTCATCTCTAGGGAGAGTGAAATGCACATGACAAGACTCCGTACGTTCTGGTCCCCGATGTGAGGCTTTGCTTTTCACAGATCGTGTTGTATCGAGAAGAGGAAGTCCTGGATTGTGACTGTGACATGGCCTCCGTTCACCACCTGTTGTCGCAGATCCCTCAGGACCTGCCCTATGAGATGCTGATTAGTAGAGCCGGAGACCTTTTCGTTCAGTTTCCCCCATCTAGACTTGCTTGGGAAGCAGCTGCCCAACAGCAAGCCAACAAGTGAGTGGACACAAGCCACTGGTTGGGGGTGGGAGGTGTTTGTTAGTGAGCAGAAGTGATGGGAGATGGTGCCTGGTCAGGAGAGGGCTGGGGGATGTTTCCAGAGTTCTAAGCTTGTGCCAGCAGAATCCCTACTTTAGTCTTGATGGGTCTTCATCAAGAAGAGTTTCTGAGCAGTAGATGGCTCTGCCCTCAGCCTATGTAATCTAGTTTTTCTTTCCTGCCTCCTCTGTTTCTTTCATATTCTTCCTTTTCTCCAGAACGGCAGCCTCTACTTTCAAGGACTTTGAGCTGGCATCCACCCAGCAGAGGCCTGACATGGTACTGCGGCAGCGGTTTCGGGGACTTCTTCGGACTGAGAATCGAGCAAAAGACGTCCTGACCAAACCAAGGACCAACCGCTTTGTGAAGCTGGCGGTGATGGGGCTGACCGTGGCGCTTGGAGCCGCCGCCCTGGCGATGATGAAAAGTGCCCTGGAGTGGGCCCCCAAGTTTCAGCTGCAGCTGTTCCCCTAAATGCCAGAGGCGATTCTGCCTCCGGCATTGCGTTAAGGTCTCGCCCTTCCATGGAAGGATGGGGAGGGGTGGGATGTCCTTTATTAAAAGGGTTTCTGTCAAGGGTTTTGTATTCCTACCACCCTTCCCTGCCACTCCATGGTTTGCCTTTGCTTCAGAGGCCAATAGCAGAACCTGTGTGACACTGGGCACTTGGGGCCTGGGCATAGGACTCTCCTCCCTCTCAGTGGGCTTCTGAGTGTGCTCTCCACTGCCGCCTCTTGTGTTGGAGGAAGTGGGGGTTTTAGCTCCCAGCTGTCTTTGGAACCTTCTGGGCCTGGTCACTGGGACCTCTTGGCCGCTGCCCAGTAGTAAGTAAGCTGGACCTTTGAAAGCCCTCCTCACAGCTCCTCCTGTTCTGTCTGCTTTGGCCAAAGAAGTCCGATGGTAGAATGAAGGCAGCGGGCAGAGGAGGTAGCCCAGGAACAGCAGCTCTATTAGCTGGTCAGAAATCAGAGAGGCAGTTGGGAACTGGGTTACTGGATAACTCCTACTGGTTTTCAGTCTAGAAATCACAGTATTTCCAGACAAACAGGAAGGAATGTTAAGTTATAAGGCCCACACATAGTCTGGTTTTGCCTACCATTTTTCCTTTTTTAAATCTTCACCTGAGGATATCTTTCCATTGATTTTTAGCGAGAGTGGTAGAGAGGGAAAGACAGAGAAATATCAATATGAGAGAAACACATCGCTTGGTTGCCTCCTGCATGCACCCTGACCAGGGCCCAGGCTGGGGAGAAGTCTGCAACCAACGTACATGCCCTTGATCAAAACCAAACCCCGGACCCTTTGGTCTGCAAGCTGACGCTCTATCCACTGAGCCAAACCAGCTAGGGCTGGTTTTTTTTTTTTTAATCCTCACTCTGAGGATATGTTCCTTGACTCTAGGGAGAGAGAGTGAAACATCGATGTGAGGGAAACATTGATAGGTTGCTTCCTTCACCCCCCTTGATTGGGTATCAAACCCCCAACCTAGGTATGTGCCCTGACCGGGAATCGAACCTGTAACCCCTTTGGTGCACGGAATGATGCTCTAACCAACTGAGCCTGACTTGGCTCTCCCCTCGCCCCCGTTTTTTTGTTTTGTTTTTCTGCTACCTATTTGCTTTTTAAAGATACTTTTATGACTATTTTTTGAATTATGCAACACCCAATATATAAAGCACCCTCGCTTTAAAAATAATAGTTCCTTCTGGAAGAAAATAGTTCTCATCGGAAGGATGATCTTCGAAGACCGTGAGGGTTCCTTTTACCCAATTGTTTAACATTTCACATTAGCCAGAGCTGCTGTTTGTAACAGCCCGTTCTCCCAAAGTGCCGTCCTTGTGTCTCCCTTTCCTGTTTTCCTCAGATCACCTGTCTGTCCCAGCTGGCACCCCCTCGCCACCTCGGCTCGTTTCGGGGGTTTGATTTGTCTCCTTAGCTGCGGTCTCTCCTTCCCGGTTGGAAGCGTCAGTGGAGACCCAGTCCCCAGAAAGGGAGGGCCTGCAGCCTGAAGAGCGGCCAGAGCCGGAACAGGCCGCTCCTCGCTGTGGCCGGGGAGCGGCCACGGACAGCTTTTCCTGTGAGCCACGCCAGCTTTGTTCCAGAGAGCTCTGGCTTGGAAAAAAGTGCCTTTTGCTTTAAAGAACGGGGGTGTGTAGTCTGAAGCAGCCATGTACTTTGTATTTTCATGGTCTCTCTCCAGCACTGTTCTGTGTTGACAGTGTTTTCATGTGAACGTGCCAGAAGCACTCTGGCTCCTCTGCGCAGACCTCCCCTCCCGGTGCGCCCCTGTGTGCGAGTGGAGGGCATGCAGCGTGCCAGGCAGCTGGCCGGCCCGGAGACGGTCCGAGAGGCGGCTCTCCTGTTACACTCAGCACTTTAGAACCAAAAAGCTCAGTGATGGGCCATTCTCCACAGCAGGAGTCCCACCTGGGCTGAGAGTGGTGTGGGTGGGTTAACCCAGAAAGTGGAAGATCTGTCAAGAAAAGGAAATTCTTTCAGGATCCAGAGGGGATGACGTGACAGATTCTCCCAGTCTTCTCCCTCAGCAAGTTTGTCCTCTTGTTACAAATGGACGGCGGCAGCAGCTCCTGCCACAAGCACCCGAGCCGTCTGCAGGACTGCAGACACTGATGGGGGAGAGGAAAGGAGGCGCACGTGGTCAGGGTCCCAAGGCCACAGCTTTTTGGAACCCAGGAAGCGAGTGGCATTTGCTTTAGTTGTGGCCTAAGAAGGAACAAGTTCATTTGTGTGATAAGCTTTGCTGACATCAGGATTCACCTTGTTGATGAGAAGAAACCATTATCTTTTTACCTTCAGGTGGTTACTATTCTGTAAAGAATGTGTGTAAATATTTTGTACAGAGCCATATATGAAATACACAACCATATGTGGTTACTAATCTCTGTCATTCTGTCCTGTCTGCCACTTAGTAGGACTAGACTCTGGTCTTAGACAAATGGCCTTGGTGTTCGCTGCCTTCCACGCTGGCCTGGGACTGCTCTCTCTCTGGACTCCTGGTCAGCCTTGAGTTGCCTGGAGAGCTGGGATGATACCTGCAAGTCCTGTTTCTGTTTCACCTGCAGTAAATGTGATCTACACAGGCCGGCTGCCGCCAGGTGCCACTGGTTAAGCAGCAAAAGTGGTGTGGGGTGCTAGTCTGGGCGATCCTGACTATTTTTCACACTAATCTGGGGGTGCCCCTTGTTCCAAAGGCTGGCATTCGGGTTTGGAACCTAAGCAGAGCCTTGTGAACGTAATTTTGCCTCCACGTGTCATTTCTGTCCCAGAGGAGCTGTGGTGCTTTTTCTTGCCAAGCTTTTCTAACATGACATCCCAGCGGTTGGGTATTGGGAGCCAGAACAGTTGCCACCATCCTGGGGATGGGCCGATCACAGGGGCAAGAATCCATGTTGTCTGGGATGTTTATTTCCCTGTCCCAGAGGGGCGAGGGGAGAGGGCCCAAGGCTGAACGGCATCACAGCCCCCTGACCTCGTCCCACCACTGTAGCCAGCTGCCCATGCTGCCCTCTGACCTGATACTTAGAATGTGGAGCTGGGACACGGCCCAGGACACTGCTGGCCTCTGGAGCTCACACCGTGGTTGCATTGAAGGAACAATTTGGGTGGCAGATTCACTGGCCGTTTCATGGGAATTGATTAGTGTAAAAGTAGAATTTGAAAATTGGAACATTGAAGGAAAGGTGTACGTTGTGTGAGAAATATTTGTGTTTTTTGTACTATTTCCCTAAAAATCTTGGAATTTACTGATAGGAGTAGATGGCTTACAGTGAGACTGCTAAATGGCCTCAAAATGGTGAGGCAGGTCCCTGGAAAGGCCCAAGTGATTGGAGAGTGGGGGCTTTTGGTTCCATCCCCTGACCTAGGAGAGGGATGGCTGGAGATTGAACTCCACAACCTTGATTCAGATGCTGACAGCTTCTGGGTTGGTGAACTCATTGAAATGCTGGGAGGGAAGTGCATCCAGAGAGGACTGGGAGGTCTGCACCCTCTCCCCATACCTGGCTCTACTCATTTCTCTCATTTCTGAGCCGTTTCTGAGTGATACTCCTTATTAAAAATTGGTAACCATAGTGTTTTCCTGAGTTCTAGCAAATTATTAAATCTGGGGGAGTTGTAGGGACCCCAGAATTTGAAGTTGGCCAGGGAGAAGTGTGGGTAGCCTGGGCACTGTTTGCGGTTGGCATCTGAAGTGGGCAGTCTTGTGGGACAGCCCTTTAATTTGTGGGATCTGATGTTAACTCCAGGTGGTGTCAGGATTGAATTGTTGGACACCCAGTTGGTGCTGGAGGATCGGAGAAGTGAAGGCTGAGGGAAAAGAAGTACAAAAGTACCAGCTGAATAAAGTGTGGGTATTCTGTAGACAGCAAGCCCAGCAGGACCTGGGTTTGGGGTGTGGAGATGGAGAGGGCAATGGTAATGGAAGGTACTTAGGGTTCAGGTCTGGGACAACTTTGAACTGTGGAGGAGAGTGGGACTCCAGGCGATTTGGGAGTGAGGCTGGGCCCAATACTGGGTCCTGAGAGAGAATTATTGGAAGCAATAATTATTGGCAAGTGTGTTACTTCATGGCAGTTTGATCTGTTGCAAGTTCAACATCTGAGACTCGTCCTATATAATAAAAGGCTAATATGCAGATTGACCAAACAGCAGATCCACTGGTCGCTATGACATGCACTGACCACCTGTGGGCAGATGCTCAAAGCAGAAGCTGTCCCCTGGTGGTCAGTGCGCTCCCACGGGGAGCACCACTCAGCCAGAAGCCCTGAGCTGGGCTCATGGCTGGTGAGTGCAGCGTCAGTGGCCCGAGCCTCTCCCGCCTCTGTGGCAGCCCTAAGGATATCCAACTGCCCACTTAGGCCGCTCCCCACATGCTGGCCATCCCATGGGGGCTCCTGGACGGCGAGAGGGCACAGTCTGGGCTGCGGGGCCCCTTCCCCCGAGTGTACAAATTTTGTGCACTGGGCTTCTAGTTGTCAATTACAGTAAGATGAATAGTCCCATCTCTCAAGGATGTTTGGGAAAATGCTTTACAAACTGTGAGGTCATGCCAGAGTTTTGATTCCATTTTGGTAAACAGTTATTACCAAATGCCTTTAGCCAGCCCTGGGCTTGGGACCCATGTTCATTCAGAGATTAAGTGGTGATTAAGGAGAATAGGCCAAAGGCTTTTGCCAAATCCAACCAAGAGATGTTAGGCCTGAGGCTCGGCCTGACTTTGTCCTTTCCCTGCCCTGCTGTCCTTCGTGTTTTCTGTGGCTCCTGCTGCCTTTTTCTGTCTTCACAAAGGCCCTCTACTTGCTAGCAGTATTCTTCCCAGACTTACAAATGGTTGGAATTTGTCCAGGAACCTTGGTGAGCCAGCAAGGCTGTGGGCTTGCCTCCCGCTTCCTGCTTTTGAGCGAGTGGCTTTCACGCCAGCCCAACACTAGGGGAAGACACGTGGCTGTGGGCACGTCTTCCACTCCCTGTCCATAGCGGTGGCGGCGCTTTATCTGAGCAGTGGGCTTCCGCTTGCCTTTCCTGTCCAGGAGACGGAGATTATGGCGCACAAGTATGTTGGGACCTGCTGCTTCCTCAGGTAGGTGGTCTGAGTCCAAAGCTATGGGGCTTGGTTTCAAGTCTGCTCTGGCCAGTTGGTGATGGATTCTCAAGAGCTTGGGCCCAGGCCTGAGGTAGCCCCTTGGGAGAGCGTGGCACTTCCCCTTGACCCTGCAAGAGAGCACTTATGAGCCTCACCCCCTGGTACACTGAGCGTGGCACTGGAGGCCAGAACCCTGGGGCTGCCCTGACCCCCATTTTGGCTGCAGCAGACTCGCTCCCTGGGCGAGCTGGCGTGGAGTGGGCCGAGGGAGAAACTAGCCATCGAAGCCCCTCTGCCTGTCTTGTCCTCATTTTGACCAGCCACAGGTAAACACTTCAACACCTCGTAGCCTTATGGAGCAGAAAGGCAGGCATTGAAAGGCCCTGTTAGCAGTCTGCTTCCTCTGAACCAAGAGAACTGTCTGCTTTTCTCATGTGCCCCAGCCCCCAAGGCAGGGGTGGGGAACGTCCAGCCCTCACGTCATTTGGCCCGGCCCTGCCAAGGCCTTAGGGGTGAGTTAATTAAATGTTTGACCAAATACAGCAGGCTAATTTTTCAAAAACAATATTTTTATTGATTTCAGAGGAAGGAAGAGGAAGAGAGAGAAATATCATTGATAAGAGAATTATCAATTGGCTGTCTTCACACCTCCCCATCCCCCACTCCCACCAGGTATTGAGCCTGCACCCAGGCATATGCCCTGACCAGGAATCAAGCAGCAACCTCGTTTCTAATTTTGTATGGCCCATAAATTACCTTCTATCCAAATGGCCCTTGGCAAAAAAAAAAAAGGTTCCCCGTCCCTGCCTAAGGGACACCAAGATGGACCCCGGAAGGAGGAGGGAGGAAGGAGATGGTAAGAGAGGGCTCTGCCCTGATCTGGGCCCCATCTTACTCCTGTGGACCAGGTCTCAACTGCTGTCCCTCAGGTCGGTGGCTCTGCCTGTCTGGCTCGGGGTGGGAGGCAGCCTGAGCATGCCCTGGAGCTACCACAGCTGCCAAGCAGGAAGGCATTCATGTTCTCTGATAGCTCTGCTCACAGTGCCTGTGGTCCAACTCCAGTCTTGGCCTCCAAGGACAGGTGGCATTGCGCTTCCAGGGGTTAGAACAAGTTCACTGCCCCAAAACCACAGGCCCCAACTTCCGGAGCCTGGAGTCCAGGCCTCGCACAGCAGACGCCTGCCTCTCTGATGATGCCCCATGGCTCAGCGCAGACATGTTGGCCATCCAACACCAGGCCTCACAGGGGAAGGGAGTGGGTGCAAGAATGCGGTAAAACTGAGAGAAGGAACACCCAGAGCTCTCTCTATTAATCCCTGACCAACACACAGAGGAGACTGATAAATACTGCTGAACCGATGCTGTGCCCTTTACCTGAGACACTAAAATTAGGATGGGCAGCCTCACCAGCAGCAGTTTTACCTGATTCTGACGTCTGTTCCCCGACCCTGGAAGCCCACTCGTGGCAGAGGGAGCAGCAAGCCTTTCCTGCCGGCCTGTTCCTGCTGCCTTGGCCCCTTCTGCCCCTCAAGCCCACACGGACCTGCAGAACCTGCTCTGTGGCCTCTCAACACACTGCAAACTTCCCCTGTACACGCCGACATCCTACCCGCTCAAGCTGGGCACAGGGGTGCCAAGCAGCTCACACATACTCTTCCTGTTGCTTCCTGCAGAGTCCCAGTCCATGCCCCTCTCACTCAGACATCTCTCATCCCTCCCTGGAAACCGCCTTCATTAGCTGCACAAGCAGCAGAGGGGGAGTGGAAGCGGGGCCAGATGAGCTGTGCCTTGGGAACTGCTAGGCCTCCCTCCTGGCTCCAAACAGGGTCAGCAGCAGTCCTCGGGCCCCAGGCCTCCAGCAGCAAAGCCAGAGAAGTCAGCCCAGAAAGCCGCCGGGAAGTGGGCCGAGTGCGTGGTATTCGGGAGGCGAGGTGGTCCGTGGGTGGGGATGTTCGGACACGCAGGGCTCTCGAAGGCTCTATCTAGCAGGCTGATGGCAGGGCTGTTTAAGGCGGGGCCAGGCAGAGGTGGGAGCCACAAAGGACAGATGAGCGGTCTGGCCAGCAAGCCCCAGGGGAAGGGCAGAGGCGGCCGTGGACAAGAGGCAGCCCTTGCAACACCCACACAAACAAGGCCGCGTGCTGTGGCTCTGCTGGGTCCCTGTCCCCACCAAGCACACAGGCGTCTCCCCGGCCAGAATGCAGAGCCAAGCACCTGCCCTGTCCCACAGCAGCTGTGGACGTGGGGCTGGGTCAGCGTGCGGACTGGGCCATCTGCAGCTCAGTGACAGTTCTGACAGCTGGGGTGGCAAGGAATCCCGTTCACCCGGCACCGGCAGCCCCCGCTGGTGTCTCCAGGGCCCTGCAGAATGGGGGAGAGAGGTCAGGGCAGGGATATCCGTCACCAAAAGCTCCAGGCCCTGCTTCTAAACGGGCCCTCGGCCTCAGCAGCCTGGCGGAGGCCATCACGAAGGCCTTTCTGGGCACCAATTACATGGCCTCAATCTGCCTCACCCGAGACCCAGAGTAGGGAAGGAGCTGATGGGTCTCTGCATATTCTGGAAGGTCAGGACATGGCAGCATGAAAAGGGCTGCTTCCTCCACCTCCACTGTCTGAAGCCTGTCTGTAACCATGACCCCCAATTCCAGGAACACACCTCTAACTTGATAGCTATCACATATGAAGTGCTCGCAAAATGATAAGCATCGTGCTACACCCGTTTCTTACCCTTTTTCATTTGATTCTGACAATAAGCCTAAGTAAGACAGGCCCAGCTGTCACCTCCATTTTCCAGATGAAAAAACTGAGGCCCAGAGAAGGCAGTAACAGCCTAACCCACCCAGCCCGCTGTGCCAAAGCCAAGGGCCCACGCCACCTGACTCCACACTGAGCCCTTCGTCACTGTCCTCGGGCGAGGGCTGCGACTTTTTCTGTGAAGAGCCAGACGGAGATTCCAGCTTTGCAGCCACGCAGTCTGCCTTTGGAGCACAAAAGCCGCCAGACTCCATGTAAAAGAATAAGCAGGACTGTGCTCCCTTAAAACTTCACTATGGACCCCAAAAATCGGATTTCATGTGATTTTCCCATCACAAAATACTCTCTTGATATTTTTTAACCATTTAAAAAGTAAAAAATAGCCAAAACCGGTTTGGCTCAGTGGATAGAGCATCAGTCTGCGGACTAAAAGGCCCCAGGTTTGATTCCGATCAAGGGCATGTACATTGCTTGTGGGCACATCCCTGGTAGGGGGTGTGCAGGAGGCAGCTGGTCGATGTTTCTCTCTCATCGATGTTTCTAGCTTTCTATCCCTCTCCCTTCCTCTCTGTAAAAAATCAATAAAATATAGATTTTTTTAAAAAATAAAATATATTAAAAATCAATAAATAAAAAGTAAAAAATATTTTTACTTCACTGGCTGTACAAATACAGGCGGGGACTGGATTGGGCTGTCGTTTTCCCATCTCCACTCCTGGGCAAGGCCCACGAGGGTCCCCTCCCCACCCCTCCTGAGTCCCTGCTCCCTGAGGACTCACCCCCGGGCCCCAGCGCGGGCCCTTGGTGACCCAGCAGATCTCGGTTTGGCAGACGGTGCAGCGGATCCAGTCACAGCCGTCCTTCTTCTGCACCACGATCTGGCACTGCGGGCAGTGCATGGCCTCGCCCTGCTGCAGCATGGACTGGGCAGAGCAGGGGCTGCCGTTGGGCCGGGCAGGGGCAGCGCCCGGCCTCACTCCCTCCCCGCGGCCCTCCCCACGACAGAGGAAAACCGCGACTCCGCTGGAGGGGAATCCCTCTCCGAGGCTCCGTCTGCGGCCTCCTCCCTCCACCCAGACACGTGTCCTGCTGCTGGCCACCTGAGCCCCCATCCCGAGCCCCAGCTCTGGCTGGGAGTGATGCCAGCGGGGGGGAAGAACCTCCAGGGCCCATAAACCACAGCCCTGCCAGCTCCCGAACTCCAACCCCCAGGTCCTCAGCCCTTCGCAGCCTCACCCTCAGCATCTCCGTCGTCTGCCGGGCGGCCTGGTCGTTCAGGGCCCGCAGGGCCAGGCCGTCCTGGTACTCCCTGCAGTTCATCTGCTCATGGATGGCCTGAGGGAGCGGGGAGCTCGAGATGAGAAGGCCCCGTTAGGGACTGGGGGGGTGGGGACGGAGCAGGCACCCACACAAGTACATAATGCCTCTAGGTGTTGTCACCGACCGGGCCTCACGTTATAAACCGTACACGCACTTCGCAGAACACACGGAGGCCAGGGGGGGGAAGCCAGGGTCGGCATGTGTGATAATACTTACCTGTTTATTCTAAGCCCTGATGGGCACAGAGACCCTCAACCACTCTCCCCAGGCTGAGGCCCTTTGTGCCTGGCTAGACGGAGACTAAGCCGGCTCAGACCGGTCTCCTTTCACCGGCCTCTGTAACCATCAGCTGCTGAGATGACAGGGGCAGGGGCAGGGGCAGGTTAGGGTCCAGGCTCAGGGTGGGGCTAAGGTTCAGTCCGGGCCAGGGCTCCGTCTAGGATGAGGGTCCATCTGGGATGGACTGAGGGTCAGGGCTCAGGTGCCATCAGGGACATGCAGCTCTAAGTCACGCCAACCAGGCCCTGCCCGGAACAAGCGCTGAGGGGCGTGAGCTCCTGGCGGGACGGGGTGCCTGGCGCGCGGGTCCCCATCCCACCTTGCAGAGCAGGCAGTTGACGCGGGAACACACGGGGCAGGTGAACTCGTTGACGTCGTCCTCGAAGAAGCACCAGCCCTTGCAGTCCGGGGTCTTGCAGTGGTAGCTGAAGGCACTGCGGTTCTCGGCGATGGAGACGCCCAGGTCCAGAAACCGCTGGTATTCCTCGGGGGTGAGCAGCTGCCAAGACCAGAGCCTCAGTCTCTGGGGCTCAGAACACCGGCTAGCAGCCCTCCCTCCACCAAACATGCTCCTGGAAGCCCCAATCCATAAAGCCCCAGGCTCGTTTCTTCTCCTCAGTATTTAAAGACTCCATTCAAGCGTGGATTAACGTTCTGGAGAGGCATGGGGGTGATGGCTGCACGACAGTGAATACACTTAACGCCATAGAACTGTGCGTTTAAAAGTGGGTACGATGGTAAATTTTATATACATTTTACCACGATAAAAAAAAGGAAAAATATGGACAAAAATAATAACAAGCGATTCTGGGGAATATGTGCATTTCACTCTGAGAAAGCAATGTGGCAGAACATTTCAACCACCCAAACTTCTCTGATCTTTTGGGACTCGCTCCACTTCTGGAGGTTTACCCTAAGCAAGTAATATTAAGGAGAAAGATACCAGCAAAATGTTCCTAGAAGCATGACTTATGAACTGAGACGCTGGAATTATTAAGAGGTATAAACAGGATCTATACCATAGAGACAATAACCTTTAGTAAGACTTTGTAGCAAAATAGCAAAGGCTGTGCTAGCCAGTTTTACTGCGGTCAGAGCGCTGGCCCACAGACTGAAGGGTCTCGGGTTCGATCCCGGCCAAGGGCACGTACGTCAGTTACAGGTGCTGGTCCCGGCAGGGGCAGGAGGCAAACAGTTGATTTGTCTCTTTCACATCAACGTTTCTCTCTGTCTCTCCCCTTCCCTTCTACTCTCTCTAAAAATCAATGGAAAAGATATGCTCAAGTGAGGATTAACCAAAAAATAAATAAAATAAGAAAACAGCAAAGGCTGTCATATCTATGCTGATTATTACCAGTAAAAATCATGCCCGGCCAGCACGGCTCAGTGGTTCAGCATTAACCCAAGGTTGCAGGCTCAATCCCCAGTAGGGGGCATGCAGGAGGCAACCCGTCAATGATTCTCTCTCATCATTTGTGTTTCTCTCTCTCCCTCTCCCTCTCTGAAGTCAATAAAAAAAATTTTAAAAATAAATAAATCATGCCTACATTCTGTATCTTCATTGGGGTGGTGGTTACAAGAGACATTTGTCAAAACTCACCCAATAGTACCCTTACAATGAGTGTGTTTTATTGTATGCATAGTATACCTTAATGAAGCTGATTTAAAAAGGAAAGATATCATGTCTGCCCAGAGACACCGAAGTTAACAGGAGAAAAACACAATCGGGGATCTGCTGGGATGGTGGGTCATGGGGACTTTTCTTTCCTTTCTGTCCTAGTTCTTTGTGGTTTAGACATGTTTTTTGTAAAACCAATCTGCACTGCATTACTCTGCTGATCCCCGTCCCTTCTACTCGCTGCCACCCTGGGTCACTGTGAGGCTCATCAACTCCCAGGGGCTCCAGGCAAGCATGGCCCTGTGGCCCTGGCCTGGAGGACTGATGGGGAGCACCTCTGGGCAAAGACCATGGGCACCGGTCACAGGGACTGACCCTCCAGGCCCAGGGAGGAGGCCTCAGCAACCTTCCAGAGCCCCCTCCGGAGACCCCAGAGGAGATAAAACGGGGCTGCTCTTGGGGTTAACTGTGGAAGTCCTCAAGTCCTACCCCTCTGTCAGCCCACTTTCCCTTGAGGCAGAACTCCTTGGGCTCCACGGAAGGCCTGGTGAAGTCAGGGTTCTCAGAAGCAGGGCCACAGGAGGCGGGAGTGAGGGGGAGAAGCAGGGTCTGGTGTGTGTGCCTGTGGGGTCCCCCTTTGGACCTCAGCCACCTTGGCCAGGCCTCATGTTTTTGCCTGGGTATCTGAAGATGCCCAGTTCTGGGAGGGCCACTGCCCAGCAGTTTAAAAACCATAAATCAAGCCCAACAGTCCACTTTACAGATGGGGAAATGGAGGCCCAGAGGGAGATGAACAGCAATCAGGGAGAGAACCTGATAATAGCATTAACAGCAATAGCGAGCGTCCACGTGCACACACACACACATTCACACGGACAGCACTATGACAGACGGCACACACACACACACACACACACACAGACAACACTATGATAGATGGCGCACACACACACACGGGTGCACACACAGACAGCACTGTGACAGTCTGCACATGCACACACACACGTGCACACAGACAGCACTGTGACAGGTTGCACACATACTGGTACAGACACAGGCGCACACAGACACACTGTGCCAGATGCTTGAGGAATGGCCCCAATCTGTAACTGCCTCCCTGACTCCATGCTCATGGTGGTGCCTTTTGCACAGAATCTGGGCTTTAGCCAGTGGAGCAGCAGCAAGTGTGAAAGGAGCAGAGACGTGAAAAGCCCTCCTGCCCTGGGCCCCCTCTGGCCGCCCCGGGCCCCCCGCCTCTGGCCGCCCCGGGCCCCCCCTCTGGCCGCCCCGGGCCCCCTCTGGCCGCCCTGGGCCCCCTCTGGCCGCCCCGGGCCCCCTCTGGCCGCCCCGGGCCCCCCTCTGGCCGCCCCGGGCCCCCTCTGGCCGCCCCGGGCCCCCTCTGGCCGCCCTGGACCCTCCCTCTGGCCGCCCTGGACCCTCCCTCTGGCCGCCCTGGGCCCCCTCTGGCCGCCCCCCCCCCCCTCTGGCCGCCCCGGGAACTCTGAGGCCACCACGGGAGCAGCCTGGCCAGCCTGCAGGCAGATGAGACCAAAGTGGGAAGAGGCCCACCATCCCAGCCGTCGCAGCTAAGCCCATCAGAAGCCAGCCCAGGGCAGCTGACCACCAGCTAAGCCCACATGAGGTCAGCCAGGCCCAACCCGGACAGGAGAACCGTCCCGATAAGCCACAGAAATTACTAAGTGGCAGGTTCATGGGCTAAATAAATGGTGGCTGTTTGAAGTCTGAATGGCCTCTTACAACACAAGGCAACTGTAAGCACTTACCATGTGTCAAACGCTACTCTCCATTCCTTACACAAATCCTTCCCAACTTTGAAACAGAAAACAGTGCTACCTTTGCCCTTCGTGGAGGAGAACACTGAGACTCACCGAGGCCGAGGACCTGACTGGAGGTCACCAGGCCCACTAACTGCTGGCTGTCCTTCCTTCATAAGGGGGTTTCTTAACTAGCTACCTCCCCCAATTCCTGTCCTGTTGACTGCTTGGGCCCTCAGCACCCCACAGAGAAGGCTCTGATAAAGGTCTGCTGCCCGAGACCGGCACCGGAGCCAGTTCCCACTGCCAGCTCAGGCCCAGCGCCCTGGGATGAGATGAGCCCCGCCCCAGGCTTACCGCCCGAATCTCCCTCTCCAGCAGCTTGCCGGAGCACGAGTAGGTGTTGTCAATGAAGGGGCAGGCGACCTCTGCCTCCTGGCTGTTGCGGATGGTGCCCTGCAGACACTCCCTGGGAGAGGGAGGGAGTGGAGGGGAGGGTCATCCGCAGCCCACCCACCGGGACTCCACCTCGCAGGGTGAGCCTGTCCCAGGTGGAGACATTCCTCCTCAATGTCTCCCCTCCGTCCCACCAACCTCACCATGGCCTCAACTCCTGCCCACCCCACTGCTCCGGTCCAGCTCACCTGGAAGACAGCGGCAGCCCCCTCCGGGGCTCCCAGTGTGCCCCACACTCCTCCCCAGTGGCTCCCATCCCGTCCTGCTCAGGCTTGGAACCACCCAAACCCCTAACTGTGCTCATAAGCACCCCATGACTTGCCCTCCCGAACACCTCCGTCCACCCGTCTGCTCCAGCCACACTGGGCCCTTGCTCCTTAGAGACCAGGCACACACCCACACCGGCGCCACCTCCAGGGCTCCCTGGCCCCCTGCTCCACCCCGGGGTGCCTGGCATGCCACCTTACAGCTAATCTGTGAGTATGGGACGAGCCCGGGGGCAGTGGCTGAGCTTTTTGATCCCTCCTGGATGCCCTGGCCTAGCAGGCCCAGGGGCTGCTCACCAGACGCCAGGGCGTGTTCTCCGCAGCCCAGGACCGAGGGGCCGGGAGAGGACCCGGGAGGGGGCAGACTGCCCACCAGCCAGGTGCCAGGGCTAGGGCCTCAGCGCCCTGCACGGGCCTGGGCCGGAGCGGTGAGCGGCACGGGCTCTGAGCCAGAATGCCTGAGCTGTACGGCACTGAGCAAGCTGCTGGCCTCTCTGCGCCCGAGAAATGGGGAGACAACGCCTGGCAGGACTTTGTGGGTGAGGTCCAGCGAGATGTGAGAGCACCCGGCCCACCCCCTCCCGCCTGGCTAACTGAGGCCGGGACCCTGCTGCGTGGCGGGGGCGGGGGCGGGCCGCACCTGCAGAAGGCGTGCAGACACTCCCGCAGCACCACGGCCTCGCCGGGCGCCAGCACCGAGTAGCACACGGGGCACTCGGCGGGCTCGGTGTTCAGCACCAGGCTCCTCTGGTCCAGCTGGACGTGCTGCAGGTAGTTCCCCTCCTGCTGCTGCCGCTTCCGCTGGGCACACGGGGCGGGGCCACGGGCGGGTCAGACCAGGAAGGGGGCAGGACAAGGGGTCCCGGTCAGACCCCAGAGAGGGGACGAGGCTGGGAGAGGCAGGGTTCCCAGGGAGGGTGGCGGCGGCTGGGCAGTGGGCATGAGCGAGAGCGGCTGGGCAGGGGGAAGGCCGGAGCAGGGCAGGCAGAGCAGCCAGGGCAGGAGGAAGGCAGGCAGGGCAAGCTGAGGCTGCAATCAGGAGTCAAGCCAAGCCCGGGAGCGATGGCGGGAAGGACAGGCCACGGTCTGAGGAGGCAATCAGAGGTACCAGGGCTCACATTTCTGCCAAGCTCAGCAGGCGGGGCCAAGGGCTGGAGGTGGGGCAAGGTCAAGGTCACAGAGTAGTCAGGGGTGTGGGAAGGGGAGCAGAGCAAGGCGGAAAGGGGCGGAATCTGGCCAAGGCTGTAGGTGGACCAGGAGTGAGGTCACGGCTGGGTGCTAAGGGCAGCCCTGGGTCCAAAAGAACGAGGCGAGGAGGGGGCGTCCGGTCAGAACGGGGACATCGGGGTCCGGTGTGTGAGCAGCACTGACAGACCGGACTATGAGAGGGATGGGCCAGAGCGGGGAGGGGCTGGGTCCGGGGTCGCAGGAAGTCAGGGGTGGGCTTCAGCCAGAGAGGCAGGCTGACAGGAATAGGAGGACCCAAGGCGAGGTCACAGGTGGACGAGGGGGTGGCAGGGGGACACGGTCAGGGTCTCAGCCAGGATGTTGGACTCCCCACCAGGCACACCTGTATGCACAACTGGAGTGTATGCCAAAGCGAGGGGGGGACCACATCCCCGGGGGCCAGGAGACGAGCGCCTGGCGGGGCCACAGCCAGGGAGCAGGGCCTGGGCCGCAGGAGAGCGGGGGTCAGTCAAGCGGGGCCAGTGCCTGCGGTCCGTCCGGGAGGACCGGGCAGCAATGGGGAGGGGCAGGGTGCGAAGGGCCTCCCTGCTTCCTCCTCCCTCCCGTCTGCAGGTGCCCGCCGGGCACCCTGCCCACCTGCTGGTACTGGCGCAGCGCCTCCTCCTCGCCGGCCAGGCGCGCGCGCTCCTCCGCATCCGGCTGGTACGTGGCGGGCACCTGGTAGGTCTCGGGCCGCGCCCGGCAGCACATCTCGCAGCCGGGCCGTGTGGGCTTGTTGATGAAGGTGCAGCCAGGGCACTGCCAGCCCACCTGGGGACAGAGGGCGTGAGCTCGGCGCGCCGAGGCCAGGCAGGGGGAGGCAGGGACCAGGGGCGCTTACCGGTGGGGGCTCGGGAACGGGGTCGGGCCCCTGACCGGGCTCCTGGGGGGCCCCCGGCTTCGGAGGTGCCGGCTCCTGTGGGCCCCTGGGCTGCAGCGTGAGGTCCTTGAAGCCCAGATCTAGGAGAGAGGGTAGAAGTTGGTGCATCCCTGCAACCTCTCCCTCCTCTCCCACTTCATCCACACCCCGTGGCCAGCCAGGACCCACCCCCGCACCCCACGCCCTCCTATCCTCTCCCTCCTCCCTGGAGGAGTCTCCCGCTTGGTCCTGCCGGGCAGACCCAGACCTGGCTGAGTGTCCTGGTGCCCAGAGGTCAGAGTCCCTCCTCCACCCACGAGGGCCCCTGTGTCCTGGGGCTTACACTCCTGCCTAACAGTGGCCTCTTGTGCTCCTGCAGGGAGGCACCCCGAAGGACAAATGGCTCCGAGCTGGACCCGTCAAAATACTGACTGATCCACTCATGAGACACTGGACGGGGAAAAAACTAGTCTCAGCACATCAGTATCAGGAGGGTCCAGGGAAGCCTGAAGGGACGGAGAGGACAGCTGAATGCCAGGGCTTTGATAGAAAGGACATCTATACTCATAAAAGGGTGTATGCTAACTAAGCCACGTCTTCCGGACGTCATCCCAGACAGCCTGCCTGACAAAGCCAGGGCTCCGGGCAGCCAGCCTGACCGAAAGCCCAGGGGCGCTGCCCCCTGGAGCCCCACGGCCTCCGGCGGGCCCTGCCCCTCGGGCGGACCTCACCTTCCAGCATCCGCAGCTGGCGCTGGCGCTGCAGCTCCTGAGGGTTGAGGGAGGTGTTGCAGGCCGACAGCAGGTAGAGGTAGGCGCTGTCGCCGTCCCGCCGCACGCCGTGCGAGTGCAGTGTCTCCTGGTCCCGGGCCAGCCGCTGCCCGAGCACCCACTGCTGCAGGGCCGGCGGGAAGCCGTAGTCCAGGAACACCTGCAGGGGCGGAGCGGGGAGAGGGAAGGGAGAGTCAGAGCAGAGCAAAACGGGAAGCCGCCGCCCTGGTGTCTCCCTCCGGTCTCCTCACTCACCATGTCCTTGAGGGAAGCCACTGTCATGTCAGGACGCACTGTGAGCCAGATGGTGACGGTGTGCATCTGAGGGTCCTCCACACTCACCCACAGCCTGCAGGGGAGGGCTGGGGGTAACAGGGGCTCGGGCGGCAGGTCCCACCTCGGCGGCCAGCTATTCCCATGGACATGTGTGTGCACTGTGCGTGACATGAAAACACACACACACACACACACACACACACACCATCCCCCGTCTGTGTCAGGGGCCTCGCCTGGACTCTTGTATCAGCTCCCGTGCTTCCTCTATCAGAGCCACTGCTCACGCCCCTCCAGTGGCTCCACGCTGCTCCTAGAAGAAGCACACGCACTGCGCCCCCACCGGCCTCTGTGACTGACCCTCACCCCTCCAACCTCTTCTACCACTCTCTCCCTTGCTCCCAACAAAGCCACCCAGTTATTTACCACATGCCAAGACTCTGCAAAGCGCCTGACATGCATTAAGTCACTTAATCCCCTCAACACACTCCTGAGGCAGGTACTGTTGTTATCCCTAATTTACAGATACAAGCACAAGCCCAGTCCTAGCCGGTTTGGCTCAGTGGAGAGCGCGTCCTAACAATCCCATGAGATAGCTACTATCATCGCCCCATTTTTTAAATGGAAAACAAACAAACAATGAAAACTCTGAGAGGTGAAATGACCTGCCCCAGATTTCTCCGTTGATTAGTGACAGAGTTGGGGTCTGAAGCTAGGTCTCCTGACACCCTGGAACCTTCTATGAAGAATAACTAACTATTCTAATGGGGCGGAGAGTCCTGAATTGTTTTTTTATTGATTTTTTACAGAGAGGAAGGGAGAGAGAGCGAGCTAGAAACGTCGATGAGAGAGAAACACAGACCAGCTGCCTCTTGCACACCCCCCACCGGGGATGTGCCCGCAACCAAGGTACATGCCCTTGACCGGAATGGAACCCGGGACCCTTCAGTCCGCAGGCTGATGCTCTATCCACTGAGCCAAACCGGTTTCGGCGAGTCCTGAATTTTCACTGGGGGGTGAAGATTCCACGTAGTTTGAGGCTATCCTCTTTGACCCATTCCATCAGGCCATGAGAAGGAATCCCGACACCCGCTGGGTCACCAAACCCGGCCACAGCACAGGGAGACGTGCGGGTCGGTCCTCACCGTGAGCAGAAGGCCCGGCCTCTCCGCGCCACGTTACCGCTGATGTAAGTAACGTGTGCAAGTTCTCACCTGGTACACAACTTAGGAGTCATGTCTGCGTAAGAGTGCCCTTTGACTTGCTGAAACTAGTTGTCTGATGAACGCACTGTCAAATGACGGATGTTAGAGTGCAGTAATGTTTGAAGACTATTTACGTGATGGAGGGTGTATCTCCTTTCTCAGAAGGTAAAAGCTTTTGTCTTTGCTTTATCTGTTGGGGGGTTTCTATGTCAGGGTTTAAGATGCTGTTTGGTAACCCAGCTGGCATAGCCCAGTGGTCGAGCACTGACCCATGACACAGGAGCTCACGGCCCAATTCCTGGTCAGGCCCAGGCCCGGGCTGTGGGCTCGATCCCCAGGAGGATGTGTGCAGGAGGCAGCCAATCCATGTCATCTGTCATCACTGATGTTTCTCTCTCTCCCTTTCTCTTGCTCTCTGAAATCAATAAAAATATATTTAAAAAATAAAAACAAAATGCAGTTTGATATAACAGGTATAAAGTAAATTCTGTGGAAAAGGGAAAAAACGAACTGTTCTATTGGCAAGAATATATTATGGCCCACTAGGGTGCAGTGAGCCCTATGCCCCTGGCCCGCCGGGCCCCCCTCACCTGATGTCCTGTGTTGGGGCGCTCTCAGGCTTCAGTTGCACTCTCAGGGGTACCCGTTGCTCTGCCAGCCAGGTGGCACACTCCATCGCCACCCGCTCGTCCCCACCTGCCACTGCTCGGCTGAGTCTCAGGGCCACCTCCTCGGCTAAAATTCAATACAGTGGAAGCCAGTTAGCACATTTTTCAGGATCTGGGATGAGGGAATGAGAAGGTGATCCTTTTACATGCTGCTTCCTCTGTCATCCCGGTGAACTCCTACATATCCTTCAGCACCCAGCTTAAAAATCCCCTTCTTGTCTGGCCAGAATGGCTCAGTGGTTGAGTGTCAACCTCTGAACCATGAAGTCAGGGTTGGATTTCCAGTCAGAGCACTGAGGACATGCAGGAGTCAGCCAATAAATAATTATCTTTCATCATTGATGTTTCTATCTCTCCCTCTCCCTTCCTCTCTCTGAAATCAATTACAAATTATTTTTTTTTTAACTTTTCCTGGGAAGTCTTCTCTGATACTCCCCAGTCCCCTCCCTGCTTATTTGGTTCTATTTTTCCTTCATACTCCCAGGTCCCCCATACTTCCATTCATTTATCTGACAAGCACTTATTGAGCTCCTACTGTGTGCCAGCCACTGTCCCAGAAACTGGGATTCAGCCAGTAAATTAGCTAAACACAGTCCCTCTCTTCATGTACGTTTCACCCTGGTAATTACACAGACAAGTTTAATAACGGGGAAAAATCAGATTGTGATCCATGCTTGCAAGGAAATAAACAGGGTGAGATTAGAGAAGGCCTCTGGGAGGAGGTGACACTGAAGCTGAGACCTGAAAGAGGAGCTGGATATTTCAAGACACAGTTGGGGAAGAGTGTCCCAGGTAGAGAGAAAGGTAAGGGCAAGGGTCTTGAGCAAGAAAAGGTTGGATTAGATCAGAAAGAATCGGGTGCGGGTGTGTGTGTGTGTGTGTGGAGGGGGCGCTCCAGCAGAATGAGCAGGAGAGTGGATGGAGGAAGGCTGTGAGGTCAGCAAAGACAGCAGCAGGGCCCTGTGGGCGATCCAGGGCCCCAGGCTTCGTTCCAAGAACACGGGGACGCCCAGGAGGATTGAGCAGGTGGGGCAGGGCAAGAGGCGAGGCGAGGGCCCTTGGCGTTCAGGTCGGCGAGGTCTGCCTCCCCCCAGAAGGTGTGCTTGTCCTCTGGGCGCGGAGGCCCCGCGTAAATGAATGGCCCGCTCCCCCGGAAGTAGCCGGCCCCAGGGAGGAAGTGAAGGGCAGTGGGCAGTGCCCTCTCCTGGCCTTTCTGGGCAGGGGAGGCTGGTCCGGGCACACACACACCCCCCCCCCTGGAGCTCCCCAGGCTGTGCCCACCTCTCTTGGTCTTCTCGTCCATCGGGCGCGCCTGCTCCCATCACCCCCGGCGGGGCAGCGGCTCGGGGAAGGGCTGGCCCGGGTCCCCGGGGAGCGAGCCCGTGGCCTCCGGCGCGGCCCGAGCCCGCGGTGCGCCTCGCGGTCCCCGCCGGCCGGCGCGGGGCATCACACTCCCGCGCCGGGGACGGGGCTGGGGCAGGGCCGGCCAGACCCCGCGCGGGAGGTGCGGGCAGGAAGCGCCGAGCCCGGCCGCAGAGGGCGACGGAGAAACCGGACCGCAAGGTGTGCGGGGCGAGCGCCCCCCGGCGCCCGGAGTTCCGCCAAACTCCCTGCCCTCGAGGAGGAGGGGGGGAGGGGAGCGGTTTCGGCGGAAGAGAAAGTGAAAGTGAGGCCCCGGAAGTGGGACGGAGAGTGTCGCCAGATCCGGGGCACCGTACCCCGCGCCCGCCCGCCCTCGGCAGTCTCGGGGGACGCCGCCCGCACCCCCCGCCCGGGGACTCGGCCTTCCCACCCTGCCCTTTCCGGCCGCGCCGCGGGGGGCGGGGCGAGGCGGGGCGGGGCCCCTGGGAGGGGCGGGGACCGCGGTGGGCGGGGCCTCGGGTGGGGAGGGGCCTGTGTGGGTGGGCGGGCCCTCTGGGAGGGCGGGGCTGGGGCGGGGCGGGCCTCAGCTGGGGAGCCCCGGCACGCGGCGGGCAGACGCGGTCCTCCGCTTTGTCTGCAGAAGAGGAAACGGAGAGTCGGTTCCAGCGCCGCCCTGAGCCAGCCAGGCTCTGCCGCCTCTCGGCGTCACTCTCCCTTGCATTGGCCGCTAAGTTTGCATTTGCTCGCCACCGGCTGGACGCTCTGATAGCCTGTGCCTTGATTTTCCTCCCACCCCTTATCCCATAGGTCATCAGGTGGCCTGTGGGCTCCACCTGCAGGAGAGACCCAGGTCTGTCACCTCTCACCTCCGCCCGCCCCGCTGTTCCTCCATTTCTCCTCTGGTGTTTTGCAACAACCTCTTCATGGGTCCCTAGTCCATCTCCCCCTCCCCCAGCTGTCAGAGGGCCCTGTTAGAATGTAAATCAAGCCCTCACCGGCTTGGCTCAGTGGACAGAGCGTTGGCCTGCGGACTAAAGGGTCCCGGGTTCGATTCCAGTCAAGGGCATGTACCTTGGTTGCGGGCACATCCCCAGAAGGAGGTGTGCAGGAGGCAGCTGATCGATGTTTTTAACTCTCTATCCCTCTCCCTTCCTCTCTGTAAAAAAATCAATAAAATATATATTGAATATATTTAAAAATAATGTAAATCAAATTATGTCACTCCTCAAAACTGCCCCAACAGTTCCCAGCTCACTAAAAATAAAAGCCTGTAAAGTGCTTCCTCTCCTTTGCCTTCTCCCACCTGGCTCACTGCGTTCAAGCCCCACTGGCCTCTAGGTTCAGAGACAAGACAGACCATACACCGCCCTCAGGGCTTTTGCAATTGCCATAACCCAAATATCTTCATGGCTTGCTCTCTCCCTTCATTTCAATCTTTACCCGAAAGTTTTCCCTGTCCACTCTACCTAAAATTCCATATACACACCTACATATAGCATTTCATAGCCTCTTTCTTGGCTTCATTTCCCCATACCCTCCAAAGCATGCATCACTATGTAACAGCATATTTTATTTATTTATCTTGTTTTTTGGCTGTTTCCCTCTTCTAGAAGGCAGACACTTTTGTCTGCTTTGCTCACTACTGAGTTCCTGGTGCTTATGGATTATAGTATGCTAGAGGCCTGGTGCATGAAAATTCATGCACTGGAGGGGGGGCCCTCAGCCTGGCCTGCCCCTCTCACAGTCCAGGAGCCCTCAGGGGCAGGAGGTGACCCAGCCATCAGGGGAAGGCGATGTCCCAATCACACCTCTGCTGCTGCCACTCCCCGGCCGGCCCTGGTTCCCTGAGCCTTGGGCAGCGCTGGATGGCTGGGCAGCCACCATTCCAAGGCTTGCCTGCACATTGAGCGTTGACTGGGCAGCTGCCATCTGAGGCTTGCCTTCGCCTCAGGCTGGCCCTGAGGGGACTGGGGGACTTCGGAGGCAGTCACACAGAGTAGCAGGACCCACCTGGGGGCAGGCCCGGCCATGCCACGTGCCTGCCACCCCAGCGGGACTGGGGGCCACCATCTCTGAGGGTGTGGCAGTCAATTAGCATATTCCCTCTTTATTATATAGGATTAACTAGCGGCTGGTGAGTGAATTCCTGGATGGGGTCCCTTGCCCTGTCCAGCTATCAGGGCCGATCGGGGAGAAAGGGCCAACTGGCCCTGGGGGTCAGGGCAGTAGGGATGCTGGGAGGTTGGCTGGCCAGGGGAGGGGCTGCAGGAGGTTAGCTGTAGGAGCACCCTGACCACCAGGGGCAGCTCCTGCACTGAGCATCTGTCCCCTGGCGGTCAGTATGTGTTATAGTGACCAGGCGTTCTGGTTGCTTAGGCTTTTATATAGATAAATTGAATCATCACTTTCATCTGTGATCACTTTCCTTTTGCCTGAAATGTATCACAGGGGTCTTCAAACTTCTCTCATTATGAGAATCACCTGGTGGAGTTGTTAAAACACAGATTCCCGGATCCCAACTATAAGAAGTGCTATCAGGAATCTGTGTTTTAACATCTCCACCAGGTGATTCTCATAATGAGAGAAGTTTGAAGACCCCTGCTAAAAAAAGAGGTTCTCAACTAGACTTTTGAGTCACCTGGGGAGCTTTAAAAAAAATTCTAAAACCCCACCACATTTCAGGTCAATTGACTCAGAAACCCTGGGGGTGAGCCCAGGTGTCAGGAGTTTTTACCAAAGTCACTGTCTGGTGTTCGTAATGAGAAGCCAAGTTTAAGAACCACTGTTGAGGAGAGTCCTGGTGACAAACTTCCTTGGTTTTTGTTTGAAAATGTTTATTTAGAACTCATTTTGTTGTTGTTGTTGTTAATTCTCACCTAAGGATGTATTTTCCATTGATTTTTAGAGAGTGGAAATGAGGCCAGAGACAAAGAGAGAGAAACATCAATGTGATAGAGACACATGGATTGGTTGCATCCTGCACATGCCCCAACCATGACAGAGGATTGAACCTGCAGTCTGTGGGCCAATGCCCTAACCACTGAACAAGCCAGCTAGGGCTAGACCTCATTCTTGAGAGACATTTTCACTGGGTATAGAATTCCAGTAGCATTCCATCACCTTGAAGACAGCATTCCGTTGTCTTCTAGCTTCCATGTTTGCTATTGAGACATCACCTGTTAGTCTGACTGCTGTGAGGTGTGTTTTTTTTGTTGTTGTTTAACAGTTTTATTGCTATTTAATTTATTTTATTTTGTTTTTCTTTTCTGTGATGTAATTTATATACCATAAGATCCCCCTATCTAAAGTGTACAATTTAATGGTTTCAAGTACAGTTAAGAGTTGTGTGACCATCACCACAATCCAATTTTAGAACATTTTTATCACCCCTTAAAAAAAAAAAAAATGATACCCAATTGCAGACACTCCCCATCTGCCACCCTCCAGCCCTCAGTATCAATCTACTTTTGGTCTCTATAGATTTTCCTATTATGGACATTTTACACTAATTAAATCTTACCTTATATCGTCCTTTGTGACTGCCCGTCTTTCGCATAGCATACTGTTTTGGGACGTTCATCCCTGTTGTGTGGCTGTTCTTGTGAAAATGATCTGGTTTTCCTTTCTGACTCCTTTAAGATTTTTATCTTTGCTCTTTTTGCATTTTCATTTTGTGATTGATGTCTGACGTCTATCTCAGCAATGTCCTTTTTAGCCACATCTAATCTTTTGGGTTTTTAATTTTAGTTATTGTGCCTTTTATTTTAGAGGATCTGTTAGGTTTTCAAATCTGTTATGTCATTAATATAATCCTTGGTCATAGTATCAAGTCTGTTGTTTATTTAAGCCCTGTGAGTAAACATTTTGTTTTTAGTTAACATTTTTTGTTTTATAATTTGTGTATGATAGATATGCTGCCTGAGCGCTGGATGTCTGTTTCTGCTGGGTTTCACTCCCATTGCCTTATTCCTCCTGCTGGCCCTGCTGCCGTACGATGGCCATGTTCCCTGCAGCCCTGAGGTGACCTGCACAAATCTGTCTCAGCGGAGATGCGGTCTTTCAGGCGTTCTGGTCTCAGCCTTGGCCCTTCGAGGGCAGAGACCCTTCATCCCGGTGGGTGAACTACAGGCATTCGAGCCTGGGTTCAGTCCCTCGGTTCACTATCTGAGTGACTCCGGACAAAACAGCCGCCCTCTCTGGGCCTCAGTTTTTCCCTCTGTACAATGGTGGTCATGATGTAGGGTTGCTGTGAGGATCTGTATCAGTTATTGGTTATTGATTGTAACAAATCATCCCCAAACTTAGCAGCTTAAAAACAACAGTTTCTATTAGTTAAGAATTTGGGAGCAGTCCTAACTGGTTTGGCTCAGTGGATGGAGTGTCGACCTGCGGGCTCAAGGATCCCAGGTTCAATTCCCGTCAAGGGCATATACCTTGGTTGCGGGCACATCCCCAGTGGGGGGTGTGCAGGAGGCAGCTGACTGATGTTTCTCTCTCACTGATGTTTTGAATTCTTTCTCCCTCTCCCTTCCTCTCTGTAAAAAAAAATAAATAAAATAAAATAAAATAAAATATATTATATGTTTTAAAATAAAATAAAAAGAATTTGGGATCAGTTTCTGATGTCATTTGACTAAAGGTCTCTCATGAAGTTGTAGTTAGGACTTTAGCTGGGGCCTCAATCATCCGAAAGCTCGATGGGGCAGGAGGACGAACTTTCAGGAAAGCCCACTCATATGCCTGGCTGGAGCTGGTTAGTGCCGGATGCTGCGTCCCTCACCACGTGTACCTCTCCATGGGTGACTTGCGTGTCCTAGTCCCATGGCAGCTGGCTTTCCCCAGAGCAGATGATATAGGCATCAAGGCAGAAGCCACAGAATATTTTATGGCCTAACATGCAAAGTCATACTTCATCATGTTCACAGCCTTCTATTGGTTACACTGGTCAGCCCCGCTCAGGCTGGGAGGGAACTACACAAGGGCATGCACTCCGGGTCTCGAGGACCAAGGACACAAGGCTGGCTACCACATGTCCAAAGAGAGAATGTATGTAAAACCGTGCCTGGCACGTGGTACTAGTATGTGCTCACAGTAAACATTAACCATTCCTAATGCGTGTGCTGGCTTTGCTCTAGGCGTGTGGGATCCACACAGTAACTGCTTCCATTCCGTCATTCAGCAGACACTGAGCAGCTGTGTGTCAGGCACTGGCCTAGGAGCTGGGGGAACAATAGCAAACAAAATATAGTATGAAACTAACACAAACAAACATCTAGAATGATCTGCTGGGGGGGGGGGGGGGCCCCTAAGTGTTATGGAGAACCACAAAGGCAGGGAAGCGGGGAGAGGATGATGAGAGGATGAGGGCTACAGGTCTCTCCCCATAAAGCTGATACGACAGTCGTGGTGGCTTGTGGGGAGCAGCTAGTGTTTGCACAGGTTCAAGCCTCGGACTGATGAGAGGGCACAGTCCTCTCATGGCCACGTGCATGTCCCAGCTTGGGGGGCAGAGCCCTCCCAGCACAATGATAGCCAACAGCTGTGGTTGTGAGCTTGAACCTACGGTCCGAACGCGTGGCCCCACGTGCCTGAGTGATGTGGGCTGGATGGAGTTCAGGTGCATTAATTGGGTGGGATCGAACCCCCGATAATGTTGTAAACATCTTGGCCACGCCCTTACTTTGCCTTGTGAAATCTGGCTGTAAAATAAAGACATGGCTTGTAGTCCGTGGCACTGGCGCTGTCTCTCCATTAGAGGACAGCGTCCCACTGAGACCCAGCTTTCATTCATTTGTCTGTCTTTTCTCAATCCTTCACCGCCCCCACTTGGGCTCACTGAACCTGGCTGAACTGGCACGGCACATAAGGAGCCCTGGGGCTGAGCATGCCATGGCCGGGCCGGCTCGCCACAGTGGCTCAGAGTTTGACCTCTGATAAAGCCCTCCCCCACACCTGTGACCCCATCCTAGCCTCTCAGGCAGGTAGAATTAATACCCATTTTACATCTGAGCTGGAGTCAAACACAAAACTAAGCTTAGAGCACTAGTTAAGTATACAATTTTACCTATATGTTCCCAAAAATTCCAGTTTAGCACTTCTTAGTTGGGATTCAGGAATTTGTAGTTTAACAACTCCACCAGGTGATACTCATCATGAGAGAAGTTTGGGAAACACTGAAGAAGGAGCCATAACCAGTTTAGCTCAGTGGATAGAGCATTAGCCTGCGGACTGAAAGGTCCCAGGTTCGATTCCGGGCAAGGGCATGGACTTTGGTTTCGGGCATATGCAAGAGGCAGCTGATTGATGTTTCTGACCCATCAATGCTTCTAACTCTCTATCCCTCTCCCTTCCTCTCTGTAAAAAATCAATAAAATACATATTTTTTTTTAAAGAGCTGACATGAGCTGAGTCCCTAAGTCACATGTGTCAAACACAAGGCCAGCGGGCCAAATTCGTCCCGCCAGGCCTTGCAATGTGGCCCGCACCGCACTGTCATCACTGCACTCCGCTGCGTTTCCATTACAATGACAGTTTATGACTGTTCAGTAAACCATTCGGCCCGCGATTTAGGCTGGATTTTAGATTTTGGCCCCTTCTCTGAGTTTGACACCCCTACCCTAAGTCATCAGGATTTCTCCCAATGCAGAGGCTCTCCAACTAGAATGCGCAGCCACCACGAAGAGGCTTGTTAGGAGGCAGACAACCCTCCCGCACAGCCCACATCTGCATTTATTTTTTATTTTTAAAAATGTATATTTATTTTAGAGAGGAAGGGAGAGAGAAAAAACAACAAAAAACATCGATGATGAGAGAGAATCATTGATCAACGGTCTCCTGCTCACCCGCACTGGGAATGATTGAGGCCCAAACCTGGGCATGTGCCCTGACTGGGAATTGAACCTTGACCTCCTAATTCATAATAGGACAACTCTCAACCATTGGGCCACACCATCCCGGCAAGTATCTGCATTTTTAATGAGGGCTGCGGTGGCGCAGGGGCGGGCAGGCCTGCTCTGACAAGTGCCAGAAGAGGCTCCAGGTCCAGCCACACAGAGAGGAAGGGAGCAGACTGAGGCCCGGAGACACCACGCAGCTTGACTCTAGGCACCAAGTTCTGCAGTGGGACAGCGCCACCCTCTTTCCTCAGGGCACAGATGTCTCTGACAGCAGGGACAACAGAGCGAAGAGGCAGACAGGCCGGAGCCTTCTGCATCAGCCAGCCCTGAAACCACCCCCCTGTGGACTTCGTGTGTGAAACACATTTCCTTCTGCTTTAAGCTACTTTGACTCAGGGTTTCAGGTTCTTGCAGCCAAAACTGACCCCCGGTGAGACCCACAGCCTCCAGAAGAACGGGAGGGAGGGCGGAGGACGCGCCGTGGGGCTGGTTTGGGAAAACTGAGGAGAGGCCAGAAGAACTGCCTGGGAGAGATGAACGTATTCCATAGCTCCTTTATTAGGCACAAGGTAAAAATATATACTCAGAGCATCCCAAACCTATATAAACCTATGCTGATGTGGGGTTCGGGACCCCAAGAGTCCCCAGAACTGGACTTAGGCCTTTGCAGGAGGCCAGGGGCAGACCCCACCTAATCCCGTCCCGACTCCAGGCAGCAGCTCAGGTCACGGGCTGCTGAGACGGGCAGGCCTGGACCCTCATTCCAAACCACTCCTTGAGCTGGATGAGGACCCGCCTCACGGTTTGGACTCTCGGTCTTCCCGCCCAGATCCGTGGCTCCGGCCTGGACAGAGGCTCCTCTGGCCCAGAGGACGCGGCTGCCGGAGCCGAGTTCGCAGCGGGGCCTGGGCTCGGGGCCGGAGGCGCAGGGAAGGGGCCTGAGGCTTTGGCACGGACGCTGCCCTTCCTCTCAGAGGCGCGGCATACGAAGGCCGCGGTGGGTCTGGAAGGGACTGTCCGTGAGCGCCCCGCCCAGGGCAGACGCTGGCCTGTGGGCAGGAGGAGCACGGACAGCCCCGCGGGCAGGAGTGCTGTCTCCGTCCACAGCTGCGTTCTCAGCACCTGGGGCAAGGCGCACAGCGAGCTCCCCACAAAGACGTGTGGAATGCACCAGCCCGTGTGCACAGGCGTGCGAGCCACACGGGCGTGCCTACAGCACACGTCAGCACGCCTCCCCTTTTCTCCCTCCCAGAAGGCACGTAGGGTTTATCTCAGTTCAGAGAGGCAGGAGGGAGCTCGGGGACGCCCCAGACTCAACCCACAGTTCACAGCTGAGCGTCGGGTGGGTGGTCCTAGCCATACAGGCCCTCTTCCCTTTCTCCCTCCTCTGCCTCAGCGTCCTCCAGCCCCGGCGCTTCGGGGACCACCTGGTCAGCCTCCCAGAGGGGGGCTCGGGGTGGGCCTGGGGGGGCCAGGGTCCCTCGCAGCCAGGGGTGCAGCAGGATCGCCGAGGCCGGGAGACGCTCCGCCGGCTCGCGGCGGAGCAGGCAGCGCAGCAGGCAGCGGGCGGGGGCGGAGAGGTCCCGGGGCAGGGCGTAGGTCCCCCTGCGGATCTTGCGGAACAGCAGGGCGGGCTCGGAGTCCTGGAAGGGGTAGCGGCCGGCCAGCATGGCGAAGAGCGCCACGCCCAGGCTCCAGACGTCCGCCGCCTTGCCCGAGTAGGAGGCGCGGGAGCTGAGGATCTCGGGTCCCACGTAGGCCGGGCACGCGTGCTTGTCCCACAGCGAGTCGTCCGGCCCGGTCAGCACGCAGGCGTCCTCCAGGTTCTCCAGCGCCAGCTGGGTCCTGTGCAGGGATGGGGCAGCGGTCAGCTCCTGCTGGGAGGCCCACCCCCACCCCGCCTGTCTCCCTGCTGGTCACCGGCTTCCCCAGGGCCTGGCAGACACCAGACAGTCCTGCTGGCTGGGTCCCTGAGCTCACTCACTGTGCTGATGAGGAGGCCCAGGCCCAGAGAGGTTAAGCCATTGCTCGGGGTCACAGAGCAATTGGATTTGAAACCGAGACTCTGAGAGAAACACATTCAAGCCCTGACACATCCTGCAAAGTCCAAGGTTTGGGATAGGAACAGGACGCCAGGTCCCTGTCTGTTCCCTCTCCAAAAATCACTGACTTTCCGTTTTAGAGGAAAAGGTTCCTGTGGGGGAAACTCAGGGCGCATTTCGGCAGTGGCCCCGAGTTGTGTGTGACCTTGAAATCCTGGAGACATCTTGGCAATCCAGCCTCTCCCCTACCAATCGGGAAACGAAGGTCTGGACACCCTGGGCCACCCAGAGTCTGCAGGTCACCCAGTCAGGCCTCCCACATCTCATGTTCAGAGAGAGCGAGGGCCCTGGCTCTGAAGTCACATCCAGGGACAAATCCCAGCTTTGTATTATTCTGCTGTAGGGCCTTAGGTTATGGACCTCTCTGGGTCTCAGCTTCCTCACCTGCCACACAGGGACAGTCCCAGTGTCCACCTCATGTGTGTAAGGACCCAGGCCGCGTCAGGCAGAGCAGCGATGCTCTTCATCACGGTCACTGCTGTCACAAAGGCAGTGCTGCCCTGGCCGGTTTGGCTCAGTGGCTAGAGCATCAGCCTGCAGACTAAAAGGTTCAATTCCAGTCAAGGGCTTGTACCTTGGTTGCGGGCACATCCCCAGTGGGGGGTGTGCAGGAGGCAGCTGGTCGATGTTTCTCTCTCATCCTATGTTTCTAGCTCTCTATCCTTCTCCCTTCCTCTCTGTAAAAAAATCAATTATATATATATATTTTTAATAAATAAAATAAAAACTGATGGAAAAACACGCTCTGGCGAGGATTAGCCACAAAGGCAGTGCGTGCTCCTCCCCAAGGGGCTTCCCCCAGGACTGGGCCCACCTCCTCCCCGGAGCCGGGCCGTGGGGCTGGTCCTTGCGGCCCTTCCGCCTCCCTGAGCTCGGTCTCCCCAGCAGGGCCCCCTCGGGCGGCCTCTCCGGCCACACTCACCTCTCGCTGTCGGTGAAGACGAAGCGCCGCAGCTTGAGGTCCCGCAGGACCAGGCCGTGCCGGTGGCAGTGCGCCACGGCGGCCGCCATCTGGCCGAAGAGCGCGGCGGCCTGGGGCTCGGGCAGGCGGCGAAGGCGCACCAGGCCGTGCAGGTGGCCGCGGGGCCGCGGGAAGAAGGCGTAGAGGCGGCGGGCGCCCGCCAGCACCGCCGCGGGCCGCGCCACGTGCGGGTGCGGGGGCAGCCGCGCGTAGGGCGCCAGCACCTTGGGGCCCTCGCAGGCCGGGTACACCTGTGGGCGGAGCATGGCGTGAGCACAGGGGACCGCACCGAGCCCGGCCGGACCTCGGAGACTGTCCGCTGTCCCCGGTCCCCTCTCTGCCGGCTCCATAGCACGTAGGATCACCTGGCATAAAGGATACCTAGTCCCTTGTTTGCTGCCCAAGTCCTTCACAGAACCCAGCCGGAGGAAACATCGGCAGATCTTTGTTTCTTTTCTTTTTAAAATATATTTTATTGATTTTTTTTTTTTTTTTTTTTTACAGAGAGGAAGAGAGAGGAATAGAGAGTTAGAAACATCAATGAGAGAGAATCATCAATCAGCCGCCTCCTGCACACCCCCCACTGGGGATGTGCCCGCAACCAAGGTACATGCCCTTGACCCGAATCGAACCCGGGACCTTTCAGTCCGCAGGCCGACGCTCTATCCACTGAGCCAAACCGGTTTCAGCAGACCTTTCTTAGCCCCAGCATGGTGCTCGCAGGGACTCACAGGTTTGTTCCATTAATGAATTAAGCTGAAAGGTTTGGCTCAGTGGCTAGAGCAACGACCTACGGACTGAAAGGTCCCGGGTTCGATTCTGGTCAAGGGCATGTACCTTGGTTGCAGGCACATCCCCAGTAGGTACATGTGCCCGCAACCAGAGGCAGCTGATGGATGATTCTCTCTCATCGATGTGTCTAACTCTCTATCCCTCTCTCTTCCTCTCTGTAAAAAGTCAATTAATGAATTCGGCGACAATCTACAAAGGCAGGTTGTTGCTCTTTCTGCACACCCTGACCAAAAGACCCCAGGCGTGTGGAAATGACAGGTACAGCCAATGACAGGCCAGCCCCCGCAGCTCGTGCTTCTCAATGCTCCTAAACAATCGGGGCCGCAGGAAAGCCTGCGGCTCTGGTTCCAGCTCACGTTGGTCATTCCCCTCAGCGAGGACTTCCTCCCCGGTGGGAACAGGAAGGAACCCTGGTGCTGCCGGAAGGGGACCCACAGGTCGGGGGCCCCTTATAGTATCTGGGGCAGAGCACCGGGGAGCTGCACCAGGCAGCTCAGAGCCCCGATAAAGCTGATGGCCGGACCACTTGTCCAGATCCGTCTCCCTGTCCACCGCACCCCCATCCGCAGGAGCTGGAGCCAGCTGCTGCTGCTCCCGGGGGAGCCTTAGGTCCTCTTGCTTCTTGTTCATCCCCAAGGGGACCCAGGCCCCCTCCTCCCCCTCCCTCGTTAGTATGTGCCCGGGTCTCCCCTACCGCCCACGCCTCTGCCCACCGGGAGCAGATCTGCTCTGCTTGTGTCCGAACCACGTGTCCCAGCACGGGCCACGTGGCTCTGGGCTCAGCCGGCCGGGGCCCACTCTCAGCTCTGACCCCGCCTGGCTCGGTGATGGGGCAAGTGACGGCATCTTTTTGAGCCCCGGTGTCCTTTACCTATAAACGGGCCCAATAACAGTAACCACCTCATAGATCCTGAGAAGAGATTATTGCTCACACTGAGCAAGCAGCACAGGACCTGGTGCACAGCAAACACCCGTGTAATACCTTCTCATCTCTGTGGGCTGTGGCCTGCCAATGTCTTGTGTGGGCCTGACCCTCATGGGGCCTTGGTCCTGCCTGGTTCCTGATTTCGGCCTAGAACCCTGCTCCTTGCCCTAGGAAGCCAGGCCCAATGTTATGTGGATTCATGCATGACCCTTCTCCTCTCCCGACCTCAGTCTGTATTTGTAAAATGGCCGTCGGTTAGGTCCCCCCATATCCAGAATTCCAGTAGCTCTGATGCCTACTCTATCTCCTCTCTCTCTCTCTCTCTCTCTCTCTCTCTCTCTAAATATATATTTTATTGATTTTTTTACACAGAGGAAGGGAGAGGGACAGAAAGTCAGAAACATCGATCAGCTGCCTCCTGCACACCCCCTACCGGGGATGTGCCTGCAACCAAGGTACATGCCCCCGACCGGAATCGAACCTGAGACCTTTCAGTCTGCAGACGGACGTTCTACCCACTGAGCCAAGCCGGTTTCGGCATATCTCACCCTTGTCTTGTGCCAATGTCTTCCGTGGCTTCCCACAGGAGGTCCTCTCTAGTGGTCATGCCCAGTGGCTGTCAGCCCCGCTCCTGCCCGGACTGCACACCCTCTCCACGTGGCCGTTGTGAAGTCCTGTGAATGCCCTGAAGCTCCCTGCTCTCTCCCCTCCAGGCCTCTCTGCACAGCTGTTCCCGCCTGGGCCTCCCTCTTCCCGCTTCTCCCCAGCTAGCTCCTGTCTTTTCTGACACCCCTTTCAGTACCTTAGAGGCCCTTCCCCTCTGCTCTCCTGGTCCCTAAGCTCCACCCCTGCAACCTGGATCCATCATGGGGACCTAAGCTATGAATTCCCAGGGCTGGGACCATCTGGTTTACCTCTCTGGTCACACACAGTCCAGCCTGGGGCTTGACAGAGAGTGGGGGCTCACTGGCTGCCTTCCCAGTAAACACAGGACTGAGTGACTAGAAGGGTCCCTCAGGCCTGACAGCCCTCTGCAGCCTGGCTCTTTCCAGCCCCGGTGATGCCGGGGGAGGGCCCCTGGGGCATTACCTGGCAGGTGTATTCGGTGCCTGTGGGGCAGTGCAGGGCCCGGTAGGCCCGGCCGCCCTCCTCGGGTTCCAGGAGGACATAGGGCCCCAGCCGGGAGGGAGTGGTCACAGCGGGGGCACGGGCTGGCGCAGGGGGTGGGCTCAGGGGCAGAGGGCAGGGGGGCAGCCTGGGCTGGGGTCCACTTCGAGCTTGCTTCCGGGGGGGACCCTGAGCATCCAGGTCATCGTCCAACGTCAGCTGCTTCTTCCTGGAGGGAGGGCCCGTCGGAGCTGCCAGGGGAGTGGCTGGCATCTAGAAAGAAGGAGAGAAAGGCACCAAAGTGAGGCTGTCTGGGGCTCCTGTCCTCCCTGCTGATGGGAGGGCACACTGGCACAGCTCACACGGAGGGTGGCGTGGCAGTGAGCACCACACCGACAACGGCATGCACCCTTGACTGGGTGCCTCACTTCTGGGATTTATCCTCCAATTAAAATACCCCCAAATTAGCCTTCGCTGGTTTGGCTCAGTGGATAGAGCATCGGCCTGCAGACTGAAGGGCACATGCCTGGGTTCCTGGCTCGATCCCGAGTATGGAACGTGCAGGAGGCAACTGATCAATGATTTTCTCTCATTATTGATGTTTCTATCTGTCTCACTCTCTTCCTCTCTGAAGTCAATAAAAATATTTATTTTTATTTTTTATTTTTTTATTATTTTTAAAAATATATTTTATTGATTTTTTACAGAGAGGAAGGGAGAGAGATAGAGAGTTAGAAACATCGATGAGAGAGAGTCATCGATTAGCTGCCTCTTGCACACCCCCTACTGGGGATATGCCCGCAACCAAGGTACATGCCCTTGACCAGAATCGAACCCGGGACCCTTCAGTCCCCAAGCCAACGCTCTATCCATTGAGCCAAACCGGTCTTGGCTAAAAATATTTTTAAATACCCCAAAATTAAATATGTAAACTAATCAGAGCCTTGTGTCTAAGAGCAAAAGGCAGAAAACACCCCCCCCCCACATGTCCAGTAGTAGGGGGCTGGCTAAAGCATCAGGCGATAGCCAGAGTGCAATACCATACAGTTCTGACAAAGAACCCGGAGGCTCTCTCCACACCAATGTGATGATACAACGTGATGATACAATGTGATGATACAATGTGATGATACAATGTGATGATACAACGTGATGATACAACGTGATGAAACAACGTGATGATACAATGTGATGATACAACGTGATGATACAATGTGATGATACAATATGATGATACAATGTGATGATACAATGTGATGATACAAGGAGGCTATTCCTGTAGCCCATGTGACAGAAACAACGGAATGTCCATCATTAGGGGACTAGTCCCATAAATTACATTTCATCCACACATGGGGCAATTGTACCCATTTGAAAGACCGAGGCAACTCTTTATTGCTAATTGAAAAGGTCTCCTGAGTGAATTACTAAATGAAAACCAAAAGCAAAGTGGAAAGGTGGATTTGGTAGTTATTGACAGGAAGAAAGAGAGACTTTGCATGGTATCTACTGAGTATTATAGGGTAGGGAGCTGGTACCTATGAAAGGGAGAAAGGGGTGGTAGGCAAGGGGAAGGAGGGAGGGAGGGTGATGAACGAATGAGGTAGGTCCGTATGACTGTGTCCTCTGGAATGGATATATTGTCAAGTGAACAAAGCGAGCAGCCGAACAACACACCCAAGAGGATCTCGTGTATGTAAAAGCCCAGCAGCGTACACTGCCTGTCTCTCCATATCTGCACAGCAATCGCTATGGAAAAGCATGGGAAAAAGTCTGGAAGGACCCAGGTGTAAGCAGCTCAGGGCCTCCTGAGAAACTTCTAGAAGAGGAAGGGATTTGGCCAGGAGGCAAGCGAATTTTTTGTTTCAATGTTTTAAAATAAAGATTGTACATTCATTTATTGCTTGAGTGTTTCAAAACAGATGAGTGGATTTCTTTTATTTTCAGTTGTGAACTTGACGGCTGCCTGTGGCCTGAGAGCTGCCAGAGTGAGAGTCCACACACGGAATGAGCTGCTGCCAGCTCAGGCTTTCCCTCGGGAAGAAGCGAGGCAGGCCGGGAGGGCTCTCCCAGGCCCCAAGCGTTCCTTCCTTCAAAGGTGGAGGAAGTCACCAGCCTTGCAGCTGTGTGTCCGTGTGCGGTGGGTGAGGCACAGCCAATGGCATGTCAGGCAGAAGCTTCTCTCTAGAACCCATCCGCCCACCCATTCAGAGTCCAGCGGTGGGACAAGGAGGCCCAGGTGTAGGGTGTCAGAGGGAGAGACTTGGGCCTCATTAAAGACCTTCCCAACAGTTTGAGGCGTGATTCATGGGGGAACATCACTCAGAGTCAATTCTCAGGTTGACACTCACCCTAGAGCCGTGGTCGGCAAACTCATTAGGCAACAGGGCCAAATATCAACAGTACAACGATTGAAATTTCTTTTGAGAGCCAATTTTTTTAATAATATATTTTATTGATTTTTTACAGAGAGGAAGGGAGAGAGATAGAGAGATAGAAACATCGATGAGAGAGAAACATCGACCAGCTGCCTCTTGCACACCCCCTACCAGGGATGTGCCCGCAGCCAATGTACATGCCTCTGACCGGAATCGAACCTGGGACCTTTCAGTCCACAGACCGACGCTCTACCACTGAGCCAAACTGGTTTCGGCGAGAGCCAAATTTTTTAAACTTAAACTTCTTCTAACGCCACTTCTTCAAAATAGACTTGCCCAGGCCATGGTATTTTATGGAAGAGCCACACTCAAAGGGTCAAAGAGCCCCATGTGGCTCGCGAGCCACAGTTTGCCAACCACTACCCTAGGGCATGGGCCGCCTTGGGAGGGAGGGAGCCCCCCGCCCCCACTTGAGTAAAAGGCCATAATCCTGTGTCGGTAAGAATGCAATTGGGGGTTGCATTTGTCAAATATCCCGACTGGGTTATTTGCCCTGGGCAAGGACTTCAACCTTCCTGCCCCTCAGCTGCCTCACAGGCTACAAATCTCAGGATTTTTGTGGGAAGAAATTAAAATACAAATAGGGTAGTATGGCCCTGTTACATGATAGGTATCAGGAAATAGTCACTACTGTATTATTACTACTATTACTACTATTCCATAGATGAAGTTGGCCTAAGTGCTACCCCTGGGAGCCTCAGAAATCTCCCCAGGGATAGGCTAGGATGACACTCCCAGGTTTTTCTGAGCCAAGCAAGGTGACCCCTGGCTGTGTGGACGCTTGTGCCTGGGACGCAGGGACAGCTGGAGGGGTTCTCCTGAGGTTGTTCACCTTAGTATTGTGTCCTATCCATGCCTCAGAACCGGGTGTGGCTGTATCTGAGGCCATAGATGAACAAGGGAATTGGCAGGCAACACGGAGGGACCTCCACTATAGGTGGGGGCAGCGCCTGATCCCTGACACCCCAGGGTGCGGGACGAGGGCAGGTCATACTAACACACACTTACACAGCAGGGCAGACAGGTGTGCACACGCCCCTCAAAAACATACTTCCTCCGAGCCAGCAGCCCAGACCCGCATCCACAGCAGAGAGGGCACACACGTCATTAGGTGGCACACACGTCTCCCTCCGTGGGCAAGCGTGCACGTGTACACACACACACACACACACACACACCCAGAGCTTTCCCACCTATCGCACTGATAC